>NW_027396089.1:0-388546 GCF_047715535.1 Aspergillus foveolatus | reverse complement strand
AAACCAGCTGGTTATCAATCTTGATCCAGTGGAAGGTGAGGCTGAAAATCCTATCTACCTTGATCTCCCTGAAGGAAATGAGGACAATCCGATTGTCTTATAAGGTACGTACGAGCTTTCATAATTTTTCTGTACGAACACCAGCACTGCCTAGGGGTACGGGCTGTGTACTTCACCTGAGCATAGCTTGCACCTTTACGTGGTGCTTAGGATGAGTAGCCAGTCGGTGAAACTCAGCAAGCTATCGTGCATATGTAATCAGTTTCTGCTGGCAGAATCTGGGCTGGTACAAACACGTTACGTGTTAAATACGTTTTTGCCCTTTTGTTCGAACAGTATGCCGTAATTACGTTAACGAACAACCACGAATCGAAGGTCTTGATCTCCTAACTACGGTCTGTATAGGCAATATTATACCTTTTCAAAGGCTTAAAAAGAGGGTTCTCGATGAACAGGAGATATCCCTGCCATACAAACGGTGTAAAGCATCAAACAGACAAGTAAACGAGCGAGGTGCTGAACATTGATTAGTAAGTAGGAACCTCCTCCGGTTGACAGTGTGAATATCTAAACACGCCTCGGATGTGGCGCAATCCTGTCTTGGCAGGCCATTAACCACTAGCCACCCATGACATCCCATCCTCCCTCTATCAATTCCACCATCACAGAACGTAAAGATCCGGGACCCGGTATCATATACTTAAAATCCCTTGCAAATTCTACATTCGCGCAGCAAAGGAAAAGCAAAGAAGGAGAACAGAACCGACCATGGTTTGTTCCAAATGCCAAAAGAAGCTAAAAGCCACCGAACTAGCCACGCCAGGCGTAAAGCGCAAGAGTGAGATGTATTACGGCTCGCCTTCCACGTCGCTAGGTAGTGGTGGTGGCTCTGGTAGTGGCTCCGGTACTTCAGTAGCGAACAAGACCAAGGCTACACTGGGAAATACGGGTGTTTCAAAGGTGCGCCACCGATCTTGGAGGTCATGTCTATAGCTGCCTAAGGGTGGTCTGGAGAAGTGAGTTGGAGGGTGCTAATGTTGGTTGGGCAGAACAAGCTCCTCAGCGCAAAAGCGAAGAACCCCTATGCGGCGTACTCATCGTCTTGCGATATGTGCAAGGCGAAGACAGAGCAAGGGCGGAAATATTGTCAGCGGTGTGCGTATCAGAAGAACGGTAAGTCGGGTCCCCTTTCATCATTCAGTGAAGAGTTTGCATATTAGAGTCATCCTTTTTACTGACGGATACAGCGTGTCCAATGTGTGGGAAGAGTTTGACGGGGAAGTCGGCGAAGGATCAGCCTGTCGTGCAGGGGCAGAAGTTTAATTTGAAATGATGCTTGGTGATAAACCTGGGCGTGTTCTTTCTGGCTGTTTTCCTTTTCTTGGATATTGGTTTTACGGCGTGACCTGGCGTACAGATGGGACCGATACTTTGGGTGTGAATGCATATTGAATCAAGGGGATAAATATTGATGAGCTAGTTATACATGACATGATAAACTCGAATATATGCAGATTTGAGCCGGATTATCCTACATCTTCCGAATTCTTCAACAATTCGCTGTCGACCCCATCTACCCCTTCACTCGAGTAATAAGAACGCTCCGCAGCTCCATTACCGCTCAGCGAGCATGTTCTTGATGGCAGCGTAGTACGGCGGCAGGACGTACTTCGCAATCTCCTCCTTAGCAAGCCACTTGAAGTCCTTGAGGTTTTGCACATTGGCAGAAAGATCCGCCTGGCCGGCCATGATGCGTCCTTTCATGAAGAATGTCTTCTCTCCGGCTAGGGTAGCGCCCGTCGTCTCGTCAATCTTGGGCTTGCGAGCGTTGTACACGTAGTGGCCGACAGGGTGGTATCCGACCATAAAGGTGTTCATGTTCACACCGGCAGATTGTTCAAGGGTACGTTCAGCGGCCTATTGAACCAATATTAGCAAGCACACGACACAGCAAGTGGGGTACACAGCATACCGATCGAAGGGTTTCACCAGAAGCGACAGGAGAGCTAGGAAGCTTCCAGTATCCCTCCTTGTGTTGAACAAGCAGGTACAGGGTCCTCTGAAGAGCCCGATCCAGACTCTTGGTGTCACCCTTCTTATCCGCCTCCGTTACCCGGGGATGCGGCCTGGGGATTTGCTCTTGCTTGCTTGTATCTTGAGACGTGTTGTTGGCAGTGCTCTCGGCATCCGAAATCAACGCCTCAACAATATGTTCCGGTTCCGACTCCTTTTCGCCCATAAGCAGTTCATCGTTCCACGCCTCCTTACCGTACGCATTGTACTTGCCAATATCACGCGCAGCGGTCTGGCGCTCTCGGACCTTACGCTTCCAATCCTCGTCCAGGGGCGTTCCGCGCTTAAAGTAGAAGTATTTTGTAAATGGGAGCGCCAGTCGCTCGTTCAGACGCTTCTGGTAGAAGTAGTACGCTTTCTCAAAATCGGTGAGGTCGCGTGTGATTTGGGGTGGACGGGACAGGAGCACGCCGGCATTGATAGTATAAGTCGGGCTCACAACCGGAAATGTAGATGAGGTCGACGAAGAGGGTTTAGGGGAGATGGGTGTAGCCGCGGAGGCATAGTTGCGGCGGACAAGTGTCTCTTGACAGCTGCTGCACACTCGCTGTTCGGCGATCGAAGGCCCTGCAATTCGACATCAGAAGAGATTCAATAAAAATAAAGCCTAATGGCACTTACGCAGTATTGAGGCTATGCGCCTGGCACCATTGGATCCTGAAGACATCTCCAAGTGGCTGTTAGTTTGGTCGTAACAGGCTCCTACGGTCCCTTCAGCAAGTCTCGAGAAAAGTCGTCGGTCACTGTTTTCCCGTCCCCGTCGGGCCTGACTAGCCCAAAAACAGCTAGTGGCCCACGTGATCCATTCATCCTACTTCTACCCAAATTTCCCGCTGCACTCAATCTTTTCTTTTCTTCCTTCTCACAGCACCATCCTTATCGTCACTGCGTTCAGTTTCTTCTACAACCAGTCGATCATTCATTGCGGTGCTCAGAGAGAGTGCTTGCAGCTGATTTCGCTAGCGGTACCTTCTTGAATCCAAGGTGTACTGTTAGATAGATGCTGCGCACATCCCAATTGATCGCTTCTTATTTTGGAGATTTTACTAAGCGCTATCGTAGATGGTTTCCAAGTTGAGCTCAAGTAGTACATTAGTTACGGATTTTGCAACGTTCTCGCCCATACGGCAAACCTCTTTGGTTCCGAAGACGCGTAAATTATTGCCGTACACTCTCCAGAATTGAAAATTCGGTCTGGGGATCAAAAGTCCTTTCTGGGCCAGTCGTATCTCTGCACGGCTTTGCTCGCTCAAGGCCCCACCGCTCCTTTCGCTTTCATCGACCACGAACGGGCTGGCGAGTCCGTTGCTCGTCTCTTCAACCTGCAGGTGGGAAAATTGGTTGTTGAAGCCGTATTGTGCCGCCATCAAAGATGTATTTGAGAGTGATTCTCAGACCTAACTTGACTTCCGCTCCCAAGCTAGGCTGACAGTTTGATGAATATTTGCGCCGTGAGTAGACTGTCGTACCCTGCTTCATGGTCGATTTTCTCTATTTCGTATGGCGAAATGACGATGTATGCCTAAAGAGGTCATTCTCATCGCCAGGTATATATGGCGTCACCCACTCATTTCGGGTTTAGATATTCCCAGTAGACTGTCATTGATCTCCTGTAAAGAATATATGGGGTTGATGGACCCGCAGTCATGTGTAGCAAGGTACTTGGTATCGATGAGAATAGGAAAATGCTTGTGCACCATGGACTGAAAATCCTCTACATGGTCCGGGAGGGGTCCAAAAAAGCAGCGGAAGAAGTTAACCAGATCGGTGAAGATGTTGTGACCAACAAGAATAGGTCGGTGGGCGTTGAGGCGTGCCTTGAAGTTGTCAACAAATTCCTGGAGTGATTTGCCCTGCTCCGTTGGTGCAGTGTTGCCTCTGACGCCGCGGAAGTACTTGGGATTGAGATGCGTGAGATCACCCCCAGCCAGGGCTTCGGCGATCCATTTGAAACGTGTGCTGCCGAGCTCGTTCTTGACACCACTGGACCCTTTAGTCCCGGACAGCAACTTCGCGTCTCTCGTCATAGTCAATAATCTGTACGAATCCAGGCCGTCCGATGATGACAAAGTCTGGATTCTCTACTTCGACAAGTTGGTGGACCAGTCTCTTTTGAAACCTGTTCAAAATTGACGGCACGGCGTCTAGTGTCTGGGTCTCCTTTTGGCGAGAAGGTGGCGGGATGTTGAGGTATCTATCGCGCTTCTATAAACTGATTAGCTAGGTCAACATCTAAGAGTCGAACATAAGAGTTGAACTTTTACATTACCGAGCGCAAGCCATTCGTCTATGAGCTTCCGGACGAGTTCCAAAAATGCAATAGACTCATAAACGGTCTCGTCAACGTCCATTGAAGTCAGCACTGGTGCCATTTTACATCTTTCTTGGGCCTCGAGATGGCTCGTGCTTCCTCTTCTCTTGATACGTACGTTACGCCCGTTCTGTACAAGGCGTTCGTATCAAGCTTGTGCTCCAAAAAGAACTCAATCGCTGCATGGAAATCAGTCCAGTGAATACAATTCGAGCGTACATACCGCTGCTCTGGAATAAACAGTTTCTCTCGACGTCCAGCGTACGATCAATGATTGGACTGAGGTAGAGGTTATATGGTTTCAAAGTATACTTCGCTAGAGCCAGTCAAAATCATATTTCTCGGGAGAGCTCAGAAAGAATGCAGATAATCTGACCTGCCTCAACATCCTCCTGACAAAAGGTCAAGCCAACTTGGAGTATTTGGTACTTGTCCGCACATTTCTTCAATTCCTGGTATCTGTGCTGTAAGCTATGTGGTGGCCCAGCTCCAGTTGTTCCCTGTGCAGCCAATGCAATGCCGGAGAACTCGAAATCAATAGCGACAAAAGCAGAAGATGCGAGATCTTCCAGCATCCGTGCTAGGTGGAAAGGGAATGTCTGCGCAGTGACGTCCATGTCGATTTGTTTTTAGTAGTTCTCTTGCTCTTTCTCTTTCTTTCTCTCTTTCTTTATTCCTGATGCTAGTCCGAAGATTAGTGGGATAATGATATCAGCAAGTAATACCCCAGGGAAGAAGTATTTGAATAGAGAAATATTGGAATAGTATATTAGAAGGATCTAGCATGAAATGACAAGAGTGCGTCATAGAATATATTTTGCTTGGCGATGATTAATCAGTGATTATTGCTGCGTATATTGCATTTCAGGAATCAGCTGCTTTGATGGCCGAGCCCAAGCTGTCGCCCAAACCAGAATAGAGGTGCTACCTTGAATGAGGTGTTTGATGAAGTGTGCTGATTGTTTGACGCCAAGCACGAAATCTGGAGAATCCCGTGACGAGCGACGTCCAGCCAACCCCAGAGTGAGGTGAGTCTTGAGGCCGAGCCGAGGGACAAACGACCAACAGGAGCCGCCGCTCGGTCTCTGTCACTCCAAACTGCCGCAGCTGTAGTAACTCACCTTCCAACCAAACACAGAATACTTTGGAGTAGCTTCAATTGTTCATCTATTCCAGTCATAACCTCACATCTGCAGCGCCTGCCTCCATCGACTGAGTTTCCACCTCATCTTCCCCGAATACCCCATCTCTGGCGATCATGGCCGACGACACATCCGCCATGTCGGCGTCCACGACCGCGCTCTCCCCATCGAAGCTCTGCTCAAGAACCTACAAAAAAGCCTCGCAGCTCTTCTTAACCCGTCGATTACAAGAAGCTCTTGTCTCTCTAGAGCCGGTGATTACGGCTAAAGGCAGCAATGATGATCAGGAAGTCAATGGGCCCAGCTTGCCGCCAGTTGCTACGGTTCCAGCCACCTGGCGGATCAAAATATGGAATCTGTACATCACACTACTGAGCGCTATCATCGATCTGGGCCCAGAAGAAGGAAAGAAAGTAATCGGACAGAAGGAATGGAAGGACATCTCGACGCAAGTTCGCGATGGAAGCATCTGGGAAAGGGTTGTGCAGATCGGCTATCAAGGGCGAGAGGGGTCAATAGATGCAGAGGTCGTATATAACCTGTGAGTGACACGTTCAAACGTGCCATGCTAAATACTAACAAGCTGATCTACTCAGGGGCACTCTACTTCTGAACCATTCTCCTTCGCAAATCATTAACCAGCAACGACTCGAAACCTACCTCTCCTCTTACGGGCAACCGAATCTCGATATCGAAGAGCACCTGAACTCACCCACCAGCTCTCAGCGACATCGCCTTCGTAACGGCGGCACAGATACACCGAAAGACCTTGCCGCACGAGTTCGACTGATCGAGCTGTTTACCCTCCATGTACTCCCGAGAAACGAAGAGTGGGACTATGCCGAGGAATTCATCAATTTGAGCGAGGTTCTCGACGAGGAGCGTAAGGAAGTCTTCATGCAGACGCTGGAAGGACTCAAAGAAGAGAAAGAACAAGGCAAGCTACGTGCTGCAGCACTACAGCGCGAAAAGGACGCCGAGTTAGAGAGACAAGCACAGGAAGCAGAACACCAAAGAGCAGAGGAGGCCGCGGCCGCAGAAAGAGCCGCTCAACAAAAGAACCACAAGATGAGTGGCAGTGGGGTGGATTACGGGATTGAGAAAAATCATCCAAATGGGAGCATCAGAGGCAAAAAGGGCGAGAGGGTAGGCAGCAGCAAAGCCGGATCGTCATCACGGACGGCTCTGTCCCCCCCCAGCTCGAAGAACGTCAAAAAGCCGGAGAAGCCTGAGACTCAGGCGAGACAATCACGAGCGCTGGCCGCAGCGCTCCAAAACCTCGTGCAGTACTTGGGCACGTCAATATCCAAGAACCCTCTTTCGTTCTTGAGGTTGCTGCTGTTCCTCTTGGGTATTATTTTTGCCCTGAATAGACCAAATATCCGTGAGCGGATCAAGAGAATTGCTGGGTCTGGCTGGCAAAAGGTCCGGGGCACTGTCGGGATGGGCGTGAAGGTGAGCTATATTTGATGTATTTATTGTCTTCTCATCGCGTTCTTGGACCATTCAGACATGGCCCGTTATATATATCCTTCGGTCTGTAAATCTAACCACGCTCCGCGAATGCCGCAGTAATGAAATGCTATGAAAATGTCTTTCGGTATTTAATTCAGATGAACAATCTCTTGTGCAATCCTTGTAATATGGTATCACGTGTCAATCAAGTAGCATCATGAAGACTTAAGTCACTCGTACTCGTTCACCTCTACTCTTTTGACTTATCTGTTACCTCTGAGAGGGAAGCAGATGGCGGCTCACTCCCTCCATCCTCTTCGCATTCACAACGCCGACCATTCCTTCGTTTCCACCACCTGAACGCATGAACGAAAAAATGTGCTACGAACAGCTGCTCTGTCGTATACAGCAAAACAGGCACAGATGTCTTCGCTTTGATGTACAAGTCGACGGGCGCCCACATTGCGTATAACAGCGGAATACCCAGAGCTGTGCTCTTCGCCGGTCCGCAGAAGCATACGGCGATAGTTTCTTCGACGGACATCTGTTTCAGGACCTGCCACCGGCCGAAGGTTGTTCGAACGCAGAGGCCTTGAGGCGGTCGAGATATGAAAAAACACACGGCTGTTAGGAACAGGTAAAGGGCAACATTGAATAGTACGACGAAAACGATGCTTTCGGTCGAAAGGCCCTGGAGCGCCCCTGTTGCGAAGCAGGAGGAGAACGTTGACCTTGTGTAAAGTGTGAGGAACTCATTCTAATCTTCTTCCTGACCTCTACCAAACTTACCAGATCATAAGAAGCAAACAGAATGATCCAAGTTTCGCAAGTTTATACTTCTGGATTATATTCCCTGTTTTCTCGGGCCACAAGAACCTCACCAGTTGTCCAACAGCGAGAGGCAACAGCACGGCCAGACCCAGTTGCTTGAAAACGTCACGATACATGGCCGTGAGATCCTCATCCTGGTCTCTCCATGCATCGAACTCTTTTGAAGCCGGTAGCAGTGTTACCGTCCACCCAGCTGTTACAAACGGGCCCAGAATGTTAGCAATAAGCACCTCGGCCAACGCAGCCGCATCGTCCCCTCCAGCCGACCTCGTCATGACCACATTCGACGCGATCGTCGTCGGGATACAAGCGGTGAATATGTATCCTGCCAGCACAGCGCGATCAATGCGTTCAGTCTTGTCGCTAGCGAGAATAACATGTACAACAGCGAGGACAAGCGCTGGAATAAACAGGAACGAGGTAACTTGGACGAGGAGGTGAAGGCGCCAGTTGAAGAGCTGCCGCACGAGCTTATCCTGAGGAATACTAAGGCCCGATATTAAGAAGACGATTGCGACGGCGCCATAAAGGATGCTGTATTCCGAACGAATTATGCCGCCATGTTTGGCGACGTTGGGAAAGAAGTATCCAAGCAGGCAGGCGACACCGATGCCAATAATGAGCCATTGATGGAGGATAAACAAGGCAATGCGATTCCATGCCGGTTGTGGGGTGCTCATGGCGCCTATATTAGGCTCGTCTAGACATCTAGGCTTTACCTATGTGTCTGCTCAGGCTATTTGTCTTATCATGATTTTATGGGAATGATGAGCATTCGAGTTGGAGACCTGAGATCGGAGAAGATGCCGATGCGAGACGATAAACATTGATAGGGAGAACGATTGACCGACGCGCCAACTGCTTTACTCTACATTCAACATTCTCTCGCTACCCTCTAGCTTGTCCTCGATAATGCTGCTGGGTTTGCAAATACGGACGTTCGTTTCTAGGGAATCGCGCTCCTTTGTGCGCACCGTTCATCAAGACGCAGCACCGGCACACAGCCGCCATGACTGGGTATCCTAGTTTCACCAGCACTGCTGCGTAAACCTACAAAAAAATTGATTGCCGATAAGATCAACTTTAACCTTATCAATGATCGAGGCTATTGGGTTATCTTGTTTTGCCTGACAGATCAGGCATGACGTGGAAAAAGTCTGGATAAAACATGTGCCGATGCCTCAGGTTACCACGACGAACTCGCAGGCTCGCATTTACTCCGAAGGGCTGCTTCTTCATCCCCTTATCAATCATCTGCTGATGTATTGAGCTGCACTGCAAGCTTTGGACTCCATTTGCACTGTACTCGCTCTGCGCCTTGTGCTCCGTCCAGCATCAGCAGCTGTCGACGTGTGGCCACCCGTCGGCATTCCCCAGTGCGGATTTACCTCGGCATGAATGGAGCAACGTCATTCTTCCTGGAGCCCGGATTCTCCCGCCTTCAGCATCCATTCACCCCTTGCGGTGGTCACTTGACATAGAAATGGAGCTGAATAGCGCGAAATCACAAGCTAGAGCATGGAAGCTCCTACATCCCAGCTATCCTGTCGAGCAACAGCACTTTCACATGCAGAATTATGGTGTATCTTCCAGGCTAAGTTCAGATGGCATATTGCTTCATGAGATCATGTCTTCTGGAACCGGCAGCGCTGCAGAACCAAAGCCAAAGCCAGAACCATGGGCTGGGCGGGTTCATTCAACCGGGCTTCCAACGAAGTCTGGGGTTGTCGATTCTTGAAAGGAGGTAATAATGATGATAATAATGAAGGGAACGGCAACAGGGACATAACCACTTTTTGTCCATAAAAATGTCTGCTCCGCAGCAATGGGGAGATCTTATAGTCCTACTTTTCAGATTTGAAGTTCTACCGTATCGGTCTCGGCTGTGCTGGGTCTCGACATACTCTTTGCAGCTACTGCTATCACTGACAGCCAAGTTCCGCTCGTCCATCTCCCCGTCTCCGCTTCCCCGTTCCACCTCCGCGGCGCTCGCCCTCAGCCAAAGAATAATTAACCACACAAAAAGGGCAGAGACAAAACCCGCCACCCACTCCGAGTGTCCGGGCAATGATCGCCTATCCGAAGCTCTGACTCCCAATTATTTGCCTTGACTAAGACCGTGCTTCCAGAGCTTCCTTCTTCCTCGGCCCAACCGAGGGTACTTATACTTCCGTATCTCTCCGCTTCAAACCTGGGGAAATTCCACCTTGTGAACGTCCGATATCGTTGCCGTCCTCGTGACTCTTTTTCAGTCCTTCTTTTTTCTTTTGGATTGTTCTTTCTTTTCTTTCTTTTGTAGTCTGTACAGTGTTGAAACGCGCAAGCTTGTTACGTCCCAATTGGAAAAACCACAATAGACTATACACATTTTTTTGAGTTACAATGTCTGCTAAAGGAGGAGATGGCAAGAAGCCGGCCTCGCCGGCTGTCAATCTGATCGGTAGGTCTCTGTGTCTGTATTCCGATTTACTCAGTACTAATTTCGTATAGCTGGTGGTGGAGCCGGTATGATGGAGGCTCTTGTATGCCATCCTTTGGGTACGGAACATCCAATTCAGGCGCGCAATCGTAAGCGTTAACAAAAAGTCTAGACACCATCAAGGTCCGAATGCAACTCTCGCGGCGATCCACGGCACCTGGTGTAAGTTCCCAAGCCCTTCTCGAAGTCGGAGCGCAGTAACTCATTTAATTGCAGGTCAAGCCTCGTGGTTTCGTGAAAACCGGTGTCGAGATTGTCAAGAAGGAAACCGCCCTCGGTCTATACAAGGGTCTCGGAGCCGTCTTGGGCGGTATCATCCCTAAGATGGCCATCCGATTCACCTCCTACGAGCAATACAAGCAGTTGCTCGCGGATAAGAACACCGGTGCTGTCTCCAGCAAAGCCACATTCCTCGGTACGCCGCCTCCCCCAACCGCGCTTTATACAGTTATCGTAGGTGCAGCCTTAATACTAACGAATAATGAACAGCCGGTCTCGCCGCAGGTGTAACGGAAGCCGTCGCCGTCGTAAACCCCATGGAAGTCATTAAGATCCGCCTGCAAGCGCAACACCACTCCCTCGCCGACCCCCTTGACGCTCCCAAATACCGCTCCGCCCCGCACGCTCTCTTCACCGTCATCAAGGAAGAGGGATTCATGGCCCTCTACCGCGGTGTCTCCCTGACGGCTCTCCGCCAGGGTACAAACCAAGCCGCCAACTTCACAGCTTACACGGAACTCAAGGCCTTCCTGCAACGCAGCCAGCCCGAATACAGCAACTCTCAGCTTCCTAGCTATCAGACAACCGTTATCGGTCTGATTTCTGGTGCTGTCGGCCCCTTCTCCAATGCACCCATCGACACTATCAAGACTCGTCTGCAGAAGACGAGAGCCGAGCCTGGTCAGAGCGCCGTGAGCAGAATCATGACGATCGCCAAGGACATGTTCAAGCAGGAGGGAGCTAGTGCGTTCTACAAGGGTATCACGCCGCGTGTCATGCGTGTTGCACCCGGACAGGCCGTCACATTCACGGTGTACGAATTCTTGAAGGGGAAGCTGGAGGCGTCGAACTGGGCATTTGTAGGCGGAAAATATGAGGAATAAATCCTCTGATACCTCACCGTCTCCATCTGTTTTGGTGGAAGTTCCTCTCAGCTTCTGGTCCTGGTCTTAGTCCTAGCCCTGGCCCTGACTGACTGGCTGGCTGGCTGGCTGGAAAAGCATTTCATACAGTAGATATATCCCTTGGGCATTGTTGGTGGCGTTCATTGTCCTATCTTGATCCTGTCTATATTGTCATATTATATTATACTCTTATGTCTGGCACCGGTCCTCTACTTCCAATGCCGTGTATGGAGTGTCTAATTCGGAGTCTTGTCCTGTCTTGACTCTCGATCGAACCTGAATGGCCTTAGATTTTAGAGCTGGATTGTATATAACACTCAATGGATTGCATTCTGCATTATGTCGTGTCTCAATTACATAACGTTTTGATATGAATAACGATGAGCCCTGGCTTATGCCCTACGGCGGGAGGCAAAACAGTGGCTTCGTACAGAGACATTTATAGCATATGCTAGTAAGGCACCCCAAGCCTACAAGACCCTGGATATCAGATCCCATACAAAGGAAAGCCGCTCCCGCGAGCACAAGCTTCCCCGATGGATACTTGGCCCGACTCGTAGCCGCCCGTACAGGCCACGGAGACTTTACGGCATACCACCAACGCTTCGGCCACACAGGGCTACCTGGAAAGCTGCTCCTGTGGCAAGGCAAAGATCCCAATACACTTCTTCTTCTGTCCATACACCAGAAAACGGTGGAAGGATAGACGGAGATGTATAAAGGATGGCCCGTCAAAAACAATAGACTGGCTCCTAAGTACAGCTGCCGGGGAAGAATTCAGCCGTATCGTACAAGAATCATCCTTCTTTAAGGATATATGCCCGAACTGGGCCCGCCGGAGCGCTTGATAGTGCAACAGTCTACACATCTACCTGGATAAAGGGCTGCAGCCCTCAGAAGACCTGGCCAGGGTAGTGCTGGGTGCTTCTCCCGCTCATTTCCAACATATATTGTCCATAGTTGCTGCTTCAAACCTGTATTTAGCTAGTTTTAGGGAGTTCTATTTAGACGGCACGTCCAGATGCCCCCTGGGAGGCCGCAGATCACGTGGGCCCCGTGATCCGCCGAGTGACGTTAAATAATAAAATCAAATCAAATCAAATCAATCAAACCAAACCAAACCTCTCTATGTATGTATATAGAGAGATTGAAGAGATATCTATCGTCAATGAGATAGACAATCAATCGTCATATGGCGTCCGATCCTTAGTAGGCTAAGTTCGTGTAGTTGATACAGTTTCATTCTGTCCTTCCCGCTTTTAGCATTCACAAGACGTTTAGTATCAGACTACACGCGATCGCTATGTAGATGTTGGTGACCACTTTTGCACAATCTATAGCTAATTTGCGTACATCGCGGTGGTGAGGCTTGGCGCTTATGCAGATTATTATATAAGCTAACTTTTATGCTTATGCTTATGCTTACCCTAACGCTCCGCCAGGTCGTAGTGGCACTCTTTGGGTCACACTTCTGCTCCTCATATAGCGAATGGCCGCGTTGAACCAGGGAAGGAGATTAAAACGTCGATCCAAAGCAACAAATAGGAGCAATGGATAGGATCATGCTGCGGAGCAGGTAAGAACTTTCATGTAAGGCTAAAGGTAAGCAGCTCAATTACAACTGGCCAAACGCTCATCAAGCGTTCTTGCCGTTCGTTCAAGAAAGCCGGAAAGCCTGAAACCCAAAGCTTGTGACAATTGGCATTTTTGACAGTAAGTCTTTGTCTTGTGGGTATAAATATGAGTTCTCAGCTAACGTCCGCTAGTGAGTAGACAGGACTTGTTCCGAGGCGGAGCGAGATCTGTTTTGAATGAATAGGGACGTGATATCCTTTCTAATACGGTGTACGTGCCTGCGAAGGCAGTGCAGCCTTGGTATACTAGAGCGGTCGCCAACCAGGAGCTGCAGATTACAGCATTTCCGGTTGATCCAGGGTATGCCCCTTTCTGCAAAAGGTTAACGTGACTGACCGCGAATAGCCTGTCCAGAGTGACTTGAGCAACTACTCTGCCAGTCACTTCCAGTTACTCGGGCTTGAGAACCTACCCGTCACCATTAGAAGTGCTCAGGTAATTTCTTTTTCTTGGAACTGCTCGAGGCTTTCAGATGCAAAAATCAAGAGGAAATGCGGATTTCTTCTCGGAAAGCTCTAGCATGATCCCCTGCTTTGGTATCGCCGCAAGTTGATGCACTCAGTCGTCTGCGGTTGATTCAATATGGGTGGCCACCATTTAGGTGGTCTAGGAAAAGTTGTCAGGGCCATTCAACATCCAGAGGCTTCGGAGCAACCACTCTCTGAACATAAAATTGTCATAGACATGATCTATACGCTGGCTTTGATTCGCTCTACTTGAAATTTCGGAGTAGGCCTAGACGGACCGCCTCGCATATCATCCTGGATGGTATTGAAAGGACACAGACCACTCTCTTGAGTGGCGGATTATTCTTCAAAGACCATCAATTGTGGTAAAAGGTAGGGACGCAACCGAAGGCTACCCGGCATACCCCCATCATGGACTTCGACGTTACAGCCGCGAATGCAATGAGCCTACGAGCTATGGAAGGTGTTGCTCACCGGGCCCGAATATTCAATCGCTACTCAAGTGGGGCGATAGTCGAGTAGCTGGCCAGGAACAGGTTTTGAGGTTTTGAATCCAGAGGTCCACAAAACGCCAGATGTTTTGTTCTGGGAATATTTCTCGTGGACCAGAATAATGCACAAGTGATCAAAGAGAGCGATTATGGAGCTCCTAAAGAAGCGGCTATTTTGCTATACACCTACATTATCTGAGCAAGAGATGGCCAGAGTAGAATATTGTTACTCAAGATGAAATGATCCAAGCATTGGGTGAGTGTCGCCACTCTCTCCTGGTCTACAATATTTCTGACTGAGATATGACGATGGCATCGATTAGCCTTTCATATGCTGGCGATCCAGCTGTCTCCATCGGCAAGACTCTAGGCTAGTACATCGCCCTTTACATCTTTGAGATAACAACGCATAACCGCAGCTTAGTGGTTTCGACTTGAGTCCTAATATTTGACCCTAGCAAGATAGTTCTTAGTATGATAGTGAAACGTTGCTCACTGTGACTGGAATTATCCTCGCTAACAGTGTTCAATCTCAGCAGTGCTTAGCTACTTCTCCTTCTATCTTTTGTCTTGGGCTAAGAATCCTCAACAAACACATTCAGTCAAGGTAAGTTGTGTTGAACAACCGGTTCCCAGTATCAGTGGTTCCCTTGCCAGTATACTTATTTGCTGACAGGCGAAGCGCGACAACAGTAAGCTCCGTGGAACGTGCGACGGCGCGAAGTTGACTACGGCCTCTAACTGCCTGGTCCTGGATAACGCCAGCAACGATGATGATACGGACTGATCCATCCATCTCTCGAATACGTTGCACGAACTGGGCCACTGACTTGCCACTGTTTATCACGGAGTCGACCAAGATCACAGTAACAATACCCTCGATGTATTCTTTTTTGAAGTCTGTCGGTTCCTTGACATCGTGGAATCGAGCCTTGGGGAAGACATTGAAGATGCCAGAAGCCATGGGCTGCCCACCCCGCATCAGCGGCACGATCAAGGTTCGCTCCTCGTCGAGTAGTTGGTATCCGGCAATAACGTTTCCCTGAGGATGACGTATGGTTAACTCCTCAGTACCAATGAGCTCAACTAGGTATTGGGTGGCTAGATAACGCCCAGCGTTCTCATGGGCCTCCTGCAGGGACGGTCCGCGGATACTGTCATCTCGCATTGGAGTGCTCAACAACTTAGCGGTGTGACTATCCGTAGCGTGGTGAAGTCGTATGCCACCAGGTCGCCCGTGCGGTTGGAAGATCTCATCCAAGAACGATTTCTCCGTGAGGTTGGCGACAGGCAGCCTAGTGGTATCTAACAGCGGCGGCGACGTGTTGTTTGGCAGCAAAACCTGACGAGCTTGCAAACCATTATCCTTTATCTCAGTCAACAGTTTGAGCTTCATGCTCTTGCTCCGGCTTTGCTGCTCGCCGACCACAACGATGGGCTTGCGAGCAGCCCTCATCATTGGCAGGTCGAGAGGGCTATCTCCAAACGCCCAAGTATATGCCGCGTGAACACTCGCTGCGCGGGTGATCAGGCACTCTTTCACCGAAGGGGTAACGACAAAACCGTCTTTGAGTCGGCCCCCGCCCACGACCTTCACTACATGAGAGAGGCCTGCTTTTTCTATAATCTTCTGCCACACACGGTGTAGTCCGCAGGTCACAATGACAGAACAAACGTGGCGGTATCTTTCTGCCTGGCGCAGAAGCAAGGACATTCCCGGATAAAGGCGCGTGTGTGAAGCAATCTCTTCACAGATAGCCTCAAATTCATCGTCGTTGGTTGACTCCTCGTACATTAACATAGCTTGTCTAAATGCGGTATACGAATACCCCAACGGCCCTTGGAACAGCGCGCTCAACGGATCCTTTTTTGCCTCCCTTGGTCTCGTGGATCTTCCAGAAGCGTGTGCCCGTATCAACCGCGGCCAGTGTCTTATCAGCATCGAAGAAAAGAACAGTCTGCAGCTCATCGTAGCTTGGAGAAATGTATTTGTCAAAAATCTGCTCGGCAACGAATCTGTTATGGTTCTCATCATGACACTGGAAGTCACGAATCAAGCTCGCTAGCTTGCTCTTCAGATTCGGGTAGATGGTCGCGAAGAGAATGTTATTTTCACGACAAAGGTTATGGATTTCCTGAATTTCGGTCTCTTGCCAGCGACGCAAATGTTGAATTGACACATTCAAGCGCGCCCTTTTGGTATCTTCCGCCCGTTGCTTCGCCGTCACTTCCAGAGGTGCGTTGACGTACAGGATATGCGTATAAGTCGCCAGGTCGGCCTGAGAGCAAACCCTCGACGCCTGTTCTTTTTTTTCGTCATCCCAGAACATGTAATGCCCGGTCACAATCCCGGTCTTGCCAGTCTGGGCGCAGGCTGACTTGATGGCATCGATTGCGTATTTGCGCCAGTGGTCCTGTTGGTACTCGTCCAGCTCCTTAAATTTGTCAAGCCCATCAGGGGCCACTTTGCTGATTTCCTTGGACCCTTCAAAGAACTCGAAATCCGTTTCGCCGAGCTCCTGCTTGAGTTGATCCATGATATATGACTTACCGCAGCCGGGCAAGCCATAAAGCCCTATCACTCGGGGAGCAGCTAGGGCGGCCGCGTTCGCGGGAACAGAGCTGTTGACAGGCTCGGATGTGGTCCTCGGCTCCATCTTGGAAGTTGAATTCAAGTCCACTGTGGAGTCTTAGGCAGGTGGCGCTGAGGTAGTCAGGGCAAGAACTGCACAGTGCAAGGCGATGACAGATACGGCGTAGAAAGTCAGGTCAATTGGTTGACCCTGCAAGAGGTAGAACAGAAGTTGACCGCAGTGGAAGGATATGGTATCCAAGGCCTTGCAATGTAATTATATAGGGGATGAGAACAGAGGATGATCACAGTGTAAGCTCTCCTCTGGTTAAACAAAGCAGCCATGTTTGCCTACATTGTCCGGGAAGGATAGTCTTTGACCACCTTGCGTTGACTTAAGGTTTTACAGAGGGCGAGCTATGGTTCAGCTCATTCTAGAATATAGTGGAAGTTCAATGAAAATGTTGGTTTGTTTTATGGAAATCGAATCGTGAATTCATATTACCCTTTGAAAATAGAGCCTTCTAGACGGCAAACGACCAGATATGTCATTGGAGCTCACTACTACAGACACTACAGATCTAATTTAGTTGCCAGCCCAGATCAATGGACCTCGATTGGTTAAGTATGGTCATTCTGCATCAATCTCAGTAGGTATACTGTTACATCCAGAAGATCACAGCCACAGCCAGAGGCAGCCCATCATGGAAGAACAGGCAGAATCCACAAGAGTCTTGCACAGACTCTCCTAAACTCCTTCATCGGGATCCCGTGTCTCAGCGCAACTTCATCCACTTTCGCCCTCTTTCTCGGGTTAACCACCTCCCTCACGGACCTCCAATCGTGTTTCCCAGCGCAATATGCCGCCACGCGATAGAATCCCCACCGTGACGTGAATTTGCTCAGCATATAAATCTTTGCGAGTCCATTATATGTCCGTGACCAGGATGGCTGAAAAGGAATTGAGAATCCGTCGTGTCGGGCGCGGAATAAAGTGAATAGTATGTCTGAGGTCTCGCTGAGTCGGCCTAAGGGCGTCGTTGCCTTGCGCCGCTCCAAGAGCTCTTCGGCTAGGCGGCTTTTATGCCAGGCAAGTTCCGGTTTGCGGGAGAGGCCAAGGACAGTATGCCATCTTTGGAGGAAGGTGGACATTCTGGGATTGTCCATTGGCGTTTTAGGTTGGTTGAATTTAATCTGGACTTTTGTGACTGAGTCCTGTTAGATGGAAGACACTCCAGGTAATGTAGATGACAGCTTCTTACCAAATTTATCTTAGGTTTTTCCGTCAAGTCATCATGGATTGTGAGAAGTGGTAGGAGTAAACCAGCTAGGAGCTAATGTCCCATATGGGGAGATGCAAACGGCCCAGATCCTGTACCTCCAGTAAGTAAGCAGTATCTATACGAAGCACAAACCGTCCTAGCACTTGACTTTGCTTAATATCACCATCTTAGTATACAATCTAGATGTCCATCCAACAGCAAGCACAACTATATGACCGTGCACAATAGCCTCGCACCATGAGGACACGAATGGTAAACTCCCGCGAGATAGGAGAGCCAGTGGGTGTTTGGAACGGCATCGCGACAGCACCAACGTTTCAATTTTCTATTGGCCATCTACTCGTGCAGCTGGAAGGTAGCAATAGAAATAAGGAAACTTTCAGACTCATCACTATTTATACGTAGTAGTTTGTATAGATGCGAGTCATGTGATATGGCGTTGAGGCCACCCAGCGGTGAGTAAATAGACCGACCAACGAACCAACAACAGTCCCTTGACAGGTCATATTGGTATCGCATTTCTGTACCCCCGGACGGCAGATCTGTCCTGACGCATTCAATATGCAGTCTGGAATCTCAGGTGCGTTTCTCCCCCGCTGCATGCTTCAGACAAAGTGCCGGCAATGAAGCCAACTCCGCCCCGCCATCCCCAACACTGAAGTTCCAGCATAAGCCCGAGCAGCCACACTATGCATATCATGAGTTTACCTGACTGAATATAGTCTCGCAAGAGCTCCACGATGCCTTCTCCCGCTTCGCGTCTGATACATCCATCTTCTGCCTCCCCGTGACAATCACCGCGGAGCGCCTAACCCCGCTTTCGACGCTCCCCTTCTCCGGCTTTGGAGAGAACGCGTTCTACGCGTCACTGTCACAGCTATCTTCTGTGTTGGAGCCAAAGACGCCTATTTACCTGTTAATCCGCCGGACTGGCTCTAATCTCATTGCCTTAACCTACATTCCCTCCAACGCGGGGGTGCGTGCAAAGACTCTCTTCGCGTCTACACGGGCGACGCTGGTGAGGGAATTGGGAAGCGAGAAGTTCAGTGAGACAATCTTCGCTACAGACGAGGAGGAAGTCATCGGAGAGAATGCATGGAAAGAGCGGGAGGCAGAGAAGAACGGGACTTCCACTGGCGGTTATAGAAGGGAGGATCTAATGGGAGAAAAGGAAAGGGAGTTGGAAGCTGTGCGGAGGGCGGAGGAGGCTGCAAGGAGTGGGACCCCAGGGAGGGATATTGGAATCGGTGGGACGTTTGCAAGAGGTCCTTCTAGGATGAAGATTGAAATGCAAGTGGACGAGGATGCGAAGAGTGCTCTAGGGGGGCTGCAGCAGGGCGGACTCGTGCAGGTGGTGAGTTTGGCAAGATAAATTCAATTGCGGTGTGAGTTGATCAAAAGCTAATGTTGTTCTAATAACAGGCCATTGACGTTTCAACGGAGACATTCAAGCTCACTGCGGCTGAGTCTGGGGTTGACGCCAATTCCGTCCAGAATCACATCTCTGTTTCCTCACCGAGATACACGTTCTACCACTATCCCGACTCCGACGCTATCATCTTCATCTATACCTGCCCATCAGGCTCGTCAATCAAGGAGCGGATGCTGTACGCTAGTTCCCGGATGCATGCGCTCCAGGTGGCGGAAGAACAGGGTCTGAAGATTCTGAAAAAGGTACGGCGGCTTGACGAATGACAGACCGGGAACTAACAAAGAAATGGCAGATTGAGGCCGGGGCGCCCGACGAAGTTACAGGCGAACGCCTTCATGAAGAAGTGAACCCCCCACAGAACAACGGTCTCAGGCAAGGGTTCGCAAAGCCCAGACGCCCGGGGAGGTAGATGTTGACCGCCGCTCTCTAGCAAGTCCTGGAGAATTGATCCGGGCTTCAACGTAAGAGGTATCCGTACACATATATCCGTAGCCAAAGATTCATTGCCATTCTTAGATGTCATCAGTAACCGCTGGCAAAGAGCAGCGATAATACCAGCCAGGGCCCGCCAGCTCTCCGCACCAAGGACCAAGTTGCGTATGCAGGTCGAACCGCCTCATCAATGATTCCGGAAACTCTTTTTTTGATAGAATAAATCCGTCCTTGAACTTCCCAAGTTTATAATCTTCGGACATCCGTCTCGGTCTTTCTCTAGGCGCGTACATTCGAAGCAGTAGAACGCATCACTGATTCCCTCGCCACCACAAACGATACACTTGTTCTGGTAGTTGCCGAAGGAGCATTCGTCGCAGATGCGGACCAGGGTTGTAGGACGCACGTAGGAGTCACACACGGGACACTTCCCATCACATTTGTCGCAGAGACGGCCAATGGAGATGCCAGGTTGCTTGCGGCACATAACGAGATCGGGATGATGGCGCGACATGTTGCTGAAAAGCGGTCGAACGGAGTGCGAAAAGGGAGTTGAGCTCGAGAGCGAAGGCCTGAGTTTGAAGGGCACTGAAAATAAATATAACCCGGAAGCGACAAGTCTTGAGCAACCGGTCGAAGCTGGTGGAAAGCGAAAGAGAGCTCGGAGAGAAGCTGGGAACGGCATGACCTTTTTCAAGTTTCTGCCGGCGGTGGTTGGTCCGTGCACGGGAGTCTGGCTTTGCGGCTCTATCGCGACAGCATGTCTCCGATTCACATATGTGATACTATTACTCTTGCTTCTCCGAATTAGACGCGTCTCATCTATCGCACAATATTCAATATTAGTGCTTTGCATATTTGCTTGCCATTGCCCAATATTCTGCATCCATTTAATATTCTGCATCCATTTGTCATCGGTCTCAGACCCGGCCATAACCAGACAGACTCACGCCCGCCATGGCAGAAGGGTAAGCATTTTCTTTCCTTGATCTTACTGTCGCATATTCCGGAGCTAATTGAGCTTTGCCATAGGACGCTAGCTTCTGCGGTAATTGTTCCGGAACAAGAAAATCGCGTCTCCTCCCCAGAATCAGGACTCAAGCGAAGACAATCCTCGACTACCGATCTCGAGTCGGACATCAAGCGTCGCCGTCTCAGCACCCAGAACGACGACCAAGATTCAGAAGAACCTCCGGCGCGCAGACAATCATCGCCGAAACAAGAAGTTCAGGACACAGAGCGAAAACGCAACCGCCGAGATGAGGAACGGAAACGTGGACAGCGATTATTCGGTTCTCTGCTAGGAACGCTCTCACAGACTTCCAATTCTGCGGCGCAACGGCGGAGAGCTGATATTGAGCGGAAGCAGCAGGATAAGCTCAAGCTGCAAGATGAGGAGTATGGGGAGCTGAAGAAGAAAAGGCGGGAGGAGCGGTTGGCTACGCGCAAAAAGGAGCAGAAGTCATACGAGAAGGAGATGGTGAGTTTCTACTATGCCTGACTGCCGACGACTTGCTAATTGATACTCGGTTTTCTAGATGCATACTCGCCACGAGAACCTTTTGGCGATGGCTCACTTTCTGAAAACAAAGTCGGAGCCTGTATTGGTATGGTCATTATACCGAATTGTCTGTTTGATTTTCTAACCGATTCAATAGTACTATAAACCATGGCAGCTGCGGCCTGAAGAGGAAGATATCATACGGGATCAGGTACGGGAAGCTGAGGCCACAATCGCACGAGAAGTGGAGGAATTCGATGCACGCAAGGCACAAGAAAACCAGCCAGAGACCGAAAGGCAGGATCAGCCTGAAGAAGCTCAGGAGAAACTGGAGCAACAAGAGCCCAGTCAAGATGCGCAAAACGACGAGGCAAAGGAACAGAAGGAGACAGTACAAGCTGAGCCAAGCCATGAGGAGGAGCCAAAAGAAACTAAGCCTGACGGCCCCTTCACCGAGGCCGTATCAGCCAGCTCACATCAAGTTGATGACCATCGAGGAGCAGAAGATGATGGAGGCGAGGTAGTTGAAGATAACGAAGATACGGTGATCTATTAGTTATTTACAATATCAAGTTGGCCATCTACTTCTGGTCCCGATGGTGGCCAATTATGTACAACACAATCATGATTATTGAGGAGGCGGTTAACGAGGGCCGAGGCAACTCGGAGGATTGACATCAGACCCCAAAATACTCCCAGGTCCACGACCTCCTATCCTTACATATTAAAAAAAACCTTTTCAAAGATACTTAGGCAAATCGTCCCCTCGATCAAATTATCCTCTATCTAGCCCTCAAATTACAGAGAGGAAGCCCGACTTCACGTGACGGGAGAGGGGTTCTAAAGACCTTCTCACTCCAGAAAACCATCGACATCGATACAATCCAATTGATCTGCCTTGTCCTTTGTTCTTTCCTGTATTCGTTTTAATAGGCTTTGGCCCATTAAACAAAATCCTGCCGTTTGACAACCATGGCAGTGGACAAAACCAGAGTTTCGGGAGACTCCCGGGTCGAACATCGCTCAGCGTTTGTGAAGGGGAAAACATACGGTATGAGGATTTCCTCATCCTTGCGATGCATTATTGAGCTCGTGCACTTCTTGCGTGTTCTCCTTGCTCACCCAACGCCGAGACGTGCTTATGCAATGGTCTAACAAACAATTCGTTGACTATATATCTAGGCTACCTCCATAGCCAGCCGCCATCAGGTCAATACAAAGGCACCGTAGTCTTGGTATTCACATCGACTTCGCCCGCTATACTCTTTCAAATCCAATACTGACGCAAAATCCTGCTCTGTCTCAGCTCCATGGCTTCCCAGACCTGTCGATGGGTTGGAGATACCAGATTCCGCTATTTGTTAACAAAGGCTACCGAGTCATTGCTCCAGATTGTCTTGGATATGGACGAACGGTACACTAGGCCATCCATTTCAGAGACATTCTAAGCAAGCAGCTGACGGGATTACTATTCTTCAACCAGGACGCCCCAGCGGATCTAGCGGCGTACTCACACAAGAACTGCGCCGACGATATCAAAGAACTAGCCAATCAACTTGGCGCATCGAAGATCATCCTGGGAGGCCATGACTGGTATGTCCGCGCTTTACACACCGCATTACTAGAACTAACGTTCTAACCCACCGGGTAAAGGGGCGCCTTCCTCGCCTACCGGGTCGCCCTCTGGCACCCAACTCTAATCACGCACCTCTTCACGGTGTGTGTGCCATATAGCCCGCCCTACAAGAAATACATGACACTTGAAGACATGGTTTCTAAAGTGGCGCCACATTTCAGGTACCAGCTGCACTTCGTTAGCGGGGAGATTGAAGAGGCTGTGAAGAGTAAAGAGGACCATAAACAGTTCCTGATTTCACTTTATGGCGGGAAGACGCAGGAGAAAATGCCTGCCTTTGATGTCCATAAGGGTGTAGATTTGGAGAAGATGAGAAGCGTGAAGATGAGTTGGTTGTTGGAGGAGGAGGTTAGTATCTACCCACCTTACCTGGGCGGTTGGTTCGGGGGAAGTCTTGTTGTTTGGTCTTAGAGGCTCTGACATGACCTATTCACAGGAAATGGAATACTACGCCTGGGAATTCGCCCGCCATGGGCTTCGTGGACCTCGTATGCTCTTTCTCGCTTTTTTCCCTTTTATTCTCATGGCACAAACTTAACAAAATTCGCAGTAAACTGGTACCGCACCCGCAAGATAAACTATGACGACGAGCTCTCTCTACAGAAAGGAACAATTGACATCCCAGTCCTCTTTATTCAAGCACTCAAGGACGCTGCCCTCCCGCCGCACTTGGGCAAGGGGATGGGGAAGGCTATACCGCAGCTGACGACAAAGCAGGTTAATGCCTCGCACTGGGCGCTCTGGGAAAAGCCGGCAGAGGTTAATCAGGCTTTAGAGGCTTGGTTCAATGAGGTTGTTGAAGGAGGTAGCAGGGTGACCAAGCTGTGATCTACCTCTCTTTGTTGAGTGATTCGCTGGAGAGCCTGCTTTGTGATGTAGGCTCTAGATATATATACGTGGGGAGATTTACTTATATTTATCATAATGGAATAACTATGACATAAAGACAGCATGATCGCAAGACAGAGGGCAAGCAGTTTAGTTCTCCAGCACCTGCGTCTCAACACGACATCCAATCTTCTCAAGTCGGTCAAGGTACTCCTGGCCCAAGGTCGCCGGCGTAACGATACCCCCTCCCGAGACCCTCTTCAACTTCTCCTCATTCTCCAAAATCACCATAGCTGCCTCGGCCATGAGCACGCCCGTGAAGTGATACATTGACGATCCCGCATACTTCAACTTCCCCAAAACACGCTTCGGCGTGTCCTGGTCCGGAGTGGCGATGGCGCGGTACTCGCATCGGTCATTACGGCCGCTTTCCGTGGTTGGCCCGCTGCCAGGCGCGTAGATGACTTTCTTAACGAGCCATCGGACCGGTGCCAAGAGCAAGAAAGCCGTTCCTACCAGGAAGGCGTAATTCCACAATATACCAATAAATGTGTTGCGGACGTTGAGGAACTGGCGGAAGTAGAATCTGGGGCCGTAGAGTTCCGGCATCAAGGTGCTGCTGCGGTGAACGATAGTCATGTCGCAAAAGTCCGTTGGCGACTTAGTGAGCGTGCCTAGGTCACGAACAGTTCGGACACCGAGGATCCGCGCCACAAAGGACTCAGATGGAATGTCCTTTGGTGGCGGGGAGGCTGCAAGGGAGAACGGCTTTGTCGATTCGAGGAGATGAGATCCAGAGAAGTCCTCTATACAGGTTAAGATAGAAGCCAGGGTACCACCGCTCGCGCCAGAGGATCTATGTATGTGTTAGTAATAACAACGCGGATGGTATAGAAGGTAGCATACTTGAACTCGTAGATGGAGCCGGTGACCTCTTTAGTTTGACAGGACATCTTCTCTCTGACTTCCTTGACCAGGGCATAAGCCAACATGTCTGCAGGTGCGCTTTCGATACCGACACAGTGAATTATCTACTCCGATTAGACGATCGTTATACATGAGTATTTGGAGGTTATTTACAATGGCACCGTTCGACTTCGCTGTTTCGTGATATTTGTCGACTGTCTGCTTGACCCATGGCGTCTCGCCAGTCCTGCAGCAATTAGCCGATGCAGTAATTTTTCCAGGTTGAAACTTACGCATCGACATAGTGGGTGCCGGCATTCGCGCAAGCCTCGACGACAGGGGTCGAGTATATGTGATAAGGACCAACGCAGTTGATAATGAGCTTCGCTCTCTCTGCGAGAGAGCGCAATTCCTCCTTATTGAGTTGGACAGAGATGATCTCTATGGACGCATCAGCAGGGGTGCTTCACAAGTACCAGTACATAGTCTTACCTGGATGCAAGCGATCAGGGTTGAGCTTCTTCAACTCCTGAGCGACGCCCTCAATCTTCTTGGTTGAACGCCCTGCCAGCGCCCATTTCAGGTTTGTGGGAAGATGAGTGACGATATGCTCTGCGCAGTACTTCCCAGTATACCCAGTAGGGCCGAGGACCACGATATCGAATTCCCTGCTAGACTCCATATCGCCTGTGTGAAGCCGGGACTGTAACCCTGAATGGGCTTGTGGAGAACGGAGGTTGTTCAACAAGGCCACGTCCGGTACCACTTACGTACCAGGTCAAAGAAACTGAAAGATGTAAAGAACTTAACACTTCACTAAAATCAAATTAAGCGAAGCAGCTTTGGCAATGGACGAAAGATGCGACTACGAGCCTTATAATTAAGGGGATCTGGCAGCCGCGGCTCGGATACGTCATGGCATGCGCTCGTATGCTGCTTAAGGCTTGGTCCGCGGTAAAGTATCACAGATTTGACATGCACTTTTCTGGACTCTAGGCGATGTGATCAGGCGTAAATAGAGTGATAATCTATGGTAATAACCTACAGCCATATTGGCTCTGTACTTGGACATCTTCAGTCCGCAACCATGACTTGTCAGCGAAAAACACTAGCCAGGCTTTGAACTTGCTTATCTAAGAAACCACGCCAGTAATTTCTGCACTTTTTTGCCTTTTCTGACCGCCTGCTGCTTAAGAGGCTTTGTATGATATTGAGGTCGCCCTTGTCCCCGACATTTGAAATGATCTTTTCAGACACAAGATAAGACTCGAATCAAAGAAGGCGTAGCGGTTGAGTTATTCTTCTCCATTCTATCTTACCTGCTGCGTTAATTGAAGAGGCTCACTGTAAACGTACTGTAAAAGTTAAGGTAATATATCACGTGATGCCAAGTCCAAGCCCTAAGCGAGCGCACCCACAACTGATCTCACCTCACTTGAAAGCGTTGGTCTCGATTTCGAACTTCCCGCACTGTTCCCATCTTCGACCTCAACAGCCGCACAGAGACAAGATGACCAAGCGCACTAAGAGTGAGTATAGCCAGGGAATTTTTGTTGACCTTTTGAACAGAAAAATTGAAAACAGAAGCTGACTTGGTTCGCAGAGGTCGGTATCACCGGTAAATATGGTACCAGGTATGCTTTAGCCAGAAACCCTCCCACGACTCCGGATTGAATCGAGCACGGCTTTTTTCGTTCACATCACGGCGAAACTTGGCGCTTCGATAATCGAAACAGCAAGCGATTGGACATTTGATTGACTCATGGTTCGACAATAGATACGGTGCCTCCCTGCGTAAGCAGGTGAAGAAGATGGAAGTGTCCCAGCACGCCCGCTACGTCTGCACCTTCTGCGGAAAGAACACCGTCAAGCGCCAGGCTGTTGGCATCTGGGAGTGCAAGGGCTGCAAGAAGACCATTGCCGGTGGTGCCTACACCGTCTCGTAAGTCGACACTTTCTCGCCCTCAGTCCGACAGCTCATCTCGGCAACAACGGCATTTCGCTCGATGGATATACTAACATGGGTTTCAACTCAGCACCCCCGCCGCCGCTGCTACCCGCTCCACCATCCGTCGTCTCAGGGAAATCGCGGAGGTCTAAATGTGATGATGGGATTTCTTTCTGTTTCGGTTAATTTAAAAAATGAGACAAATACAATGGATTGTCATGAACGCATCCTCGTCACGGATTTCCGCCCTCGGTGTTGATGGCGTCGTCTGCCTCATCGAATTCAATTTTTTCACATAGACATGAATACCACCGACGATTTCAGATCGCGTTGCCTAGTTCAAACTGTCGATCTGCTCTGAAATAGCAGCATCGTTTTGCTTCGTATGCCGGTTCTTCGCTTGTGCTTCTGGCACCTGATCGTGTCTTCTGACTAATGCCAGGGACATGTGAGGATCATGGGGCCGGAATTAGATTCACGTACGCGCTCGAAAACCGGAAAATAAGAGTAACAATAGTCTATAACTTTACTGGTGCTTTTTGGTTCGAAGTCGATGTCGACGATTATTCATTCACTGTCAAAAACGGTGCTTTTGCTACGTGTATTGTTGCAGACTGATCGTCTGCTAGGTCGCCACGTTATCGAAACGATTCAGTCCAAAGATTGGTAGATATAAAGAGGGGTCACCCCTTCTGAGCACACTGCAGGAACATTTATATCGCACGTCAACCAAGGCTCGAGCGCCGTGTCTGTATTTGCCAGGGCCAACAGGATTAAATCGGAGGGCGGTGATACTCGCCTTGCGTTAGGTCACGTTGGCAGCCAGACTGTTTCGGGTTAGACAAGGACTTGCTGACCTTCAAAATCCCCACATCTCTCGTCGACTCCTACTACTTCTCTCTCTCTCCCTCCTTTCCTTCTTCATCCTCTCCTCATTCATTTTTGATAGCTGTCCTTCATGCCTTCTCTCAGCTCCTCTTCATACAGCTCTATCGTATCCCCGTCCGTTAATGTCCGACACCTGTATTGTGTGCTTAGGAGACCTTGGCGAAAGCGCCAGCGATCCTCTTGCCGCCCCGGTGCCAAGACCTGACCTTGAACCGGACGGCAAGGCACCTGATATCTCTACCAAGGCAGATGGCTCCGATAAAAGTGAGGATAGCTTTATCGCTCAGTTACTCCCCTGCGGCCATATTTTACACAACAACTGCTTGAAACCCTGGGTCGAACGAGCCAACAGCTGCCCGATATGCCGCCGTACCTTCAATGAAGTGGAGCTGAGTGACCGGGTCGGAGGTAGGGAGATTCTATCCCAGCCTGTTTAATCTTGTATGATGTGCGCCAGACTGGGTGCTAACGTATCGTGTATAGGCCCAGTGATATCCTCCTACGCCGTTGAAGACCGTGTTCAGGTGGCGGATGTCGATCCGTCCATGGTCGTCGAATATATAGATGATGATGTCTCCGATTTCCAGCCCTGCCCTATCTGCGGCGACTCTGAAAACGAGGAAGTGCTTCTTCTCTGTGACGGCTGCGATGTACCGACACATATATACTGCGTGGGACTTGATGAGGTACCAGCGGGTCCCTGGTACTGTTCCCGATGTGAGACCCAACGTCCCATCGGACTATCTTCTGATGCAGTTGATAGACCGTCCCATGTACAAACTCGGCGGCGCCACCGTACCAGGGCCCAGCAACGGAGGGTGCTGAGTAGGAGCCAAATCAACTCCCTGCACTGGGCACGTGTTTGGCAATCAGTTTGGGACAATCTTAACATAGACTTGGATTTCCCCTTCGATGATGATCGAGCTATCGAGCGCGCGTTGCAGCAACAACGCCGCGAGGAAGCTAACCAGAGAGAGTTCCGCACCTGGCAGCGCCGTTTTGAAGTCGCGGAGCGGCAAGGTGGAAGGAATCGTTTCAGAGACACTGCTGCTCTTCTTGACATTGAGGCACCTCGACCATCACGACCGCGAGCGCCGAGAGCGCCAACACCTGAACCGGAGTCGCTAGAGGAGATGAGGGCGTGGAACGCCTTTGAACGTGCCCGTGAGATTGAGAACAACCCGAGCGCTGCACGAAAACGTAAAGAGCCGACAATGTCCCCTTCTCCGGAGCCTGCTGAACCTGCACGCAAGCTGAAACGACCCCGCACCCGTAGAGCCGAAGATCTCGCGGCATTGGCGGTGCAGAATGGCGAGTCATCTAGGAGTGCTACTGCCCAGGCATCTGCTCGTCTTAATGCCGACAACTCTAGCGAGCCGAGCTTTCTTTCATCATTATTGAAGGAGGTCGAAGATGCGTCAACGCCACAAAGTGTCAACTCGTACGGCCCTTCAGCTCACGTCTCCGCCGAGCAAAGTACTCCAGGTCTTTCGTCACCTTCTATCTCGCCCGTTCCTTCTAGTCAATCGTCCCCGCGGCTATCTTCTACCACCCCGCCTCCACACTCCGGAAGCCGGCCAATATCACCAATGCAGCTTACCCCACCACGCGAAGTGTCGTCTCCCACATTCTCTCCGGAAGTGTCACCAGCTAGTTCTCACAAGGAAGATAAAGAAGAAACGCCCTCGCGCTCTCGCCCTCGCCGAATACCTCGAGCGGCGCATATCGTTAGGGCGGTAAGGTCGAACGAGAGTTCACCAGCTCGCATTGGTTTATCCCTAGAGGTAAAATCTGACATCCAAAAACTCGTCAGCGCGGCGCTCAAACCGCACTACCGGTCGAAGGTTGTCTCCAAGGAGGAGTACACCGACATCAATCGAAACATCTCTCGGAAATTGTATGAACATGCTCTGGGATTAGACTCATTAGAGTCAACCACGAAGGCTCGCTTGGAAGCCAAAGCTAAAGAAGAGGTGCATAAGGCGGTCGAAGCTCTCCGGCAGAGCAGGGTCAGGGCAAACGGTTCTGATGACAGCTCATGATGATTCTTGGTGCATATAGCGGCGCTCTCTAGCAATCTTGTTCTCTTTTGTATCCATCTGGGCAGGCGTGTACTTAGCGGGTGCATTTATGCTAGTCCAGTTTCATGCAGGAAGCCATATCACCCTCCTGTTTATCACTCTACTTTTTAATGGGAATATAATCTAGGGTGCTAGCCCTTGGCACGTTCACTAGTTTGATTTCTATAGCTTCTACAATCTTTCGTAATGTCGTAAAAGCTCGCCGAACCCACCCACCAGACTGGACCCGAGTCCACCTGGCACCTGCCCGATGCGGCCTCGGATCTGATATTGCTAACTCCGACCGAGTCCGACAGCATGTAATAAGCGCTAAGCAGAAGGCAGCAGGCTAGCAGACTGCAACCTTACAGCGGACCCTGCCAGGGTTCCTGCTAAGCTGACTCAGAGATGCCATGCGAAGCCGCCTGGCCACATGTCGCTCAAAGCCTCCGTTATCTGCAGGAATCAGGTACAAGGGGCTGGAAGGTCGGGCCCGTGCCGGTTTGCCGTACTATAACCATCTGTACATTGTCCCTTTCGCAATTTCAAGCTCCTGTGGTTGAGAATGCCCGGGTCTGCTTAATCTGCTTATTCAGCTTATTCAGCGGCTCTGTGACGGATTTAGTGATTAGTCCAGTCGGACGTGATGGTGGTCCGTTACCGACCTGGACTCAGTTCCGACTTTTCGATTCCATACTGTACTCAGTCTTATACTGATACGCCTTTTGCATAGATTTATGTTTACGCACAAAACCTATCAGTCGGATCAGAATTCAAGATTTAATACTGCCAGTAGCGATCGAAACAACCCCACGGGCCATCTAGCCCCAGAAACCAAACAACGTACACTAGGTACGTTAGACAATGACTTCATCATGACCGTCGGACTCGGTAAATTGAAGCTCTGCGATCTCCCGAACGAGACCCACGAAGAGAAAGCTAAGATACGCAAGTGGGCCGTTCCGCTGATAAATTTTCTTCTGCCAACCAATGAACTGCCGTCGACTCATCATGGCTTCCAGAATCTTTCCTGGCTAGTCTGATTTGACGTAGATAGCTGGATCAGGTGCTAGGCCTGCGGATGCCATGCCTGATGCGCTTAGGATGTGACTCGGATAACCGGCATAGCGCAATAGCACTAGACTATGAGTGCACCCAACATGTTGCATGTGCTGTCAGCGGCAGACGGAGGGCGGGGTTGGAACTGTCCGATCATCTGCGAAGAATCTCGATGTCGAATCATGAATGGACTTTAGAAGGTGTTTGGCTCGGAGTTTAGAGCGGTACAATCTTTTCTGTGTCCACGCGATGGGGCTTGCGCCTCCTGGGAGAAGGTGGATGCCAGGTGGAATTATAAATCCAAACTGCCTAAGGCCCACTTGTCAAGGGTTTGCAATACAAGTATATTAATGGCGTTTAGCAACTTTTCTCTGCCCCTTTGACTGTAGCGGCTGTTTATTTTTCTTCGACTTTCCTTGGGGAGCGTGCTTAACACATCACTTCAGTATACCCTCTATATATTTCGCCTATAATCCTACTCGAACTAGCGGATAGCTACCGGGCGATGAGTGATATCAACAACCTCCACCCAGTCCACCCAGGTGATGGACCCGGGCACGATGTGCCGTCTTCCAGCACAACTCTACGTTCAGAATCCCGTTCCAGCCTAGGTTACGGTGAGAAGGCCATGCAGTCTTCGCCTGATAGAGTTTCTGAGAAACGAGAAGACTGTGATCTCGAAAGTGGCAACCATGACGCACAAAAGACATCAGCCGATGAAAAGCCGAAGGAACAGGAGTCCAAGGATCCCAATCTGATCGAGTGGAATGGACCTGACGACCCTGAGAACCCGCAGAACATGCCCCATTGGAGGAAATGGGTCATCACAATGACCATGTCCTCGATGACAATGTGGCTCACTTTTGCAAGTAGTGTGTTCTCGACGGCGACGCTTGTGACGGCGCAGCAGTTCGGCGTATCTACAGAGGTTATGGTCCTCGCAACCAGTTTAGTGGTGTTTGGGTTTGCTGCTGGCCCTTTGGTCTGGTCACCTATGTCGGAGCTGTATGGCCGGAAATACCCCCTGTTTCTTGGATATGCTCTGTTCGCCATCTTCCAAATTCCTGTCGCCGTGGCCAAGAACGTGCAGACTATTCTCGTGTGTCGGTTTTTGATGGGGTTTCTGGGGTGCTCGCCTCTGGCTGTTGTTGGAGGTGCGATGGCAGACTTTTGGGATCCTGTTGATCGCGCCATTGCAATTGCGCTGTTTTCAGCAGCTACCTTCGTTGGACCCGTGCTCGGTGAGTTTTGATACTCTTCATTCCCTGAGAATTTCTGACTGACGGCTATCTCTCCAGGTCCAATTGTTGGCGGCTTTCTCACTGATTCCTATCTCGGCTGGCGGTGGACTGCTTGGATCACTCTGATTGCCTCCGGATCGTTTGGCGCCATCGCCTGGTTTGTAGTGCCCGAAACGTATCACCTGGTGCTCCTTCAGCGGCGCGCTGCCAAACTTCGTAAGGAGACTGGCAATCAAGATCTGTATGCTTTTCTCGATCACCACAGGCCGACCTTTGGGGACATCGTCCGCAAATACCTGTTCCGTCCCGTCCAGATGCTCATGCTCGAGCCCATTCTCATCCTGATCACTCTCTACCTTGCACTCGTGTACGGAATCCTCTACCTTTTCTTCGAAGCCTATCCCGTTTCGTTCCAAGAGGAGCGCGGGTGGACCAACGGGGGTATTGCTGGTCTCCCGTTCATCGGGATCATGATTGGAGTGCTCTGCGGCGTGGCCCTCATCGTCTGGCAAACCAAGACTCGCTTTGCCCATAAGCTCGCCAAGCACGGCAGAGTTATCCCTGAAGAACGTCTGGTCCCCATGATGGTCGCCTCCGTACTCCTGCCTGGTGGGCTTTTCTGGTTTGGCTGGACGTCCAGTCCGAACGTGCACTGGCTGGCTCAGGTCGCCGCTGGTGTTCCTATCGGAGCCGGTATCCTCGTGATCTTCATGCAGGGCCTCAACTACATCATTGATGTGTACATGATGTTTGCAAATTCTGCAATTGCGGCCAACACTCTGATTCGAAGCTCCCTAGGTGGTGCTTTCCCACTCTTCGCAACACAAATGTATCATAGGCTGGGCGTGCCATGGGCGTCCAGTCTGCTCGGGTTCATCACCGTTGCAATGATTCCTATCCCCATCGTCTTCTATATCTATGGCAAAAAGATTAGGGCGCTCAGCAAGTTCTCACCTAATTTCTAGCCGCGTCCTTGCAGCATTGGTTAGCATTTATGGCGTCGACGACTGTGCATAGTGGTTTTGCATTAAAAAGCGGTCTCTCAGCGTTCAGTACTAGATATAGAATGTAATTAGCATACAGACAATTAATCAAAAGTGAATTTTCATTTCACCAGAGTGTTCAGTATGCTTTCAGCCACCTAGGTAGAGGAGAGTACCTCGTGCCTGAGACGTAAACGCGCGACGCGTCCCGCAAGGCGGTCAAGGTCAACGCCGGCTTTCCCTTTTTGGCAGAAGTACGAAACGCCGGGCTGCTGCTCCTTGAGTTGCTTTTCCTTCCAGACAACTCGATTCCGCTGCGGGATCCAGCCAGCCAATTGCTTGCCTGTCGGAATCTGCACTCGAATATCTCTGCACTCGCTTTCACTCGACGCATGGTACCCTGAAGTGCAGCCTCTTCGACCTCGGCTCCCCCGCGCTCCCACGATGCCGTCGCGCACTCGTCAAGGCCCCTCGGTCGCCACGGAAGACGTGGAACCTGAAGAACCCTCCGGCGGTCTTCGCCAACTGAAGTTCAATGAGCCGCTGTCATGGCGCGTCGGACGCTCTGCTATCCCCATCGCGGATTTGCTGCAGCGGCTGCAGACGCTGGCGCAGGAGTTGCGCAAGCTTGAACAGGAGGAGATTGAGAAGGAGTCTTTAAGGAAGGTCTCGCAGGAGCTCGCCACGGCTCAACTGCTGGCGCATAAGGATAAGGGCGTTCGGGCCTGGGCTACATGCTGCATTGTGGATGTGTTGCGCCTCTGTGCGCCTGACGCGCCTTTTACGGCGAATCAACTAAAAGTGCGATCTACTCGATGCTTACAGATGCGTGTTGATATTCGGCTTTAGCAACTGACTGGCTTTTTTGTCTCCTAGGATATTTTTACTTGTATTGTGTCGTCGATCATCCCCGCGCTAGGGGATCCCTCAAATCCCTATAATGCCCAACACATTTACGTCTTGAATTCGCTGGCGGAGGTCAAAAGTATTGTTCTCATGACGGATCTAGATCACCCGGACACATTGATCGTCCCACTGTTTATAAGCTGCTTTGACATTGTCGCAGGCTCAGCTAAAGCCTCGACCGGCGAACCAGTCGCCAAAAACGTCGAGTATGATATGACCCGCCTGCTAGTGACAGTTATCGACGAGACGCCGGTTCTCGCGCCTGATGTTGTGGACGTGATCGTAGCGCAGTTTTTGCGTGTTGATCCTCGCGTGCTGGATGGCCCAGGGAAAAAAGGGAAAAAACCCGAGACTCAGGTGGACGAGAAACAAGAGACGCTGCTTCTAAAGGACTACCCGGCTGCGTACAACATGGCCAAAGCAATCTGCCAGGCTTGCCCGGAAAGGATGACTAGCCATATCAGCCAGTACTTTAACAACGTCATAATTGACGCCTCAGCCACCGGAACCCAGAATGGGCCCTCGAAGCAAGCTCGCAGAACTAACCTCGATGACTCGGACGAGGAGGGAGAAGACATCAAAGAATTGAGTAAAGCGCATCGATTAATCCGTGAGCTCTGGAGAGCATGCCCCGACGTTTTGCAGAATGTTATCCCCCAGCTAGAAGCAGAACTGTCCGCCGAATCGGTGTCATTGCGCTTGCTAGCAACCCAGACCATCGGCGACCTGACATCTGGGGCTGGGGTTGCTGGACCACCCCCGCCTCTGCCTATGGACCCTGCAGTCTACCCACAGGTGACGCTGGACGACTATGCGCGATCGATTCCGCAGCCAAATGTTCTCCTTATGCCTTTCGCGCCGAAGCCCTTTTCGCAGGCACACAGCTCTGCGTATGATAGTTTTTTGAGCCGGCGCCTGGACAAATCAGCTTCAGTGCGAGCCTCTTGGGCTACCGCTATTGGCCGAATTATCCTAACCTCTGCGGGTGGTTCGGGCTTGAGCGATAACGAGGAGCAAACGCTTATCACACATCTAGCGTCGATGCTGCGGGATGCCGATGAGAGGGTCCGCTTAGCAGCCGTGGAAGCAGTCGGCACTTTTGGCTTGTCGCACATTGTGAACAAACTCGGAGTTAGCGGTGGTGTTTCCACCCAGGATTCTTTACTCTTCATCCTCGCAGAGCGTGTCAAAGACCGGAAGTCGCAGGTGCGCGAACATGCTACGAAAGTCTTGGCACGGGCTTGGGCTGTCGCGTCTGGGGACATAGAGAGGAGTCACGAGCAGGTCACGCCCCTGCTTAAAGAGGCACCGTCTAGGATTCTCGACGCCTACTACACCAACGACCCTGAGATCCACGTTTCTATTGATCGTGCCATGTTCGAGATCCTTCTTCCGCTAAGTTATCCTCCCATCAAGCCCAAACTCTCTAGAAGTGGTTCGAGTCAGTCCCAGAGACTGAAGGATTCCCAAGCCGCTGAGCCTGAAAGCGAGGCGGACGTGGATAGAATCCGCGTTCGTCGCATCCTCACCCTCGTAGGCGGGCTGGACGAGAAGGCCAAAAAGGTGTTCTTCGCCATGCAGAAGCGCCAGGTATCTCTAAGAACAGCTGTCACAGTCTATCTACAGGCGTGCGAGGAGTACAATGTAAGTACGACAGGACTGTGAGCCAGTGAAGGTAGCTAACAGCGAGTAGGGTGGCGTGATGGAGAAAAATAAGGATCAGATTAAGGCTCAACTTAGTAAAATTGTTGACGCTTTGGCGAAAACCTTTCCCGATCCAGCAAGGACATCTGCAGACTTATGGAAGTTCGCAAAAATCCATGATCGACGAGGCTATCAACTTATCCGCTTTGCGATGGCTGCTGTGAGTGACTATCGCACGGTTATTAAAGCTATCAAGGAGCTGGCGAGAAGGTTACAATCCAGCAATAACACGATCCTGCATGAGACCCTTACTACCCTGTTATATCGCTGCAGCTCGATTGTCTTTAACCGAAGTCATATTCCCCCAATCATGAGCATCTCCCGGTCAGATGAGAATGGATTAGCGGCTCCCGCGCATGAGATGCTGAAAGAAATCTCTTCACTCAACCCCGAGGTTTTGGAGGCTCAGGTGCAAGAGATATGCAAAGACCTTGAGGCCCAAGCCCCAAAGGCCACCACGGTGAGCGCTGCCGGTACTGAGGAGATTCTTAAGGCCTGCTCCGGGTTCGCGAAGAAGCTCCCCTCGAAGTTGCCGAAGGAGCGGAAGTTCTTCCAGGCTCTTGTCGACTATGCCCTCCACAGCCCGTCACCTCGTGCTGCCAAGCATGCCGTCCTCATCCTCATGGCTGTCACCGATAAGAAGAATATGTACGCCAAAGATCTTGTCGAGAAGTGTGTTTCCAAATGCACGTACGACTCCGATCGATTCCTCACAAAGCTGGCAACATTGTCACAACTCAATCTTCTTGCTCCGCGGGAAGCCGACGAAGAGAGCGACGCCATCATCAAGATCTCCGTCAATCAAATATTATTAACAAATCGATCACCCACGCCTAATTCAGGCTACTCTTGGTCGGATCAAGTCGACGACGAGACAGCTGCCAAGGAATGGGCGCTCAAGATTATTGTCAACCGGCTCCGGGCCAAAGATGGCTCAGATAGCGACGACGATTTCCGTGCTCATGCAGAGCCTGTTTATAATACTCTGAATAAGCTTATTGTGAACTCAGGCGAGTTGTCGAAGAAGAAGGACACTCCTGCTACCCAGAAGTCAAGATTGCGGCTTCTGGCCGCCAATTCATTGCTAAAGCTATGCAGCTCGCATGCTCTGTGTGAGCAGCTGCTCACTCCGCAAGATTTCAATTCCATTGCTCTCGTAGCGCAGGATCCACTTCCAGAAGTGAGAAGCGGGTTTATTAACCAATTGAAGAAGAAGCTTGTGCAGGATACCCGGCTGGGCGCACGGTGGTATGTCATACCGTACTTGCTTGCATTCGAACCGCAAGTTGGTTTGAAGGACAGCACTCTGACATGGCTGCGATCTCGGGCTGCATTCTTCTCCCAACAGACGAATGGCAAGAAGGGCGAGAAGCAGACGGTTATGGAAGCTTTGTTTTCGCGCCTTCTTTCCCTCCTTGCGTATCATCCTGATTACCCCCCAGCAGATTTAGATGAGTCAACAAAGCTGGACGAGCTGACGGATTTTGCTCGCTACATTCTCTTCTATCTCTCCGCAGTGGCGAATGAACACAACCTTTCCCTAATCTTTCACATTGCTCAGCGTGTCAAGCAAGCCCGCGACGGGATCACTAAGTCAGACGAAATGTCCACACGCCTTCACACGCTCTCTGACCTAGCACAAGCTACTATTCGGCGATTTGCAGACATCTACTCCCAGCAGCGAAGGTTCGGCGGAGGCGCTGGCGGTGTCAACCTACTTCAGACATACCCCGGCAAAGTGGGGGTTCCCAGCTCCATTTTCGCTCCAATGGGCAGTCACCGAGAGGCACAAGAAGTCGCCGACACGACGTTCCTTCCAGAAGACGCTGAGGACAGGCTTGATCGCATTGTGCGAGCGACGATGCGGACGAAGAGTGGGTCGAGCCAGGCTGCTGCAAAGAAGAGGAAGACCGACAGCACGCAGGAGCCCAATCGCGGCGCCAATGCGACGAAAAAGGTGAGGAAGAACAGTGAAATTTCGTCCAGACGAAAGTCGGGCTCTTCTGCCGTGAGTTCTAAGACGCCCAAGCGCAAGAGTACCAAGAAGACCGGAGACGACTGGTCCTCGGATGGCGAAGCGGCAGGTGAAGTCGCCAGTAGTTCCGCCGCTCGAAGGCGCAGCAATAGAGGCAGCGCTTCACGGCGAATCAGCTACGCAGACCCCGACAGTGACGAAGACGACATGGAGATGGATGAATTGAATCAGGCTCAGGATGATGAAGATGAAAGCGAAGATCAAGCCGAGGACATCGAAAATGGATCTGACCTCAGTGAACTTAGTGAAGCGGATAGCAATATGCTAGAGGAGCCCGAGGACGACGGCGGCCCCTTAGAAAAAGAGGACAAGCCCGATGACAAGCGAAACGGCGACGACGATGCACAGCCTGAATCCCCGGTTGTGGTAGCCTCGAAGGCGAAAATGCCTGGCAAAGCAATGAAGAAGACCACCCTTCCAACGCGACGATCGGCTCGTCGTTGATATCTACTCCCTTTCCGTTTTCTCCCCTATCTGCCGTCATATGTGTATGTACGTTTACGCAAGGTCCAGTACGACTCGGTGATATGCATGCTATCCGTCTACTTATTTCTGTCTTGTCCTATCTTGTCTGTGTGAATAGCAAAATTTTCGCCCAAGTTGTTTATATTTATATGATACTCTATTTACGCTATCGGCTTGTCCTCCTTGATGGAATGGATTTCATTTTCTTTTGTTCTCTTGCCTTGCAAGGCCAATCCCTCCTAGCTCTCTGTTGATTGATAAGGTCCTACTACGGTTCTCTGGTTCGATTCTAAGTTCCGCCGTCAAAATGCTAGTCGTCCATATCACAAATTGAATGTATGTCATCTTTACCTAAGCCTGGTTTGTACCGTCCAACAATATTGTCACACTCCTACCTAGCTCTCTACTACCAATTCTACTAGTTAGCAGCTTTACTTGCCTCTCTTAATGTGCCGGCGCGGTTGGTAGTAGGCTAGTATCATATTCAAGCTTCAGGTCATGTTCGATATCAATCGTTCCATATAGTAATTCGAGCATCCATAAACGGAAAGTACAACCTAGCTCGGCAACCAAGAAACGGTCACACTTTCTTCGTTCATTACGAGGTGTCCAAGGGAAGTGCGACCGAGACAGAACTGTACCTAACCGGAGGGCCCGTGATCCATCCTTTAGGCACGGACATTCCCATGTCCGGACCCGCATGGAGAGCTAACACGATCAAGTCTAGACTCAGTAAGCGGGATTGGAACTCCTAAGAGCGCGATACGAACATACGTGGGGTACTTGGACTTAAGCCCTTCTCTTAAGGCATATTCTTTCAGAGTTAGATGCGTACTACGTAGTAAGTTGTTAGGGACTGTTACGGTGTTGCTTCTCGGTGTTCAACAAGGAGCTGGATGCAGGTCACCGGCAGATTTAGGAGATAGATAAATATATTCAGATTCGGTGGTCCTGTAGGAGTATTTTCAAGGCTGGTAGATAAAGAACGCAGTGGTTTGATTCTAATAATATTAGAGAGACGGCTGGAGACGCACGCGTCAGGCAACTTCATTGCAACCTAAATACCAGAGCGATATTCAACAGAACCTAGATGGAGAAGGGTATGCGTACGGAGATGGTAGCCATGTCTACGCGAGGATGTTGTTACATATGGTTGGTAGAACCTCAGAAAAGTTGCGAGCCAGCGAAAGAGCAGAAGACACCGGAGTAGGTATTGAACAAGCATAGGCCACTAAGACGCTCACGAATCATATACACCAGAACCAGAACCGGAGTCAGAGCCAGAACCAAAATGAAAGGAAAAGGAAAATGGTTATAGTCAGACACATGTTTGGTGTCAATAAGAGAGTTTTGTGCGAGATCAGGCATTGAGATTCATAGGTGGAGGAAGAGGAGTGTACATAGCGTGTCAAGGGTGGGTAGAAAGAGGATAGCCAGGAGTTAAACTGGTTCCTGCAGGCTTCTTTATGTGGCCGCGTTGCTAGCTGCTGCAGCCTTCGCGAGCCGTTCTTCGACACGTTCTTTGTGTTGTCGATTTCGAAGATGAACCTCAAAATTATCCACCGTCGTAGCAGGGCCCGGTGTATACAGTTTCCCAGGACAATCGTGGCACCTGATCCGTGGAAGGTAGAGGAATTTCAACTTCTGGTTGGCCTGAACCTGCGAGTGGGTGACGGGTTGCATAGTTTCCGTATCTACAGCCGTGTACCGCATCACTGCTTCGAAAGAGTCATTCGGGTTTGCCTGGTTAAGTCGATTGAGTCCTGCTACGAGCCAACTCGGAGGCGGGGGCTAGAATAAAAATCATCAGTACGTTGTTTTATGTTCAGCATGTCCCTCTAGTGTTGGAACATTCGATTCGATAAGAGAAATGAAAACGAAAATAGGCTTCATTTACGTACCCCAGGGACGCCTGGCTGAGGAGGATTAGGAGCTTCCACAGCCCCGAGGTGTTGAATAGGACCCGGACGACCGGCGCTAGGTAACCGAGCTTGCGAGTGAGGTTGGGAGGGAACGGGAGTAGGGTTCAATGTTGGGGTCTGAACTTGTGGCGTGCTTCGTTGAGAGGCGGGCTGTGTCGCAGGCGTAGAACTAACGGCTGCGGAATTGGTTTTGTAGCCGTTCATGAGGAATTGTCGGAACTTCTCGCGCGATATTTTGAGCGTCACGATCAGCTTTTCCGGCTCTTCTGGGCTTTCCTCGCGGTAGTCACGCCTGCGAGCCGAGACTCGACTTTCATTATGAGGCTCAGGGGTTGCCGACTGTCCCAGATTCGCCCGTAGAGCCGCATGTGCTGCAGTAGCAGCTCCTCGCATGCCTCTCGTGCGCGCCGTGCCTTGAGCCAAATGAGGGCCAATAGCAGGAGAACCAACCAAGGAGGACTCGTCACTGTCCGAATCATCTGAGTCATCACCTCCGTCTCGCAGACCAACCGCAGCACGCCCGCGACGGCTCGAACCTGATCGTTTGAACACATTACTCTCTTCCAGCGAAGAAGCGGTGTTCGGGATAACGGACGATACAAGTAACGTGCGAATTGTTCGCTGGCGGTCTTTGAGATCGGGCAAGGCAGGGCCGCCACGACGGTTGACCGACCGTTTCTGTCGCCTCTGGTCTCTTTGAAATGATACCTCTGTCCTCTCAAGCTCCGCTTCATTGAGTTCGTAGAGATAGGGTGTGAATTCCTTGGCGGCCTGGAACGGCCGAAAGGACGAGGCGAGTGGTGAAGGTAAGAAGGATGCTTTCAGGTCCGGATCTTCAACGGGCCGTCCGTCGAATGGATGTGAAACGATGTAAAGCGACTTTGTGAACAATTGTGACTGCTCGCGAATGGAATGAGCAATTGCAGTTGTAAACTCGCCCGAAAGAGAAAGATCAGTCGTCATTCGCGCGGCAAATTCTTCGGGACTATTATGCGGGTCATTGATATCCCATTCGAATTGGTCAACCAGAGTATGTTGGCCGATGGTAATGTTCAATTTGACCACAATGCGCATCTCATCGTTTTTATAAGCGCTATAGGGAAGGTGAGGATCGAGCGCTTCCTCTTCGATGTGAACATGGGGATAGAAGTCACATATTTGCTCCTGGATACTCTGAGAAATCGTTCGTACCAGCGGTCCACACGACTCCAAAGGCAAGCCTAGGTCCTCCACGAGTTTTTCCGCGAACAAGTCAGGGGACACGACTCGGTCATGAAGGTTCCATGTAAATGTATCACGAATCTTCACCTTCTCCCAATCGATATCCAACCTAATTGGTACCAGGTGTTCAAGCTGCTCGCTCTGTGTCTTCATATCCTTTCGCGAGACCCGTAGTTCCCGTGTTTTCCGATTTCCGGGGCGGCGCCGATGGGCCGGATATAGCAGCTGTGGATGTTGGTTGCGCAAGTCGGTGCGAGCATTCCCAAAACCTTCGTAGCCAACGCCGTAAAGAGCGGCCGGGTTCGTATGACTTTCCCGTCGTAGGGCGAGATAGTAATCACGTTCGGCGCGCTTTTCTTGCAGGAGCTGCTGGCTCGGGTTTTGCCATGCCGTCAGAGCGGAGTGCTGGAATTCTCTATTGACATAATCGTCCAGCAGAATCTTCTCCACTGGGGTCTCTCGAACACGAACAGGCAACGCGTTGCCAGGGGAAGAGGCTGGAATAAAGGCCCCATCTCGCGATCTTTTTTTGCCAGACGCGGCACCATTGGCACTGCCATTCTGTGAGCCCGGTGAAGTGTCCGTATTAGAAGCATCCTGGCCAGGTACTGATTTGGGTAGTGACACGCCGGATGCTGCAAGAACAGCTTTCGCATTCTGTTTCCCTTCCCCAATCGTATCTGATCCTTCGATCCCATGATCCGCAAGTAGTGAAGAATCGACGTCGTGGTCGAAGTCCGCAGCTCCATCCAATAGATCCGAATTGTTCTGAATCGCATCCGATTGCGCGTCGGCCATCCCCTGCTGGGATGAATCGGGGAATGCCATTATTGGTAAACCTGCTTCACGCCGGTACCACAGGTCTTCTCCAACAAGGCAGGCGAATCACTTGCACGAACGGAACAAGCGCAGAAATTCGAGAAGGATTCGGAAATTTATAATAGCATTATTCTTCAGGAAAGATAATCTGAAGCTGTGACATAATGTATTAGTCTCTGCACAGATGTTTCTCCGCAAGTAATGATCACAGGAGACGCGACCGCGCACCAATCGAAGACTCGCGATGCCTTGCCATTAAGAAGCGACTAAGGTATGTTAAGGATTCGTCGGAGAGAAAGGCAGTCATCCGCAAAGCGAATTAGATGTAGCATCACAGTAGCTGGTAGGGCAAGGAGGAGCAAGCCACGAATATCCAAGCCAATGAATCTGATGAGGGGACATGGTCAAGCGCAGAGAGATAATTATGCAAGCCAAGCTGGGAAATGAAAGGGCTGAGATAGGAAAGTAGAGATACTAACCAGGAATTAGAGTAACAGAGCAAAGAGGATTCCAGGGCCAAACGAAGCACTCTATGGGTCTTCGTGCCGGGTCTGGGTCTTTGCGAGAGAAAAGCGCCCGGAAAGGAGCGGCGGGATCAGCTGACAGCGCTCCGGTAGCACGGCGCGTCTCGGGCCCAATGGCGACAGTTGTTTGTCCCTGACGTTCCTCAAATATTCGTTTCGCCCTGAAAGCTGCTACCGAATTGCGGGGGTTGACGTTGCTAATCGAATCGCGTTCTATGACAGGATGGCGGACGCCAGGGGCATAGAAGAGGAAGAGAGAGAGGTGGCAGCGCAGCGAGAAGGCAAAAGGCTGGAGCGGGCCAAACGCTGTTACAAGCGGATTCCAAGTAGTGAAGCAGAGAGCAGCTGGGGGACGGCTGGAGGCGAGCAAGCGGCCGGGGAAACAGTTTCCCAAGCACCCAGTCAGAAGTAAAATCCTAAATCATTCTGAAACCATCCAGACATTTCTTTCCTTTCATCTCCTTCATCAAATGGTGACTTACCTGTACCGACGATACCTGTAATGGCTGTCTCACACGTGATAGCCAGCCACGTCATGTGACTATAACTATACTGAATTTAGTATGGCGCTAACCTCGACACCTGGGCGCTGGGCACTGTCCGTTCTACTACGTATCAGCACAATACTCGAATTTACGTTGTCAAGTGCTTGTGACAACTGAGTGGATCTACGACCACGGGATTTTACTCTTGTTGAGCTACCCGTTGCACTAAACCATTGATTCAGGTCTGTCTAACGTCGACTACGTAAGTTCGCATCCACCACCACCGCCCGATGATCTGAGTTGAATACCCCGTCATCGAACCGATTTGGTAGAACCGCATACCCTTCGATATTCCAGGGAAGTCCACGATTAGGGCCCTCACCTCGGACAGCCGGCCCCAGCAAGACATAATCAATGCGTTTAGGATCTTCTCCCTCGTAACCAAAGCCCGTCCAGGTCGTCTGGTTACCGTAGTAGTCGGCCGTGACCACTAAGGTCGCCGAATCAACCATTGGGGACACTGGTGCCGTTAACACGGTGTACGCTTCTTGTGTATCTTCGCTATTCAGGTCTCCTGCGAGAAAGATGCCGGATATGATGTTTCCGAAGCGTCCGTTTCGATACTCGCCAATCTTACGCAATATAATATGGGCCGCTTCAAATCGAGAACGGGACCCTTGGTCATCCAGATGCGTGTTCATGGCCAGAACTGTATGGCGGCTGACATGATGGGTGAATAGCCCAATGGTCACGATGCGAATTGACGCAGCATCCCAACCCTTGGAGGGGACATCAGGCGTTTCGGATAGCCAGACAGTCTCCCAGTGTCGAAGCTCCCAGACAGACGGGCGGTATAGTATGGGCGAATACTCGCCTGCTTTGTAGCCATCATCTCGACCAACGCCAATGTAGGCCCAGGTATGGTCGGAGCTCTCTACTGCAGCTCCCGAATCGACATGGTCATTCGAGTTCAACCCAGACAAGATGTCTATTAATTGGTTATCTAGGACCTCCTGTAGGCATATGAATGCATCTTGATTGCGAGTATTGTAACGAAGCTCGTTGAGGAGGCGCGGTGCTCGTTCTTCCCAGGGTCGCTCGCCTTTGAACGGAGAAGTAGTTGCATACCGGATGTTGTGCGTGAGAATACGCAAGGGAATATCCTTTGCATCAACCTTCATTTTGAGCTATCAGTTGGTGTTTCGTAAGAGTTGCTCATGGACCTGGGGTCAAGATGAGGAGATGCTGACGCAACCCCGCAACTTGGCCAAGTCAGGGGGAAAGTGGCTGATACGTTTTAATGTTGGCTCTTTGCTCTTCCGCACTAAGACAATCAGCTGGAGGCGTTCTTCGGGCTTGTACCTGGAAGGCGAATGGTTGAGAGTAATGTCAGTGGTCAAGTATATAATTGGAATTGCTGGTGAAGGAACTATATATTTTCGGGCAACAAGTTGGTTACAGGGTCGCGGACAGCAGCCACAGGGAGCTTAGATTAGCCGAATTGAGTTCTTCAACGACTTTGAGGTCTTTCCTTCGCAAGAGCCTCAAAAAGTAGTAGCTCCTGCATCACACCTAGAGGCCTGCAATACATCACTGTGAACTCTCAAGCTCTTTGTTGCGCTTGATTACCTGGATGATGTCATTCGGTATTTCGACGTCGAACTAGCAAAATCCCAATCTGTAACAGACGCTAGCACTTCTAGTCACAGGGCCAATGGGACCGACATGCATTACGTGCATGGTAAATGAAGCGTGTAGGGCGAAGGGAATCTTAGGGTGGCTGGTAAGAAAACCGTATGTAATTGCGAGCCCACAGCAGGAAGCCCCGCCTTCATTATTACTCACCAAGTGCACACGACCGCCCAGCTCCAGCTCCATAGGTAGTCCACCTGGCTGTCTAATTTTCTCCCTCCATCTCCTCCGCACGACTGATTTTGCGCTTGTTGCTTGTCTTCTCCTCGCGTTGCTGTGAGGTAGACTCGAATTATTCACAATGGCTGAAAACCAGACTCAGACCCCCGAGGTTGGTAAGTGTCAACTGCCCAAGCAGTACCCCTCATTCTGTAGTGCGAAAAAGCTCCGCGTTTTGTGGGTTTCCCGCTTGCTTTGTCGGCGTCATCATCTGGATGAGAACAGTGCCTCTGTGACCTGGGGCCACTAATGTTGGCCTCAAACGCTGAACGCATTCTTCTTGAGCTAAATTATACACTCTTGTATTTACTGTGATTTATCTGCTTGTCGCAATGCTCACAGCTAACCATGGCTTTGATCGCTGGTAGACTACACCTTGAACAACCCGGATACCCTAACCAAGTACAAGACTGCTGCTCAGATCTCGCACAAGGTTCTTGAAGCTGTCTCAGGTTCGTTTTCCCAGCGTCAACACTGTTTCGACTAATCCTATGGTGGATGACAAGTCTAACCCTAGCTTGCTAGCGCTATGTGTCGAGGGAGCCAAGATCATCGAGCTGTGCCAACAAGGTGACAAGCTCCTGGAAGAGGAACTTGCCAAGGTCTACAAGGGCAAAAAAATCCAGAAGGGTGCGTCTCAAGCCTCCATTGCCTGGTCGACGACCTGAAACGCCCGCCGAAGAATGTACTGACCTGCCTCTGTTGGAAGGTATTGGTCACCCCACGACTGTTTCTCCTAACTCCCATGTGACACCATACACCCCCTTGGTTTCGGAAACCGCGGAGGCGGAGACAACTCTGAAGGCTGGTGAAATCGCAAAGATCCAGCTTGGTGCCCAGATTGATGGATTCGGAACCATCGTTTGCGACATGGTCGTTGTTGGCGCTTCCGAGGTTACCGGCCGCGAGGCGGATCTGATCCACGCGACCTACTACGCCAATGAACTGCTTCTGAGGCTGATGGCTCCCCCCGGTCTCCTTGCTACCGGATCCGAGGAGGAGAAGAAGAAGGCCGCTGCCGAGAGACCTCCCACCCAGGCCCGCATCACGCAGCTCATTGAGAAGATCGCTAAGACCTATGACTGCAACATTGTTGAGAACACCACCAGCTGGCTTTTCGAGCGCAACGAGATTGAAGCGGAAAAGAAGATCATCCTTTCCCCCGGCTCCGGCGTTAAAGGCGAGGGTGTTCCTGATGTTGGCGAGGTTTGGGGTGTTGAGGTTGGCCTGTCCCTTGGATCCGGAAAGGTGAAGAACCTGGACCTCCGTCCTACCCTGCACCGACGTACTACCACGACATACCAGCTCAAGAGACCCAGCTCTCGAGCGACTCTCACCGAGATCGTCAAGAAGTTCGGCCAGTTCCCCTTCAGTCTGCGCCAGCTTGATGACGAGAAGGCAGCTAAAGTTGGTGTGATTGAATCCGTTCGCAACGGTGTCTTGAGGCAGTATGAGCCTGCCGGTGATGCTGACAACGCTGCGGTTTCCCGTTATCTGACCACAATTGGTGAGTTTAAACTGCGAATACGGCCCAATGTCGTTCGCGTTCATATTTGTTGAACCAGTCTCTAACAAGCGTGGCAGCGATCACCAAGAACGGTATCACCAAGCTGGCGGGTCCCGCTACGCCCGACTTCGAGAAGATCAAGTCTGACAAGAAGATCGAGGATGAAGAAATCCTCAAGATCCTGGAACTTCCCCTGTCCAAATCCACAGGGTCGAAGAACAAGAACAAGAAGAAGAAGGCCAAGAAGGCTGACGGGAATGACGAGTAAATGAACTTCTCGATTGGATGAGCTTTTGTGTATCTATTGGACCTCTCTCGAGGTCTCAATTCAGACCTGCAGCCTGATATCGTGTCCAGTGGTTATTACTCACTGGAGCCTCCTGTTACCACAAGCCGGAGCTGGGAAGATTCTCATATAGGAAACAGGGCTGAAGTCGGAACCAAATTTCTGGTCCCAGGCGCTTCTTTCTTGTATCCTCATAAGGAGACTTTATTACTTAGTCTATACATAAAAAGTCACATGAAAGTCGCACATGAACAACAGTAGCAAAGAAAAGACCACTCCAGACAACCGGGCCTGTTTCTGCGTGGTCGATCTTCAAAAAGGATCCTTACTTATATTGTGCTTTTATTGACTGTTCTCGAAATTATGCTTGATAAGGCAGCCGAGCTTCGGATGAATGCCCTGATCAAAGCTATTCAGAAAAAGCATTCCTGCTCTCCATTTATGGCCTGTAGCCGTTGGAAGCGAGGCACTCTTGTATGCCCGCACCCTCTGGTATTATGTATCTCCCGTAAGATCTCCCATCATGGGTGCTTTAGTCAACTGCTCGCCCTGAGGATGTTGCCACGACTAATCTTTTAATCGGCGATAGCCCGGAGACAGTGAATGGAGCCTCCCCGCCACTTCCGCGAGCGCATCTTTCTTTCCCTTGACCTGATATCGTGCATACGAGGGACTTAGTGTACCCAAACACCCCGCTGCTCTTACGGACGTAGCACTTGATTCTGCGGTCGAAAATGTTGTCTCCGGCATAACCCGGATCTCCAGATCTAGCACATAAGAATATGATCACAGATGATGCTCAGGATGATGCAAGCTTCCAATCTGCACTGTAGGCTCTTCGTAGGCTCTTCGTCAAAAATTGAAGCAAAGTTAATTGTATATCATCTTTTGGCTGATTGTTTTGGTATCTTCTTCCAACCTTTCGTGCCTCACGATTGTAGCAAGGCGTTTAACAAGGTAACGATAGAACAGGCATGCCCGAACAAGGCTAGAAGACCATTTAGCACAAATGATTCCTTAGAGAGCCCAAGCAAGTTCTCTGACTTTACCAACCGGCATCACGATTTCCTGCGGTGCACCCAGCAAGCATCCCCGGAGCTGTAGCCTCAAAGGTGTGCTGGCCTTGAGCACATGTAATTGAAATGCCCTGAATGCAAGACAAGTCTTTTAGAAGGAATAAAAGAAATGTGAACTAGGAGAGAAGGCGATATTTGAGGTTTTGCCCACGGGTCGTGGCATTGGGTTGGTGGGTGAGCTGGTCGAATGGGAGTGGGCCGAAAAGGCTCGTCTGCTCTGTGCATCCTCTCTTCCTCTTCCTCTCTTCCGGCACCCTCCATCCACCTCCACACCACTGCTATATCTATCAACCCAAATCAACCTGCTGCACTTCACTTGGCCTCTCTTGTAAATTGGTCTCGACTACTGAAGCTGCTTCTTTGTGCGTTTTTCGCGGGCATCAGAACATACGTTTTGCCCCAGCTTCGAAAAGTCGCAGCTGGGCTGCCACCTTCTACAACAACTCAAGTTAGATGCTATCAATATAGACATCTATCTCGCTGTCTTTGGCTTGGAGATTTTAGAATCTCTGGCGTCCTCTGCACCTCAGATAGCGAGACGCGAAATCTCCTACTTCGGTTTGGGAGATCCCTTCGTCTGCCTGGTGACAGCGCCACGCAAGACAGTCGCATTCGCATACTGAGCAGCTTCATCAACAACACACTGTTGTTCTTGACTACGGTAACACTCCTTTTCCTGTTTTGCTCTCTATATATCTGCTGTTACCTTCCCGCCCTCACCTCACATACCTCGTTTCATCCATCTGTGTCTCCAGGCATCTCTCTCTGCGTCTTGGGCCTTGGAAACTTCCATCTCATGCTCCCATCTACCGTGTCAGCTTTCTTGGAAAAAGACTGCCGGCTGACCCTCAAGGAGATATCAGGGCTAAGTGGCGCTCTCTGTGTATTTTTGGTGATTTCGGTGCACCGCGTCAAAGGCCCGGCCGCTTCGTCTGCTTTTCAACAAAGAAAGCCAGGCTGTCTTCTCATTGTCCACAAAGATTCCCCGTTACTGCTAGCAGTAAGTCTTTGAATTTGTTACCTATTCCGAGTAAAGAACCCTTCTGCGCCTGCGAAAGGTGCTTCTCTATTGTACTCTGGACTCGTCACATATCCCTGGCCCATGGTCGGACGAGCCTACCAATACATCGTCGAGATCCGTGACCGTCTACTATTTCTCTGGCAAGTCTGCTTGTCTGTCGTGCTTGTTTTTTGAAGTATCAGATCATTCCCGTTAGAGGCTTCGTCAATGAGCGGTCACTGAGCTGAGCACCATGCTGACTTTGACACAAGAGTGAGCTCAACTTTACCAAACCACCTTGGAGGCTCAAGTCAGAGTGCTTGTAGCCTTGCTACTGTCGTATTTGCACTATCTACTTGGATATTGCCCGCCATCAAGCCGGCCTTTTTGCTCATTCTTTGTCACTTGGGCTGGTCTCCGGGAGACGAGGTACGTGAGCATCGTGTAAGATCCCTAATCCAGGTATAGTCATTGCTTTATTCATTCAAAACGCATGATTTATTTCGCAATATAGCATTCTGATATCAATTTCACCCCATTCAGGTAAGGAATCTCCGTGGTTGTGGCAATTTCCGCGGCGAACCCCTGGGAAGCGTGATTGGGGCTTTTCCCTCGAACACTCCCGTCTCCGTTTCGCAACCTCCGCAATCTCTCTTCCTTCAACCGCGCGGGCTGGCCACGATTCCAACCAGCCACGCCGGCACGGTTGCTGACGTTACAAGAGTGTATTGATCAGTGCGTATCAATTTGTTTGCTAAAGTTGAAATATTCTTTCCAAGGTCATCAAAGGAGCTAACTGTACGCGGCGCAGGTCCTCGCGACTCTTGTGCCCTGCCTTCGTCGCAATGGCTCGGAATCTCCGTTCATCATCGCACGCAAGGTCAAATGATTCCCGGCCCTCGACACCTGTACCGCACACAGCGAACATGGCTTCTCCTTTCACAGAATCCACTAGACCCCGCAAGCAACGGCGAACTGGGCGATCCTCCCGGGTTGGAACCGATTCACTGCGAGACACACCCGTTTCGAGTCAGTCGCAATCAGTTCAACCTCAAGAGCCCGCAACAAATGGAGTTAGCGGTACAGAGTTGAATGGACACATTGCGGATTGGATCGAGCCAGAACCAAGGGCTCCTGTTCCTAGCTATCTTGACACGCCCTGGTCGAATGTGTCCAATGCCCATAACCCTGTCCTAGGAACTATGCGCCCGCTAGGCGCATTGCCCACTACCGCAGATAGGCGTAAAGCAGGACTCGCGCCATCGCATCCGGGCACCCCAAGCATTCCAGTCGCAAAGGAAATGCAACCTGTATCCGAAGGCGAGAAAAAGGATGACAATCCTCCAACTCTTTTAACTCCGGCTGAGGAACAGGCCCCTGAGCTTATTTTACCAAAGCCTAGTATTGAAGAGGACCTCGCGGCTTTTACAATATTGCCCGTTCCTAATTCAATTAATGCCGATGTCGACACGCTCAAGGCTGCGGTTGAGAGCGCCCTACATCTGGCTTCAGACGCCAACAACCGTCTTGTCATCAAAGGGCTGCTCCGGATGTGGGAGAAATGTGGCAATGACCCCTATGTTCTTAGGATTCTGGATGGGGTTTGTCAAGAAACACCGGGCTCTCCCCAGAGATCTATGTTTCAGAAGGCCATGCGGACCGTCTTGGGGGAGTTAGAGGCTCAAGAACTGGCAAGGACTGAACCCGGCGCGCTACCGGTATCAGGGAGAGCCCGCTCAGCGAGTAGTGTGTCTACTCTCTCCTCAGCGAAATCACTGGATGCCGAGACATATGCACCCGTTCCGGTGGTTGCCGCGAGTTCGGCTCCTCATCCAAAAAAAGGAAAACAATCAAAAAACTCGACACAAAAAAAAACCGTTCCAGCCGTTGACTTTCAACGGCAAAGAGCGCTCGAGAATCCCGAATCTTCAGAAGAGGCTATACAAGCCAAGAAATCTCGGCTACGGAAATCTCTCCCAAAAATTGCGACGTCTGAAAGTGGAATCCGTTCATCTCTAACCTCGAATCCTCCATCGAACTTTTCTTCGCCTGGCCCTATAGCAGCAAATGTAGATATCTCCGTTTCAAGGAATGCGGGGACACATAGAGAACGGTCGGAGAGCGTGGCAAGCAGTGATGCAGGAGACAATAGACGTCTAACGCCCTCACTAACGTACGTTACGCAGTCTAGTGACCCTATTAACATCTACCACTGGGTAGTGGCCGTCGAAGATGTGCATTGCTAACTTGGATTAGTGACGAACCTGCTGAGAACAACGACTTTTGTCGACAATGCGAGAAGAGTGGGCGGCTTCTATGCTGTGATGGTTGCGTGTATTCGTACCACTTCTCCTGCCTGAATCCGCCTTTGGACCCCGCAAACCCTCCAGAAGGAGACTGGTTCTGCCCCAAATGCTCGGTTTCAAAATCTCTGAACACGCTGCTTGGTGGCATGGAGAAGACCCCCGGGCGAGACTTCGCATTGCCTAATAAAATTCGAGACTTCTTTGCCGGCGTTCGCACTGGTGACGACGGAAAATATGAGGAAGTCGCATCGTTACCGCGTATCAACCCTCGAGCAGCTCGTGGGAGCCGTACTGGCCGCTACGACGACCCCTTCCTGTTGCGAATCACCGACGCAAAGGGTAAGCTAATTGTCTGCGTAAAGTGCGGACAAACCACCAACGGCCGTAGGCCCATTATTCAATGTGACTTTTGTCCTTGCGCTTTCCATATGGACTGCCTTGACCCGCCGCTGGCTGTCCCGCCGACCCAGCGAGTTGGAAGTGATCGTCTCTATCACACCTGGATGTGCCCGAACCATGCCTTGCATGACATGTGTTACCCTGTCAGGGATGAAGAAGGGTATGAAACAATGAAGCGTATTCGTCGTCCAAAGAACCCGCGTTTTATCGATGTCGAGGTTCTCCCGGAGAACGAGGAAGAGGAGAACCTTGAGGACGAAGAAAAGGAGGGCATTACGTATCGTGTCTCAGAAAAGGGAATCAAACTCAACTTCATTGAGAGAGTCAAAAGGTTAGTGAACTCCTCCCACCACATACTTCTCGTATTAATACGACCTGCAGGGAAAACGAAACTGCTGCCGCAAAGAAAGCAGCCGAAAAGAGGTATTTCGAATATGCCAAATCGAAAGTGGATGCCCTCACTTCGGAAGCAAAAGCATTCTTCGAATCTCAGAAACCAGCCGATGACACCACGGCCGCTATATTGAATTCGCGGACAGACGTTGAGCGGGAAGCCGCTGCGAATCTAATTTCGTTCGCCCAGAGTAATCAGGTCATATGGCAAGATGAACAAAACGGACAGATTAATCTCTTGATTGACCAGCTTAAGGCAAACGCGCCCAAAAACCTACCAGCGCCAGAAGATGAAATATCGTCCCTGCGTGCTCTTCAAAAACTTATCGAGCAACGAATCAGTGCTTTGCAACCGAAACAAAAAACTAAGGATGCTTACTCTTCTGAAGTTCAATCCACGTCGTGATGGTCACATCAGCAAGGCAGACCATGATCCTGCCTTTCTCCTTATTCTTATGTGAGATATTAGCTTACGATAAATGGTCCCTCTTGGCTAAGGATCGCATTTTGTCGCGGTTTCGTTTCCCATCTTTCTCTCTCGCTTCATCATTGGCTCTGAATTTGGTTCTTACGGTTCCCGGCGCATAAAACATAGCATTGTCGAGCGTTTCGATCTTGCATAAAGTCTAGCTGTCCAAAGCAACGAAGACTTCTTTATGTCTTTTTTCTCATTTTCACCCTGTCTAACTTATATCATCCAACCTCTTTGCTTGTGCAAAGCTCAAGAACCCGACCGAAATTGGAACTAGACCTATGTTTCCATCGCCGGACATGTGGGATCACTCCGATAAGTGTCAGATAGGTAGCAAGAATTCACAATCTCCGGTTCCGTCCTGTTCTTGGAAGTTACTGTGAGCACCGCCATGCTATGCCATGCCATTACAGGTAAAGTATCCCTTCGGATACGGACGGCTTGGAATAATGGAGTTATGGCTTCGACCACGGAGTAGTTCGATCTAATCCGGTTCGATCTGCATATGTATCATAAAGAATTTATTACTAGATTTTATTTGTGTTATTTTTTTTTCCTTTGATTCGTAAGCCTCTTCATATACCTGATCTGATGTCCCTCACTTCAGCTTTGTTGTAAATTCAGTGTGAGAGGACATGGCTCCAAGGGACGATAATCAACACGTGGTTCAGGACGTCATTGAAGCCTTTGCGGACATCCTATATCAGGATATCAGGCGACTGTGGGATGCACTCGTCGCCAGAGATGGTATCCTCTGTTACAGGGCTTGCGAGGGCGTAAGTGAACTAGAATATTAGCATAATACGTCAAGTACGTCTACTACACAAATGATTATACCTCACTGATGGACCCTAGAATATAACAGGATAATTGAAATGCTCCTTTTATATACAAATAACCCATGCTCACTCCCCCCCTCTTCTAAGCCGTAAAAAACACAACCATAAACCCAACCCAACTTCCCACAACCCCGAGCGCCGCATAACTACTGGTAAACATAAGCGGAAGGAACTGGTACCTTTCCAGCCCAAAAACAAGCTGGTGCACCAGCGACGTATAAAGTATCAAGGGGATCGATACAGTAATATACAGGAGACTGAACCTGTCGACAAGGAAAATCCTCGGCCGCTCGGGAACCGGCGCAATGCGGTCGAAAACGAATAGGAAGAGGATCAGCCAGAGTAACGTGTAGACGGTCTTAAGAGGGAACTCTGCAGCCGTGAAAAGGAGCGGGAAAAGCGAGACGTGGCCTGCGACGGCGATGGGACGGAATGCCGAGAAGTAGCGACGGTCTTTGAGGGCGATTAAACTAAAGGGGATGATGATGAGGAGGATAGCTTTTTCGTGGACGTGCCAGCCGAAGAGGAAGGACGCGTAGCCACAGAGGGTGAGGGCTCCGACGAAGGTATAGTAGTCTGGACGAAGCCAGAGTTTGATGAGGGGGAGCTGATTCGAGTTAGCACCGATATTGATAATGACTTTAAGAGAGAGATACTATTTGGAATAGGAGCGTCAGAACAAATGTGTACTCTTTCGAAATCTCTGGCAAAACGGCGAAAGAAGTGTCACCGACTAGGCCGCGAGTGACGCTTGTTAGAGCATCTTGGTTGACTGCCAGTCCGAGTTTTGGGGCAACTACGAACGTCAGCGAGGTGCAGGAAGAAGAGAAACCCTAGGTTCATACGCACATGGAATCAGGATGCGGTCCGTAAATGAATACATAGCCCAGACATTCGGGGCCCAGTAAGCATGGCATAAGCCTCTGGAGAATGGGAACAGCCGATCTTTCAGCTGGAGCAGTTGGCCCCAGTAAACGAATGGTCCGAACGCCAGCCCGAACACCGTAATTATACTGAAGCCTAACTTGAAAGCATTTCCAAATCGAGGCCGAAAAACAGATTTCGGGTCCAGGCAGTATGCTCGCAGCAGGTAGATAAAGTATGCAGGGGCAAGGTAGAGATATATGTGCTTCAGGCAGAGTAGAACGGCGAAGGCGATGCCGCTATACAGCAATGTCGACTGCTTCCGAGCCCAAACGATAGACAGTACCAGAATGCCGTACAGGAAGCCATTGTATTGAAAATGGATATGATCGATGATGAACAATCCGGGTGATAGCAGTATGGACAAGCTGGCGGCATGGGCAAGGTGTTTAGTAGGTTGTGGATCGGATTTGATAAATCTGTGCGGACTGTGAGCTGGGCTTCCAGATGAATGCGCAGTTGCACTAACCGGTTCAGAGCATAGAACAGAACAAGCTCACTCAGAATGACTGTCGTTCGCTGAAAATATACAGTCTGCCAGGAATCGTAGTTGAGGTTCTGGACATCTAGCATCGCCGGGTCCACATATTGCGCCAGCTGCGAAAGTGCCCATTCAAAGACCGCGAAGAAAGGAGGATAGTCGAGCGTCCACTCCGAGGTTTCCTAAACACGAAACTGTTATATCCGGCAACCAGATCTGATGGAGGACAAAAGTTTAGTACCTCGTAGTACCATTCCTGTACTGGTAACGAATGGGTGATAGCTAGCCAATTGCGATGAACTTCGAAGTCGGTCGACTTGCTGTGCCCAAGACCATATATCAGCATAATCCGTATAAGAACCAAGCCATATTCGGAGTATAACTGGTCAATCGCCAAGAGCACTTACTAGGCGGGGAAGAGGAGGATTTTGAACGCCGTTGCGACGATGGCGCATTGGGTAAGGGATGGGTATAACTCAGCCATTGCAGCTGTGTATGGGCATCACGCGTGTCCAATCAACGAGCGCGACACATCTGGCGACCTTTCTGGCGAGCTTTGGAAGCTATTGCGGTCTTACAATACTGAATGTTGATGTTGAGTGGATTGCTTTGAGAGCGGACCGACGATCCATCCGGGGAACGCGGACACGGCACGTGACAGCTCGAGGCTCTGACGGAAATCACTAAAAGGCCACCTGGGCCGTGTCTTTGTCTTCAAAGCATATCGTGGAGAAGCTCTCATAGTTCGGCAGGCTCGATCGCAAGCTCGATCTTCTTCCTTAGTTGACCTTTGATTGCCACTCCTTTCCTCGCAAAGACCCCTATATCTTTGTGATCGCCCTTGGACTTCAGTGATTTACTATCATTGTCTCCACGGTGTACCACCGAGCTTCCCTGGGCCCTGGCCATATAACCTGATCTTTCTACTGTACATTCTTCAGTTCGGCTTACATCTTCACATTGCCTTATTGGATACCCCTTTTCTCAACTAACGCCTGGTTGCTCAATTCTTTTTCTTCACCCCCTTTACCCCCTTTACCCCCCCCCAAAAACAAGCAAGGCGTAGCGAGCACCGGTAATTGCCGCCGGACTATATAGACACGATGAAGGTTCCAGCTTCATTTTTCCTTTTCTCTGCCGTTGCCACGGCTCAAACGGTAATCGAGTCCTCGAGCTTTGGTCATGGCACCATGTAAATCTCCGAACCTGTTCTTCTATCAATTGTACTTGGCATAGCTGACCAGCTATATAGGGTGGCGCCCAATCGAGAAGGCATTCCGGGTTGGGACATAGGAGGAGAGGGACATTTCCCTCAGATTGTACGTTAGAAACAGTTGGGATTACATGCTATTCTCGGCGACTAATGTCTACAGCTTTCCAATAAAGTTATCTTGACGCCCCCATATCCAGGCAATACGAGAGGGTATGCCTGGTCTCAGACACCGTAAGTCTTTCAGTCTCCTATCTAACCTTTACAAGTGACCGGTGATACTTACATGAACAGTTTATCCCAGTCAGAATGGGCAGCCGAGTTTCAATTCCGAGCAACTGGAGTAGAGAGAGCTGGAGGAAACCTCCAGCTTTGGTACGCCAAGGATGGAAAACAGAAAATCGGCTCCGCGAGCATCTACACCGTTGGTCAATGGGATGGGTTTGCCCTCGTGGTAGACACACATAGTGGAAGGGTACGTAACCTTCTTAAATGCCCGTTTTCTGACTAACCCTGCCCAGGGTGGCAGCATCAGAGGATTTCTCAACGACGGCACGACGGACTACAAAAGCCACAGCAGCGTCGATAGCCTAGCTTTTGGGCATTGTGACTATTCATACCGTAACCTCGGACGGCCGTCTGTCATCCGAGTCAGGTCCACTAATGCTATCTTTGAGGTCACGGTGGATGATAAGCCTTGCTTCGCGACGGACAAGGTGTGTTGCTTGGTCTGCTGACTTCGTCTTCAACTCTAATTTCTTTACAGATTACTCTTCCTGCCGGAAACACTATTGGCGTCACAGCTGCAACCCCTGAGAACCCAGACTCCTTCGAAGTCTTCAAGGTCGTCCTACAGACCGCCACTTCTCCTGTCGGAAAAGCCCCGCCTGTCCAAGCACAGAATACCAACCAGCAACCTCTCGCAGCCCAGCCGCAGGGAAACACCCGGCAAGAACAGGGTTCGTCGAATAACCTTGGCTCGATAAACGCGCAATTCGTGGACCTAGGCAGCCGTATTCAACTCGTCAACCACGCTACCAACAATATCATCCGCGAGCTTGGGAACCAGGCTTCCAAATCCGAAACCAGACAATTGGAGTTACTCCAGCGACTTGCCACCAAGGAACAAGTCCAGAGTCTTGACGCTCGCCTTCAGCGTATGGAGCATACGCTACTATCCATTCAACGCGATCTTGAAGGCAAGGACTACCGTGACCGGTTTAACCAGCTGCACGAAACTCTGAGGTCGTCTCATCAAAGCCTGACAGAGAATCTCAAGGACAATGTTGTTAGCGGTATGTTCTCAATGATCCTTCTTTCCAGTCTACTTACTCCCTCTAACGCACTGAAATAGTGATTACGGCCTCAACTCCCCGCATGGGCTTCTTCATATTCTCAATCATCGCCTTCCAAGTCTTCCTCGCTGTTTCATACATCATATACAAGCGCCGCCGTGCCAACATGCCTAAGAAATTCCTATGATCACATTCTGCATAAATGACAATGACGGAGAACACGATTTGATTTTCAGTATCCCTCATATTGTATGTAAAGCTAGCCGGCATTGAAAGCTCTTTTGACTTTAGTACTACTAGCATCATGCTAGCTCCATTGCCATATACGCGCATTTGGTTATTGCGTGGAACCACTCGTATGTTAATGTATATCTATCTGCATGGCGCTGTTTCATGTCTTTACACACCTGTTAAAAATGATACTTGAGCAACGGTGATATCATAACCGAGCTGTGTTTACATTGTTTGTTCTGTCCACGTGTCGCCCGAAACTTGAAGAACCCACTCTTGCGATACGCTAGTCCATAAATGGCTAGACCAAAAGCTAAAATATGATCAATCCACTAGCTGACTTCATACTTCTTCGTGACGGGCAGAAAGCAAAGGAATGTTGCTAGGGGGTTATTCAACAGAGCGAAAATGTGTCAAAATGGCGAACACAGATTATTAATATATGAAAGAATATATCTAATGCTTCACCTATTGCATTACGCCGTGGTTTCAAAGGCTGTTTGTGGGGTTTGTGTGTGTATATTTTTGCTGCTGCACTGGTGAGCAAGGAGTGGCCGCAGCAGTATAAATTTTCTCCCGCTTGGAACATAGCGACTTATCTCTATCCTTTATCAATATTGTAGTCATGCATATATTAGAGGCAAGGACTGCAGATAATACTGATTCCGTAATATTCTGAAGCATGACTAAGTACGGAGTAAAAGGGTATAGGTCAACATTTCCCGAAAAGGAACCGGTAGTTAAAAGTCGTACACTATTCCCGAAGATTGAAGGATGCAAAGGCTTCAATCTAGGGGCGCGTTGCAGAACCTGAAGGCTGCGGTATCTTGTCGGCCACTGGCGAGTATGTGGAGATACTGACCGACCAGTAGCTGGAGATAATGAGCTTGACCTCGCCGTCAGTCAGCCTAGTGGACAGGTTGCCGTTCCTCTGGTACGGGGATTCCACTAATTGTATAGAAGCTGGGTCAGTGTTCCTTTCCGCACTCGTACAAAAATAGTGTTTGAACAACGCCCGCGGTATAGCGCACTGCACTGCTTCGCACTGCCTCTGAGTCTCAAGACAGTAGACAAACTTGACCGGTCATGGCCAAGACTTATGACTAGCGAAAACTGCATCCTAGAGTCTTGAATTATGGGGCATGAAGGTGGGGAGCATAACGTACAGTTAGACAGGCGCTGGTGCCGCTTTGCTGGGGTTTAGTGATTTGTTTAGTCTGAGTGAATTGATTGACGAACCATGAAGAATCGCATTCGAGGTATTGGTAAATAAGTGTAGTCTCCTAGAGGCTCTGGTAAATATGACTGAGAGATAATCTGGGGCCCATGCACCATGCGGGCGTTGAATCTGCTTGTTGATAAGGCATGGCCGGACGCCGTCCATAGATAGAAGAGAATAGCTGAAAAATAGGGTAAATGACGGTAGTAAAATAGAACCTGATCAACCACCAAGAGAAGCTTGACTTATACGAACTGAATAAAGTGGCGAGTGGGAGTCTGCTCGGTTAAGGCGTAGATATCAGGACTGGCGGGCGTATATGGCTAGAGTAGATCCACCGCGATCAAGGGGACAACGATAGAACAGTTTATCCATAATCTGGTGACAGCGGAGAGAGAGATATATAAAAATAGTTGTCGGAAGCAGCTTAGATGAATGTTTTGACGCGCAGAGGAAGGTATTTGTTGGTCTTATCGTTCATTGTCTACTGCACCAAAGCACATATTGCGTGAAAGTACCCTGTTTTTGCGGAAAATCGTATCGCAATACCAAAATGAGCTAATCAAGCTGATATATTGAGAATCAGCAGGTGAAAAGGAGCAGAACGAGTGCAAATACGTCTGGGAATGGCGGCGAGGGCATGTAGTGGAGGCGAAGAGGACGGGCAGTCGGAGACTCAAGATGTCCTGGCAGGAGATTTCCCAAAGAGGACAAGCTTCTCCGCTCCCGAGACTCAGCCTTTTACTCTGTTGCCCTCCAGGGCCACCGGGTCTCCCTCTTCCTCTTTTTGCCGTCTTTGATTTGGTCCCGCGGACCGCTTCTCCTTTCCTCTCCTCTTTTCTGGAGCTCTTTTCTTCTTCACTTGCTCCTCTCCCCATCTTCACCCTCCTCCTACACCATTTATCCCCCCACAAGCTGCGCATCTACAAACTACTTACTCCGCATCCTCCCGCTCCGCTACTTCGCAATTGTCAAGCCTTTACACTGACCCGCTTTTACTACTTTCACGGTTGGTAGTTCGACCTCCGGGCTTTCCGTGCATCTGCTTGTTATCGCCACCTCTATTCAGCATCTGGGTCCGCATCAACTTCGCATTAGGGCTTGCGGCGCGATTGGGACGCGTTTCTCCAGGTAGACTCCCTTTCTATAGGCGCAACGCGGCCCTATATGTACTGCCGCATATTGCGCTTGACACTAACTGTATTTCACGCGATAGAGTTCCCATGCAATTCTCGTCTACAATCTCCGGGAATTTATGATACACCGACGCGTTCCCTTATCCGCGTGCGCATATAGATCATAATGGTGTGTTGGGAGCCTGAAACCATGTCGTCAAGGAGGACAGCCGTGGTTGACTGATACTTACCTTGTCCAGGTACTGTTCAAACGAAAACCCGTACAGTATCTCCCACGGCCCATTATTGAAGACGACAGCTCCGAGGCATGTACACTCCGTGAAGGTTCGTGAAGAGGCAAGGAATACTGACACGCATTGCGCGCAGGTGTGGGTCATATCAGAGACGAATGAGGTCTTCACCAACTATGAATCGTATCTTCAGCGCATGGATTTTTATAAGCAGCGGAAATTCATTTGCGAAATCACGGGCCATTCGGGGTTGAATTTCTTCGAGGCGTTCCGAAGCGAGGTAAAGGGCCAGTGTTAATAAACATCGACTTGTAAGCCTGACGAATGACTTCACAGATGGAGGAATCACGAGAGGTGAACAACTCGTTTCCCGAAGCGCTTAAGGGACCCATATTGCGTCGGGTCCAATTCTCCACGGTATCGCGGGTCGATAACCTCGGTGCGTATCTCTGATTTTTCTCAACCTAACGTTCTCGGCTAACTTTTACTGAAATCAGTGGACGAAATATACGAAGTGGGTGACTCGCAGTTGCTACTCCGTTAATGAGACTTTTATTGACTCATTGAACGTAGGAATTCAAATCGGAATTCTACCCTGGCGAACCGGTTCTCATCCTGTTGGACGACAACACGCGCCTCCACGGAGTGATCAGAGACAAAGCCAAGTTTCCCGAACAGCTGTACCCGGACGGAACCGTTAGAACTCCCGCCCATGCGACTTATTTGGTCAAAGTGTTGGATCGCCCGGATGAGGAAGCCCTGTTGGATAACCACCATATCACCCGTGATAGGAAGACGTTCACCAAGCAGATGCTTCGCGCATTCATTAAAAACAACGTGACTCGAGAGTCCTGGAATGGCGCACCTTGGCTGGTTAAGCCGTGGGTTGCCGAAGAATACAGGATACCTACGGAAGTGCCAAAACATCTGCAATATGGAGCTAGGGTGGCTGAGAAGAAAGCACAGAAGAAGGCTGACCAAGAGGGATTTTTTGGTTTTTTTGCGTCCAAGGAGCTACCGGAATTGAAGCCAGCGGTCAAGGGCCAGAAGGCGAAACCATCTGCACAGGATTTGGCGCGCTCAGAAGAGGCGCAATTCCTCGAGTATAAACGTTCCTTGAACGGGAACCCAAGCTTTCTTGTCGGTAACAAATCCACGAATGGACCTCCACGACCCTCGAAATCGCAGGAACCGGAGAAGAACGCTCCGCCAATTCCTAGTGTCGTGATCAAGGCCGAGCCCGCAAGACCACCATCGCCGCCGCCGATTAAGTACCCTATTGAAGACCTGGAAATACCGCCGAATCGCGAGAAGAAGAAACAACGCCCGCCGCTGAAGTTTTTAAAGGCAAATGAATTTGATGACCCGAACGATGAGGATCTCTTGCAGGATGCAATTGAGATGGAATCAGTGGGTCCGCTTCTCGAAACGTGGAATACTCTCAACGTGTACTGTGAAGTATTTCAGCTGGACTCCTTTACGTTCGACGATTTCTTGCAGGCGATGCGATTCTCTTCAGATGAAATGGATTGCGAGCTTTTTGTCGAGATTCATTGCGCGGTTCTGAAGAAACTTGTCAACGCGGAGAAGGATGACAACGGCGCCATTCAGATTTCACTTCCAGAGCTTCCAGTTGAAGAATCAGAGGACTCTGACGGAGATGAGGTGATGGAGGAAGATGAGCAAGATGAACCCGAGGCTACGCCGGAGCCGGCAGTGACACGAATGACGACTCGTGGTAGTCTAGCAAAAGCGGAGGCAGAGGGCTTGAAGGCTACGTTGAATGGTGATCATAATTCGAGCGAAATCAAGACTCACCGTGCTAGCGAGATGCTTTCCGAATATGGATGGATTGAGCGTCTACGACAACGGGATTTCCGCAATGGTGGATGGGAGATGATCATGATCGGACTCCTGCACCAATTATCTGTCCGCCCGCGAATGGAGAAGGTCTGCAACCAAATTCTTGAACATCTGGCACCACTAGACCAAGAGCCCACGCAAGATACTGCTCGCGCGCAATACGCCGTCCTTGACGTCAACCTCCGAATTCGAGCTCTTCAGATAATCTGCATGCTTAGTTTGGAAACAAGGGCTATCCGAAACTACCTGGAAGAATGTAGTAACCAAATGACAGAATTCCGAAAGGAGAAAATTGAGTATCAGAAGGCTCGCAAAGCAGCGTAAGTTGTGACAACGTGTTGGATATGAACCGGGTTGCTAATAGTTATAGGATGGAGGAGGTTCGCCGGCTACACCAAGAATGCAAAGCTCTTGCACCTGAACCTGAAAAGTCGTCGAGTCCCTTGCCAGAGATGGAACCCGCGGAAGATACGAAGATGAGCGGTATCGACGGAGATTCACAAGTCGATTCTGAGGTAGAGGGGACACCTCAGCGTGCTCTCCGTGGTGGCGTAGATCGGGTTATGGAGCGCAAACGAAAGCTAGAAGAAGAGCGAGAGAGGAAGGAGCAGCTTGCTAAACAGCCTAAAGGCTCGAAGCAGTATCAGCGATTATTGAAAAAGTTGGAGGAGCAGAAAGCGGCCGTCAAGAAGTTCGAGGACAAGATCGCCATTGTCGACAATGACCTCAGAGAGGCAGATTGCCCGCGGACGAGATGCCTAGGAAAAGACCGTTTTTGCAACCGGTATTGGTGGTTTGAACGTAACGCAATGCCGTACGAGGGAATGCCTAACAGCTCGACCGCGGAGGCCAAATATGCTAATGGCCGTCTGTGGGTTCAGGGTCCAGATGACATGGAGCGACTTGGTTTTATCGACGTCTCGGACGATTTGAAAAAGCAATACCAGAAACGGTTCCATATGTCTCCAGCCGAGCGCAAGAAGCACGAAGAGGGACCTACGCGGCTATCGGGGGCGCATGAATGGGGCTACTACGACGAGCCCGAAGCTGTTGAGAACCTCTTGGACTGGCTTGACTCTAGAGGAGAGCGCGAGACGAAACTACGTAAGGAGCTTCTTCTCCATCGTGACAAGCTTGTCAAGTGCATGCAAGCACGTCACGAATATTTGTCACGGACTGAAGACGACTCGGAGGATATACCAACTAAACGGGTAACCACCCGAAACAAAACATATGTGGCGGACGCCAAACATCGATGTTTGAATTGGCGGAACTCGACAGCTCTGGCGGACAATGGGCATCTTCATGTTGATGCGTCCAGGCCATCCAAACGAGCGCGGAAATCCGGCGAAGATCTTAAGGAGGTCAAGGCCACGAATCGGCATGGCAAGCCGCTCACAAGGCAAGGCGGCCGATACAACTTTTGAAATATGGAGATGGATTGATTTGTTTGCATATTATGGCCCTCATTCTGGGCCGATGGCGTTTGGTGCTTTCATGAGGTTTTTGTTTGGGAAGAGCCCTTAACATCAAGTGGGAGGATTGGCTTATTCCGAACTGAATGAAGGATATGATGATGAATACCAGACAGCTATACAGTGTACATTGCATTAGAGAGGGAGCTTGGCTGGTTGGGTGTTTGGATGCAGGAGTACACGTTAAGTTTTTAGCGTGGTCCTTGAATAGAGCTCAAGCATGTAATTTTTATGCATTTCATATTAGTAATAACCGGACCGATGATTTTGTTGAATCAGAGAGTCGAAATACCACTTGCGTAATATGAAAGTACTCAGCCTCTTACAGGATAATTAGACAGGGCACTGATACTCGAGCTAGGGTAAGGGGTCGTTATGACCAAATGCGAGAGATAAGGGTCTAACGCCAGTTTAGAGTTTCTTTAAAGTAATACGAGAGCTCTCTTGAATAAGACTAAGCAGGTATAACAGGCACACAGAGGTAGACTGCGCCGACGTAAAGGCTTTATGGACGCTGCTAGGTAAGGTCCTGCGACGGTTATAAGTGACCCTGTCTACACTGTCCCGCGGCGGCAACTTTGGCGCAGGGGCTGGAGGCGGCTAGGTATCGGCATGTCAGGGCGGTCAGGTCTGTTCGGCGCCACTCTATGACGCCCTCCGGCTTTCCCCAATGCTCTCCACAGGATTATTATTCATTGTCTACGGTACAGCCCTTTTCAATAGATTACCCGCTTTGTTCCAACTTCGCGTTCAGCATCAGTTTTACGTTGTCTGATTATCCGGTCAAGGATAGGCCTCCGCGTAACCCCGCCTCTTAACCCTCACAAATCCATGGCCGCGTTTATCCGGTAGTCCGTCGGCCCCAGATTCTTACCTGCACCACCTCAGATCAACCGAATTTGCATGGGGAGCGCGCTCATGTCTGCTGCAGCTACCGGCCATGCACAAGACGACTCTACCTCATTTATCCCGAATCCTACTTCCCCCAATATCATAGGCGACTCTCAGCCTCGAAATCAGTCCGATTTGCAGCAGATGGAATCAGCTTCACACGCACAACGGCCGACATCACATAACATCAGCAGCGGGGCAGTGGTGGCCGGGCCTCACGCGACCACGGCTGATGACCCATCACATCGTCCGGGTCAGAGCAGTCGAAATGGTGGCCAGGAGAAGAACAAGAGGAGCCTCGATTATGTCTTAAGGAGTGGACTCGCTGGAGGGCTGGCTGGCTGTGCGGTAAGTTTGACATCTCACCATCAGACGGAGCAGAGATAGCTGACAAGCAAACTTGAAGGCCAAGACGGTGGTTGCGCCTCTTGATCGAGTGAAGATTCTCTTTCAAGCGTCAAATCCTCAGTTCGCCAAATATACAGGAAGTTGGACTGGGCTTGTCTTCGCTATTCGGGATATCAAGCGGCATGAAGGCGCCCGAGGCCTGTACCGAGGCCACTCAGCGACATTACTTAGGATTTTCCCTTACGCATCCATCAAGTTCCTCGCCTATGAACAGTTTCGAGCAATAGTTATACCGTCACGGGACAAAGAGACTCCATTTCGTCGCCTTGTCTCAGGGAGCTTGGCAGGCATTACCTCGGTTTTCTTCACATACCCGTTAGAGTTGATTAGGGTGCGGCTAGCGTTCGAGACCAAGAAGTCTTCGCGTTCATCCCTTGTCGATACCATCCGACAGATTTATGGGGAGCAAGTTAAACCTCCAAAAGAGCTCTCAACCGGCAAAGGAACCTCGTCCGTTACCGGGACCGCTGCTGCTGCCGCGAATACTGTTTCCTCGACTACGAGGAAAATTGTTCCTAGCTCAGGGCTGGCCAACTTCTACCGGGGGTTTACGCCTACGCTTCTTGGGATGATTCCGTACGCGGGCGTGTCCTTCCTCACTCATGACACAATTGGCGACTGGCTCCGTTTACCGTTCCTAGCCCCTTACACCACCATTCCTCGATCTTCGTCCTCGGGCCATAAGAAGGTCCGGCAAAGACCGCAACTGACGGCCGCAGCAGAATTATTCTCAGGAGCAATCGCCGGCCTTGTTTCCCAAACATCTTCATATCCTTTGGAAGTGGTGCGCCGGCGAATGCAAGTCGGCGGAGTCGTTGGTGACGGCCGCCGTTTAGGCATGGCGGAAACAGCGCGTATAATCCTGATGGAAAGAGGATTTCGCGGGTTCTTCATAGGCTTGACAATTGGTTATCTTAAGATGATACCCATGACGGCTACTGGTTTCTTTGTTTATGAACGGCTCAAATGGTCACTAGGGATTTAGACCTGCCCTCTTCCTCTTCGAGACTGCTTCATTTTTGCTATCTGGTTTGGCGTCCTTCGGGCTGGGTGTCTCCTGATGTTGGTATCTTATCATCATACCCGCTTCATGTGCATATTTGCGTTCTATACATAGTTGAATTATGGCACGACCGCTGTAGATAAGTTTATCGAATATAAAGATTAGATACTATGATGACTTTCGTCAGCTAAGAAGCTGAGGTGGCTGTTCTCAAAAACTGAATGGACTTGATCTTGTACGATCGGAAGGAGTATATTCTAAGCTTCTATTCTGTGAGCAAGAAATTGCTGACCTTCCTAGCTTTTTCAGATTGATTAGCATTCTCATGGCCAGTTGATGTGAACATCAACGTAGCACTCCGCCTATAGTTATGCTACCTGATCTACCAGGCATCAACGCACGACGCACGGACCATCCCGCGGTCTAAAAAGTTGATCTCCGCAACCATCTTCTCAAGTCTCGCATGTTTGCAACATCGAATTTTAAAAACAACCTAAACATTCGAAGTGTTACCAAGGTAATTCACCCACTTTACCTACGAAACTATATCCTGTATTACAATGACGACCCGCAAACGCAACGAATTCTTGGACATCGGAACCAGCGACGACGAAGACAACGATGCCGGATATAACTCCGAAGCCGCTGAAGAGAGTAAAGGTCGGACTGTGAAGCGAAGAAAGACACAATCGCGAGAAGATGACATAGAAAGCGCCTCCGAAGACGAGAGCTCAGGCGGATCAGAGGGAGAAGAAAGCGATACAGAAGCGGGAGGTGTACGCCTACGTGAAAAGAAGCGCGGACAGCGCGATGAGTATGAGAATGACTCAGACGATGATGGCAACGACATGAACCAAGAATCCCAGTACCTTGACGTGACTGCCGAAGTGGAAAAAGCGAAGGCCAAGAAGAGCCAGAAGCCGCTCGACAAGCTGAAAAATAAGCCGCCGAAGAAGAACAAAACGGGCGTCGTGTACTTCTCATCACTACCGCCGTATTTGAAGCCATTCGCGCTCAAGTCGCTTCTTGAAACCCGTGGGTTCAAGCCTATCACGAAGGTTTTCCTGACGCCGGCGGTGCGACCCCCTTCTGCGCCGAGGCGGCGGTCGAATAAACGGAAGACATATACCGATGGCTGGGTTGAATTTGCATCGAAGAAGACGGCGAAGATCTGCGCAGAGTCGCTGAATGCGACGATCGTGGGTGGAAAGAAAGGTGGATGGTATCATGATGGTAGGTAAAAACTTTGCCCGTTCAGTTTGCGCGGGCTAACGAGTGCCACTAGATGTATGGAACATGAAATATCTCAAAGGGTTTAAGTGGGCCGATCTCATGGAGACTCAAGAGAGGGAGAGATCGGAACGGGAGGCGAAGCGTCGGATTGAAGATGCAAGGGCGAGGAAAGAGGAGAAGGTATTCCTGCAAGGGTACGAGAAGGGGAAGATGCTGGAGGGTATTCAAAAGAAGAACGAGGAGAAGCGGCGGAAAAAGATGGCAGCTAAGGATGGGCATGGAGATGAAGGAACAGAGCAAGCAATCAACGCGCGGAGACTATTCAAGCAGAAAGAGGTCAAGCTCGGGCGGGATAAGACGTCTGCTGACCAGACTACTGTGGAGGAGGATACTAGGAGGGTTTTGGGAAAGATTTTCTGATGCGTTTTTCACGTTTGTATAGAATTCTAGCGGATACCTGAGGATTGCATTCTCCTTCTCATCCCAAACCGCTTAAAAATCGTGCATAGCATAATTTCTCATACGTACTCTGAGCATATTCTATCGAGAAATTAGAAATACAGATACTGCCTTGATCGTCTGCTGTAAGCGTAGTTTTTCGATGGCCGCTGCCCTAACAAGACCTGGTATAGATCTGCTTAGTCACAGTTTGCACAGTTTGTGGTCAAAGTTGCAGTGTCCTTTGCCGCCATAAAACCCATCGTTATAGATACCTTAAGAACCTTCCGCATCTCCCTCAACAAAATGAACAGGACTTTGCTGAGGGCACCTCAGCGCTTTCAATACGCTAGTCGTGTATTGACGTCTATATCCTTATCCACCCCTCGTCATGCTTGTCTCACATATAGTCGAGTACGGACTTTGACCTCGACATCACACCACCCCACAGAAAACCATCCATCCTTATCCTCGTCTACGTCCAATACCACATCTGTGGAAGAAAATGACGCTCCAAAAAGCCAACGGGCTCCCCAGGCGTCTCAACACATCCCGTGGTATCTTCAGGAAGAGAGCTCAGTACCTGCAGTACCCGAGGTCACTTTACAGGAGAAACTCCCAGAGCTCCCAGAGAACCCGCCCAAAATCTTGCCGGAACTCCTTGAATATATCTTTAAAGACCTTGGTCTTGATGAGCTCAAGTTGATTGACTTGCGACCACTGGAGACGCCCTCAGCACTCGGAGCGAACGTCATCATGATCATCGGGACTGCGCGCAGTGTCAAACACTTGAACGTTTCGGCTGACCGTCTGTGTCGCTGGCTGCGGAGCGAATACAAGTTGTCGCCGTATGCGGACGGATTGTTGGGAAGGAACGAGCTGAAGATTAAGCTTCGGCGCAAGAACCGCCGAGCTAGAATTGCTAGCCGAACTGGTACGATGTTTGATGATAAGGATGACGGGATTACTACGGGTTGGATTTGTGTCAACGCGGGTGTCGTGGAGGAGCACCCTGTTCAAGAGCGGACGGAAGGCGATTTTGAGGGTTTTGGCCCTCTCGTGGGAGGTACGAGAGTGGTTGTTCAGGTGTTCACGGCAGAGAAGAGAGCGGAAATGGATTTGGAGACACTATGGGAAGGAAGACTGGCGCGAGCACAGCGAGAGAGACAGGAGCACGCCGATGTCGCCAAGGACAACGCGCCCGAAGAGGTTCGTTATCCCAACTCAATAAGTCCGTCACCATCTGACTATAAATCGCCCAATGTTCCCAGGTCGTGGATCAGCCTTCCGCATGAACAAAGAAGACAGTTTCATAATAGGAGTCGACAGTTGTTCGCGTGCCCGCCACACAATGCTGTTTTTACGCCACGTTTTATGTCCGAGAATCATGCCCCTGCTGAACATGCCATCGTAGGGAGCGAATTGTCTTCTCCGACTGCTATGCTCTTGCAGTACATCACGACTATGCCAGATCAGCAATTGATGTCTGCTTTGGGGGATAGACCATATGACGAGAGTTCGACCGACTTCCTACGACTTTTCCACCACAGTCTATTGGGCGCTTCACCGGATGTTGTAGCCTTGGCCAGACTAGAGCTTCTGTGCTTGGCACATTCCAGAGGGCATACAGGAATCAGCAGAGAAAGCGTACATCGCGCATTCATGGGTTGCTGCTTCTCCGCCTCACATATACCAGATCGTCTAATCCCCACTGTCGTTGATATCCTGCTCACCCCCCGAACAGGAGACAACCCAGACGGAGAGAAATGGTTCACCGATGCCGACAAGGAATTGGCTCTTAGTGCTCTAGATCAACTCGTTCTCAGAGGGAACGATTTTATGAATCTCCAGTTCTTCACCCGGCTATACTACCTCTCCTCACTCCCCCAAGGGCCCCCCGGAGAAGAAAATGATGACGGTCTGACCCCAGCAGAAAGAGGCGCCCATGTTGTACGTATGATCGAAATCCTTGATATTCCCTTCGACCCAATCCACGCTCGAACTCTCATGGTCTATCTCTTCCGTAACGGCGACTATGACGCGTTCATGAAGTGGTGGCGCACGCTACCTTTAAAGAATAGCACCCGGACACGCAAAGACTATGAGATGCTTTTCCGTCTACATGCTGATTCAGGTGATGCACGTCTGACGCGCGAGTGTATTTCCACTTGGGCCCCCATGATGAGTCGCGAGGATCCGCCGATTTGGCTTGAGGGAGAGCTCGTTGCCCATCTCCGGGACTGTCTTTTACTTGCTGACGAAAGAACCCCAGCCAGGGCTGCGGAGGGCACTCAGAGTCTTTTTGCAAAGTTGTGGCGGGCGTGTGAGAGAGAGCTGAATAAATCGGAGGAGTAGTGTAGTGAGATTCTCGTGGCGTACTGGCCATCTGTTATACCCCTTTTCTCTACCATTGTAGCTATATGTACTCTACTGGATATCAATGAATTGCAGCGAGTTTCACCTCCCGATTAGCTTGTGCTCAGTGGGAACTGTGCGATCTATCTCGACCTACACTCAACCTTCAACCCACCAGAATAGAATAAGAGGAGAGTCTGACAAAACAGAAGTAGGAGATAGCTTATTTTATTCAGCCACTGCAAATGACTGCCTATTTGACTGGAAGTAGGTGATTGATGCTGACTGATCAACCACGTGCCGAGGAGCCTCGGCCCAGATCGGACAAGGAAATCGGCCTCTCTAACCCATTCAACTCTATCTACTTGCGCAATTGTGGTCCTCAGTGCTGCAAAGCAGGCTGGTATCCTGAATCAGGACCATGGAGTATATACCCAGCCTCCAGCAAGAGTTCGATGAGCTCAAGCCGTCGCTCTTTGGTAAGTCTCGCCAGCTCTATGCGGAGAAGCTCCCGAAAGCTGACAACCATCCTGCTAGAACTGCTCGCGGAACAACAGCTATCAGACCTCCTCCCTCCCTCGATACGCTACATCCTTGCCGTCGCTACTCACCGTCACCCGCGATATCTGCTGCGTGTCCTGAACTCTTTTGATGAAGTCTATGCGTTGCTCTCCCTTATCGTTGAGCGGTACTACCTCCGCAACTTCGGCGGCTCTTTCACAGAGAACTTCTACTCGCTCAAGCGCGAGCGTGTTCTCCTGACCAAGAATGGCGAGATACCTCGCGCTCAGCTCGGTGCTCCTGGACCTGTCCGCGAGAGCTTGAAGCTGCACAATTCAGACGTGTGGAAGAACCTCCTCGTCATGGTCGGCATACCCTATCTGAAGCGCAAGCTAGACGAAGGCTACGATATCCACGCTGCTCCACAAGCCTCGCTGATCATGAATGGTGGCCCTCGATATAATCCGAGCGACGATTTACCACCATATCCAACCATCCGTCAACGCTTTATGCACGCATACAAATGGTTCCTCCGCAACGTCTACCCCTCCGTCAACGCGGCCTACTACTTCTCTATCCTCGCCTTCAATCTCGCTTACCTCTTCGACAACACTAAATACTCCTCCCCATTTCTTTGGCTGATCGGCACCCGCATCCGTCGTCTCAGCTCCGCAGACCACCAGGCCATTGCCAAAATCCTGGAAGGCAAACCTCAAACCCCCAACTCCCGTAGCGCACGATCCCGTCCAGGCACCGGTCTCCTAGGCCTTTTCAGCCCACAAAATATCTACCCGCAACTTCTAACTTCTCTTCGCTACTTTTTGCCGGCGTCGATCTTCGCGCTCAAATTCCTCGAATGGTGGCACGCCAGCGACTTCTCGCGCCAGCTCGCCCGCAAGGCCACCGACACCCTAGATATCCCAGCGCCCATAACGAAGGGGATGATTTCACACTCAGAAAAGAAATGTAAACCTTCAATGAAGCAAAAGCAAGACCCACAGTCTCCAAAATCAGCGCTTAAATCCTCTTCACCTCACAAACGCATTCAGCCGCCCATTTCTGCGTCCTCGTACCTACCTATCTTCACCGTACCCCTCCCACCCGCTGACTCCGACGCCGCCTCATCCTGCCCTATCTGCCTGAACCAGCTCACCAACCCCACCGCCTGCCAGACAGGCTACGTATACTGCTACGTATGTATCTTTCACTGGCTGAATGGGGAGCATCAGCGCCAGATTGACTTTATGAATGGGGACGGTGCCGGGGCGGCTTGGGAGGACGACTCTGGTGATAGCAATGATGCGGATGGAGATGGAAATGAGACGGAGTCGACAGCAAAGACTGGGAAAAGCCGGCACGGGAAATGGGAGAGCGGGAAGGGGAGGTGCCCGGTTACGGGAAGGAGAGTATTGAGTGGAACAGAAGGGCTGAGAAGGGTTCTTATATGATTTGTTCGACGCCATCTCTTATGATCTTTGGCTTTTTGATAATGCATAGCTGTCTCGAGCGCCACTTGCATGATTACACTATATAGATGGAGACCTGGCTAGGCTCGGAAATCTTTATGCATACGATGGCATTGTACTTGAGTATAGCTCGTCTAATATACGCATGATGATTGGATTAATACCACAAATTCAGTTCAATACAATGCTGGCATCCGACTGCCTCAGGTAAAACTATTAGTGCTAAGGTCTGGATCATCCCAAGCCCTCCATATAAACCTGCAACTAGGGAACATACGGCTCAGCCCCTTCTCCGAAAACAATCGCCGGCCGCTCAGCCGCGATTTTGAGCACCGTTTGGGCAAAGACGGAATTAGCCCACGCAAACCAAGGCCTTGTGTACTCGACGATGTTATTAACATTGATAGACTCATGCACAAGACCAAGCAGGCTCGAGTTCTTAACAAGGCTCAGGCACTCCCTTATCTCAGTATCTGAGTCTGACGTCTGTGCTTGGATCAAGAGGGACATGGGCCAAGCGTTTTCAAGGCCGACTGTATTCAAAATTAGTTATGTCTGTAGTTCAGGTTTAGGGTGCGATTCAGGAGAATAGACGCACTGTGCGGACCACCAATACCGTGGAATGCAGAGCCGGTGAGATAATACGGATTTCCGTCTTTGGAGAGGATCATCTTGCGCGTGTTCTTGTATACGGGGTCATCTATATCAAGGTAGCCAAGGACCGGGAGAGAAAGGAGGGAAGGCACATTCGCGTCATCCATGAAGACGTGGGATCCGTACCCGTCCACCTCGAACGCATAGACATCACCAAATTTAGGGTGATTGACTATAGCGTGCTCCTGGATTGCCCTGCACAGCCGGGCGCTGCGATCGTGAAGATTGCTTGCAAGGACATCATGTCCACCGGCAGCGCGGAGCATAGCTGCTGTTTTGTTTAGCTGTACAGCCATCTGGGCATTCGCGGGGATAAAGAAGCCCATGATCGTTGCGTCATCGCTGGGACGGAACGCGCTGCGAATGAGCCCTGTCCCGCTGTTAAGGGGGTTCCCGACACCAGCTAGACTGAGTGTTTCAGTTCCTAGGGTTGTGCTCCGTTGGAAAGTGTACTGGTTCGTGACGAACTGGCCTTCCGTGTTAAAGGTTGGCTGGGACTGCGCGTCTAGGACGGCGAGAAGCGTATCAAGTGCTGTGTACCAGCGGCTTGTGAGAAAGTCAGTTGACCCCGTGTTTTCGTAGAAGTCCGTTGCAAGGGCGAGGAAGTTGGCTAGCGAATCTAGCTCGTATTTGCACTCGAACACGACGGATGGTTCGTACGCGGGATGGACTTGGTCATCCTGGTTATGGGCTTCAGGTGGAATATTGCTTGGAGGCGGCGGCTGAAATGCATTGCAGTAGGGCGACTGGATGACGAACTCTGCCTGTGTGTTGATTGCGCCTTGGATTAGGTTATAGAGGCGCCGGTCTCGATTCGCTAGAGTCTGGTAGTTGGCAAGCTGGTTTGTTGAGTCGCGGAGCCATTCTGCGTTTATGTCTCCCGTAACGACAAAGGTCTGCGGGCCAGTCCATTGCTCGTTCTGTTTCTTGCTCTTGCTCTGCCGTATCGCTGTCGTGGACCCGTCGGTATGCCAGCGGATGGTTGTGTCTAGGGTGTTTGGGAAGGCGTTGCGGAACAGCTGGGCGAGGTCTTTGTCGACCATGCGAGATGTAACGTCTTCAATGACTTGCTCGACTGCCGACGAGTTGAACGTTCTGCATTCTATTGCTGGTCTTTGATATGGGAGGTTTAACGGGCCTCCGCTGTAGGGAGGGCTGGTAGCACAGATCTTAGCTTCGCACCGACAGAGGTCGAAAGACAAAGACAAGAACTTACTGAGGAGTCGTAGAATAAGAAAGATAGTCCGGGCAGGCCCGCCGGAGGATAGCAGGCTCATCTCTCAAAGCCGCAGCCTCCCTTGCGTTTGCGCTGAGGAGCAACAGTGCGAGAACGAGTGCGGGGAGCGACATGATGGACCCTTGAGGACGGATTCAATTGACTGAGGCTAAAGATACCGGCCAGCAGATCCCTTTACTGTGTCCATCGGAGGAGAGTGAGGATTAAAAGGGGACTGGACCCCAACGACTTGGAGGGCGTGGTTTTTGTCGAGAGTTGCACATGGCGGCTGGTCTTGAAATGCGGAGAAGCGAGCGCTGATCTCCAAGCCCGGCGATCATCCCCAATTACAGCTTGCAAGCCAAGGTCATTCGTCCACGCGGTCCAGGGCCAAATTGAATGCTACAGTCCATTGCCACATTGGGGTCATATAGCATTGGAATTAATATATAAATTAACGTCGGCAAGCAATCATATCTTTCCAACATGCATGGCTTTCCCTGACTCACGCTACCCCCGCGATAGATCATGCGTTGAACCTCACTTCTTGCCAAAAAACGACATGATATTCCCCTGTCCTGCTTTGGCCCCAGGTTTCCCCTTCGGCGCACTCACTCCTGGCTTTTTCTTGGGCGGTGGTGGTGCAGGCTCATCCTCCGAGAATGACTCCCAGCTCGGTTCCTCGACAGTTACTGGGAAATAATTAGCTAAATTCGGCATTTCTCCGAGTAGCAGCATAGACTCACCGAGGTAGCCTTCGCTATCCTTCTTAACTGCCTTCTTCATGACTTGCCGCCGTCCTCTGCGACGACCGCCTTTGACTGTGGCTTCAACCTTGAGATCCTCCTGCACTGGGGGCGGCTTGTCTATAGTTTCGGATTTTGTTGGCGGTTCTGTAGCATCAAGCATCTCTTCATCTTCGTCTGCGCTCATTAGTATTTGATGATGCGCAATGTTCGAGCCAACCAACCGTCATCTTCCATCATCTTTCTAAGCCTTTCCTCTCGTTCCTTTCTGCTTTCGCGGGTCTCACTCGGGCCTTCCTTCCTCGATTCCGGGAAGAGATCTTCTTGCTCGTCTTCAGAAGCATCGTCAAGTACGGCTATTATCCGTTAGCTAACATATCAACAGATCGCTTGGATGAATCACCATCTTCGGCACCGCTAGTTGCAGTCTATCAGACAGTTAGTAAGCACGAATTGTAGTAAAAACAACGTATAGAGACTCACCGATTCAGCAGCTGGTGTAGCAGAATTTTCTTTCTTGAGCTTCGGTTTCGCCTTAGCGAAAGAACTGAATAAGCTGCTTTTTTCTTTCTTTGCCGGAGGGGCCTTTTCGTTCGTCTTCGCCGATGAAGCAGAATTCTGGCGTTGCAGAGGCTTGGGAGGCTCCCCGTTCTTGGTTTCTGCCTTTCTTGGCTGTAAGGGTTCAGATTGGACAGGTCTTTTTGCTGGCACCGTACTCGAAGGGGGAGGTGGTGGTGGTCGTGCACCTGTTCTCCTCTGTTCGACTTCACGTCAGCAAGACAAGGCTTATGCGATAGTTCCTATATGTAGACGGAGCGTACCTTGACATTCGTATTTTGGATCATCCCCCATTGCTTTCCGTACTCCAGTGGATCCTCTTGCGCATGGTTAACCAGCATCTCACGACTGACATCGGTGAGGACATTGAGATCCTGCAATATGGTAGGTTGCAGGCTATAAATGTATATAGAAGATATTGACTCAAATGTAGATTTTGCATCTACCGCTAGTTAGCGATGTATTAAGAGGCATGACCGGCCCGTCACGGTGAGTCAATACTTGCCTTCTAGATCTTCCTCCCGCGCCAGCAGTACGGCAGATACGGGAACTTGGTCCGATTCATTTTCCTGGTTAGGTAGCGAGCTGCTGATATAAGGACTGCTCGGCATGATATCGTCCTCGTTGTCACCGTTGCCGTTGGCAGTGGCTTCGTTCCTCACGGGTTCGACGGGCTTGGGCACCCCCGTGAGGACATAGGTGGCGTGCACGCTGGACGGTTTCTTGGAGTTTTCATTGAGGTAAAACTCATAGAGCATTCTGTCCACATTCAATAGCTGAATGAAATAATGATTTAATTGACTTACTGCTTTGCGAGGGTGCTGTGTACTCTCATTGCTCGGCCCAGCGAGCGATATGTAACCTATTGTTCAAGTCAGGTTAAGAATTGAGCCGCAATTTTCAGTTACTGACCGTACGACCTCCATGAAAGACAGCTTCCGCCAAATACTTCTTATGATCAGCGATAGCCATCCTTTGACAAATTTTGGTGTCGTCGTTGTATAACGGAGACGCAGTGAGCAGGCACTGTGATCGACGCGTGACGCCGAACCACTTTACGCGTATCAGTCAGCCAGTCTTGGCGCAGGCCGCCATTTCTTTCCCCAATCGAGAAACGCCATCCTGAATCCGCCCAAGCTCTCACGACACCGAGATATAGGCAAGAGCTTCGCGGAGAAGTTATACCTGGAAGGCGGCTACCATCGCGTTTGAACTGATGGAGCCGACATTTGACATCCCGGACTCGACCGATTGGCTCGACACGCCGTTAACGCTTCTCGCGCCTTTTGAAACGTCCCTCCGCTGTCAAGTCTGCAAGGACTTTTTCGACAACCCTGTGATCACGTCGTGCAGCCACACATTTTGCTCGTTATGTATCCGCCGGTGTTTGAGTACAGAGGGAAAATGTCCTACATGCCGGAGCTCTGATCAGGAGCTGAAGTTGCGGCGCAATTGGGTGGTGCAGGAGCTTGTTGAGGGGTTTAAGAATGCTAGACCAAGCATATTACAGCTAGCTAGGAAGGCGCAAGCTGGCAGGGATGATAGTGAAGATCTGGCCGCGGAAGAGCCTGCATCGAAAAAGCGGAAAATACAGCCGAATGCCATTGTCGGCACAGATGGTCTTCCTGAGGAGGGTATTCGCACCAGATCACAGAGTCGAGGGGCTAGTCGGCAGCCGCAAGCTACTCCAGTCCAAGTTATAGATGATGGTAATGATGAGGACTATATGCCGGGTATGTTCTTCAAAGCGTTCATTGCTGGTATCCGCTAACTTTGATTTGCAGACGGCTTGGTGCCGTGCCCTGTATGTGGACGGAGGATGAAAGAAGAAGCCGTGTTCCGTCATCTTGACTCCTGTACGGGGAGTGCAGAGGAATCGAAGCCGGCGGCTTTTGGGTAAGATCCTCATACCGTTGGTGCGAGGGTGCTATCCATAGTGCTAATCCAGTGCCTATAGGTCGTTAGCACCTGGCCCGCGCAGATCGTTCCCAGCAGCGACGGAAAAACCACCGGAAAGACTTCCTGTTATAAATTATTCTCTGCTGAAAGATACAGTGCTACGAAAGAAATTGAAGGATTTGGGTATACCAAACTGGGGCCCGCGAGCTTTGCTGCAAAGGCGACATACTGAGTGGTTGAACTTGTGGAACGCCAACTGTGACTCTAGGACACCGAAACCGAAACGAGAGTTACTGCGTGAATTGGACGTCTGGGAGCGGACCCAAGGAGGAAACTCAGTCACTCCCACCGACCCAACGAACGCTGTAATGAATAAGGATTTTAATACGGAAGAGTGGTCGGCGAACTATGACACTGATTTCAAGGCATTGATCGCGAATGCGCGAAAGAAAAACGATGCTGTTATTCGCTCAACAATACCGAACGCTTCCCGAAGCGCCCAACTCGTTGATCAGCCTATCGAAGCTTCGCTAACTCCGCAAGATGTGGACAAGAGAAGCACAATGGATCCTCAGGATGCTATCGACAATAGAACAGAGGTTCGCCCGGTACCAGATTCTTCCCAAGCATTAAGCGGGATAGATCGTGCGGTGAATTCGCCGATGAAGAATGTGACCGAGGGCGATGCCCAGGCGATTCCCATCTCCAGCAGTGCGTCCAACCCGGAGAACGCCGCATTGAATCTGTCAAACGGTCTCGTCAGCGAGGCCGACATTCAGACAGCTCCGAACTCCAGCAATAGCTAGGACTGCGCCGGCCCCTCAGTACCTCTGTGCTAGTCTTCTCAACTAAGCAAGAGTGACCTCTGGGAACTGCGATATTACCTCAAGCTCCTTCTTCGACCGACATCTGGGATAGCTTTTCAATGCTGTCTTCCAAGGCAGAATCGATGTTCTGCCCCACTGGTGCTTTCCGGATAGCCCCTTTTGTTTCCAGACCAAGGTTGTCGAGCTCGGCGAGCTGCTTCCTGGTTCTCTCTGCCTCCTGCTCTTCCTTCGCTTCCCGTTCCTTGAACTCCAGCTCTTCAAGCTCCTCGTCAATCTCAGTCTCATCAATCTGTGGCCCGGCTTCACCCATGATGTTTCCTATCTCGTCCACTTTGGACATTTCCTCGCGCAGCTCATAGACGACATCCTCAACCTTGGAGACATCACCGAGCTGAGCATTGAGACCTCGAAGGGCGTCCGTGCTGGATTTCATCACTTTGAGGTACTCCACATGGTCCGTGGTCTGTTCGATCTTGAGCTGGGTTTGCTCAAGTTGTGCGAGAGTATCAAGTCTCTGCTGTAGATTATGCTCGGCGAGCTTCTTCGACCGCAATGCAGCGAGGGCTGATACGCGATTCTTATTACTGAGAGCAGCTCTTGCGGTTGCATCAAGCTCGGCGATTTTCTTTTCCAGGTTTCCAACCTGTCTCATCATCGTTGTCGTAAGAGACTTGATCAAGGAAATCGCCGTGTCTTGTTCAGTAATCTCTCTTGGAGAATCATCCGTGGGCCGGAATCTGATTGTCTAGCATATATTTAGTCTTAATCATATCTAGTATATAACCCGCATCACATACCTTGCCATCATATGCGATGGCACCCTTGTCGCGGGATAAATAGAGCATTAGAACGTCGTAGTCAGTATCGGAGAGCTCGCTATTCTCATTTAGAATCGTGCCAAAGGCTTCCACAAAGCTTTCTTTGGAAAAAACGAGATCTGTCCTGGAAGGGCTCGCGCCCAATACCTGCTTAACGAGCTTCTCTGCCGCTTCCTATACCGTAATCAGCAAACAAGTACAGGTGTCAGTCATATCATGATTGTCCGAATACCGCACATACCTGAAGGTTGCTCACCAGAACCAACTCCTGAGTCTGCAACCTAGGAGCATCGGAGCCAGACCCAACCACAACACCACGTATCTGCTTCAACCCCCACGCCATAACATTCCAAGGGCTCAAAGCTGTCGTATCAATAAGACCCCATTGCGGTTGGCGCAGACTCGCTGCGCTGGCTTTATACAAATGCACCGGAACCATAGTCCGATTCCACACGGCATCTTCCTAGAACCGCAAAACACGCCTTAGCTCTGGAAAACCAAATACCACGCTTAATTCCCGCAATGTAAGATGAACATACAAAAACAGCCCCCAGCGCGACTGGCCGCCCTAACTCCGGGATTTCCAAATCCCTCAAAAGTCCTTCACTAACGTGCAGTGTCAAATGGTTTGCCTTGCGCCGTTGCACCTTTCCATCACCGGTGTGCTGCGAAAACGTTTGTGAGGAGATATACCCATTCCTCGCGGCTCTCGTCAGGGCCTGTTCCCATGCTGCCACGTTAACTTGGTATCCGTCCGGGTTCGTCTTCTTCTGGATCGAAAAATCGGAATAGAGGGAGGGGAGACGATTCCTTTCGCAAAACAGGAGAGATGTTAGCGCTGGAGATCTGGCGTGCTGTGTGGTATTTACTGTACTTTCTGAAAGAGTCCTGGGAGAGGATATAATTGAGGAGGTCGCTCATGGTCAGCGTCTGCGATTTTGACTATGTGACTTTGTGAAAGTTACTAGAGGCTCAGGAGGCTGCCGGCGTCTGCCCTTCTATGGGATGACCCAGTGTGCGCGCTTGATCAGAGGTTGGTCGCAACCTATAACATGATTCCATCAACGACGGTTAGTTGACGCCTTATCGATAAGGGGTGACGTATCACGTGGTGGGTATCCTGGCAACCAGTGGAGTCTATTGTGGACTGAAGGAACAACTACCAAAAAGCTGAGGAGTGGAAAACGTATATAAGCCTCGCGTGAGACCACTTCGTAAAATTCTATTATACTATTCAGCCTGCTACGCGTCTCATTTCCGTCATCGTCAAATATTTATGCTCGTTCAAAATCGTCACTTGGCACATTATCCCCGTCTCTCGCAGTCTGAAGTTGAACAAGAGTCGCAGTGTCTAAGGGGTTAAGGTTGCCAATCAAAGATCGCCGGTTCATGCGTCTATCTAGCTTCTCGCTGGTCTCCTCATCGTCCAGGGGATTCGTACTGCCCGTTTCCTCCTTGACATCCAACCCTCGAGCTTCGAGGTACCCAACCTTCACAGAGAGACGAAGGTTATCAACAAAGGTCTGCATCTCCGGCATTGGAAAGACACCGTCGCTGCCCAAAACGTCTGCGTATAGACGTTCAGCCTCCTCAAGACAGGCTGAGGCTAGCGATGGCTTCCCAAGTTTGAGCCACATATCCGCAGCGAAAAGACTCCACATACCGGCCTTGCGACGGCGACCGCCGAATCGTAACCCGTTAGGAGGTGCTCGTGAAGCGTAGCATGAGGAGATCCTTTCGCTTAGGAGGCCCTGGCCGACAGACTCCACCAAGCCAAGGTCCATGGCCCGCATGGCCCATTTGGCTGCGCTTTCGGCCGCGGAGCCACCCCGCGATTTCAGTAATTCAACGGCAAGTGTAAGGCAACGTAAGGTGATAGGGGCGTCCGAGCATCGAGTCAGATACGAATAGCAGGCAGTGTCGAACATTTGGTCAATGCTCTCGACTTTTATCTTTGAACCCGCCCCAAGAGGGTTCAGTAGTGTGCTGACTGCGCACATTTCGTAGGCGCCGGCGTGGTATTTCCAAGCTTTATCATTGGCATAGTCTGAACGCAAGAGCTCATATGTGGATGCAGCCAATTTCCAATCACGAAGCATGAAGGCATAGTCTGCCATCTTCCGCAGGATTGCTTCCGAGTGATCATAATGATAGAAGCCTTGGGATACGTTGTAATTTCCGCTTGCTCCGCCAGAGCCTGAGCTTGAACGAGAACTCGTTCCAAAACCGGCCCATTTGCGAGATATCGACATGAATCTGCCGCTGATACCACGCCTTCGCGACGCTACCTGATCGTTCCAGACAGCAACCCTATTTTCCATAAATGGGACAATGGACTGCGCGACGAGTTCTCGAACGAACCCTTTGATTGCCATTACATCAGAGTCGAATAGATACAGAAGACCGTCCGAGTCGAGATCAACAAGTGGTTCTGGGACAGTTAGCGTTTATATTTAAGACGAAATTATATATTTTCGCGTACCTGGCCGTTCGGAAAGCCACTCTGAAGGTGATAACCACTCGCATTCCGGCACCTGGACACTATCATCATCCGTGACGACACACTGATTGCTGCGTAGCCTTAGCAGGTGACAGTGTAAGCCGAAATGACGCTTCATCTGATCATAAAGTTTGGTTGAAGCGGAAATATCATCGCGGTCCTCGTCGTGGACAAGGACATAGTACCGAAGGTACTCTGGATGTATCCAGTCGGGCACTTTCCGTGGGCCAGTATTTGTATCTGCATACAGTTGTCGGAGCGATTCCAGCGGGGCGGGGTTGCGGGAACTGATAGCAATCACACTTGCGACAGGATGGCGAAATGTCTCATGGGGTGAGGCTGACGCGATTGACAACAATTGGCGTAGATATAGTTTATATAGAGGTGAAGTAGAGGAAAGACCTGCTAGATCTTTCGGATGTAATGGTCCGCTTGGCGGACCGTCGGCTGAATCCAGCTGCTTTTCTAGGACTGCTTCAACCTGGGCTAGCGACGAGTTGTAACCCTGACTTGGGTCATTAGGGGCCCGACATATGTCCCCCAAGTCGACAAACCGAACTCCGTAATCTTCCCAGCCACGACTTGACCCGACACTGTCGCGAACAACCAGTTTACCTTGTACATTTTCTCCAAAGGGTCGAATCAGCTCCCAGAAACCGCCCTTGAACCCTTTCTGACGCACCAGCTCATCAGTGTCCGGAGATGCGTAGACACCAACAACGGGTGAAAAAGACCGGATAATTAGAGACCGCGTATCTAAAGCAGTGTCCGCGCGCCCATCCAAGGGCGACCCGAGTGACGTTCTCCCTATTTGAGGGGTAGATGACCTGGTGGATCGAGCGGATGGGGACGCAGACCGGATGGGAAGATCGGTATTCGACAACGGTGTGGTGGGAGACGACGCTATTCTGGACTCCACCCTTTCCGTATCCAAAGACGCAGACGAGTCGCGGCGCTGAGGGTATCTCGTCTTGGATGGGACTCGGGGTACGCCGGGCGAGAAGGACGGCGGAGGTTTGACCGGAGCAGCATCTCCGGGCGATGTCATGGACACCGAATGGATTCCAACAGACGAAAAATAGGAAGAAAGGAACTAGACTTAGCCCATCCGAGGGAATGGCGAGTTAAGGAAGCTGAATAATGGCCGCAAGATGTCTACGGCGCGACAAATGGTCAGGGTGCCTCCGAGGTTGCGAAAGATGACGACGATAATTAAAGTGAGGCAGCGCGGCAGTTGAAGCCAACTCACTGCGCATAAACGTGGAGCAATTCTTCAGGACAAGCGGACCGCAATGACTGGCACATCACCTCAGCTTGTGACTGAAAAGATATACTTACAGACTGCCGGATGACAGGAATGAGTCAATGAGAGTTCTTCAAGTATCACAGCTGTGTTGAAGAGAACTTGTCGAAGCCATTCAAGGGAATGAAGGCGGTGATCGTCGGCTGCCGCTCAAGGCTCGCTGGGCTTTGTTGCTGTGCCTCAGTAATACCTTTAAGTTGTCCCAAGATTTGACTCAGAAGGCTTCCCCTTGGTCTTGTCTCCCCCAGGGATGACCCTTCCTTTATGTTCGCTTATTCTTGTTCCTCTTTTGCTATACGGGTCTTCACCAGGCTAACACAAAGAGCGCCGTATTTTACTAGAAGCCCCTCATTTCGCCAGCCCACTTCGCACCGCATTCCGATCCAGCTTGCTTTATTCAGCCGTTATATGAGCCGTCATCAGCTCGGTGATTTTCCCTCACCGCGCGCAAAGAAGAGACGGCGTATTTCTACGACCACGACCACGGAAGCCGGCGTTGCAACCATGAATCCAGCCGCGGACGGTACCTCGCAACAGCTCCCGACCATACAACTCACACCCCCCGAAAATACGTTGAAGGATCTTCTTCTCGACGTCGCTCAGTATATTCAAGACTGCGATACAGCGAACGCACATGGCGACGGCACTAAGACTGTCCTTCGGTTCACGGGAGGCTGGGTGCGGGATAAGTTGCTGGGTGTGGAAAGCCATGACATTGACGTTGCGATAAATAACATGACTGGTTATCAGTTCGGTACTATGCTTAAAGAGTATCTGGATATCCCCGAGAACTTGGATAAGTATAAAGGGCAGAATGGAGAGAAGGAACTCAGCCTCCATAAAATAGAAGCGAACCCAGAGAAGTCAAAGCATCTGGAGACTGTGACAACCAAGATATTTGGCTTCGATGTGGACTTGGTCAACCTCCGAAAGGAAGCGTACGATGAGAATAGTCGGACACCACAAATGGAGTTCGGAACAGCGGAGGAAGATGCCTTGCGTCGAGACGCGACGATAAATGCTCTGTTCTACAATTTGAATGAATCAAAGGTGGAAGATCTCACCGGGAGGGGTTTGGACGACATGCGAGATGAGATCATTCGTACGCCGATGGAGCCATATCAGACTTTTAAAGACGACCCCCTTCGAGTGCTGCGCCTCATCCGCTTTGCTAGCCGACTAGGGTTCCGCATTGACAAAGACACAGAGAATGCAATGCAGCATGGCGATATTGGCGCGGCGCTTAAGCTCAAGATTAGTAGGGAACGTGTGGGCATAGAGGTGCAAAAGATGCTTCAAGGTCCTGATCCGCGTGGTGCGCTTCACATCATTGATCGCCTTAATTTGTATCCCATTATTTTCGCGAACTTCCAGGACGACGCTACGGCGGACTATTCCACTTGGTCTCTCGCTTACGATGCGCTCCATCGCTTGTGTTCAGAGGATGATTCTGGAACTGTCAGTCGAGTTCGCGGCTTGCTCGTTCGTGACTCTCTCGAGACATATTATTCCTGGGTTATTGTTGCATTTGCACCTTGGTCAGCGGTTCCTACACGCGTCCAAGGAACGAAACTGGTACCGCCGCGCATGGCGGAGACCGCACGGGACAGCCTGCGGGCGGATAACAGAACCGTGAATATACTAAAACAAACAGGTACCCATTGGCGCAACATCATTGATGTGAAAACCGCGCTGGTGGAGGGGCGAATGGAAGGGACAGCTGCGGAAATTCGGCAGCAGCTCGGGTTGCACATCCGATCATGGAGCACGGACTGGAGATTCTGTATCCTCTTGTCGCTTCTGCAGGAAATCATGCAGGGAGGGGACTTTGTCAAAGGTGAGACCCTACCTTTCTTCTTTCATCTTCAAGCATAGCCACTTACACGCCAGCCTTTGCCGCAGTGGTGCAAAGCTATGATCAATTCCTTTCCTACATTGTAGAGCAGGACCTCCAAGACGTCTGTGATCTGAAGCATATCGTAAAAGGGGACGAAATCATGGAGGCATTCGGAACCAAAAAGAAGGGGCCCTGGGTGTCCAACGCTTTGAAGCTCGTAATTGAGTGGCAGTTGCTGCATCCTGGCGTTGAAGACAAGGAAGGGGTTCTGAAGTATCTCCAATCTAAGAGAGAAGAGATAGGTCTATGAGCCATACCAATAGAAATAGAATCATAGTGGCTTGTAGTTCTGACTTTCGAGGTCAGTGTAAGTGTTGATTCATAAAAAAATGATTACATCAGCGATAACATTATGCATTCTTCTAACAGCCTGAGACTAATTTATGTATCCGCAACTCTTGACTTTCCTCATCCATGGCAAGTTAGGATAGTAGTTGGCCAAAAATTTCATCTTAATAATGGAAAGCCTGCGTAATGCGGCAAATGCGGCTCTTCAACAGCCAGCACTCGCGCTCATTCCAGACTTAATCCTAGCGGACCTCACTCCAATTACTGTCAGTCAGCTATGGCAAGAAATATCCACCTACAGTAGCTCAGATAACAGCAAAGTACGCACCTTGAATATCTCATGCGTCAGGCAATGTTGACAATTAACAGATTCTTCAAAACCTCCTCATTGCTGAGGCGTCTTTGAGAAATCAGTCTCCTGAGAATTTGTCGGACGTGGATAAGAGTGCGATCAACAGATTCTACACCTGGGCTAGTGAGCTTGCTCTGCCGTTACCAGTCTTCGCGGAATCGCCAGAGGAGTTATCATCACAATGTGGGCGTTGGCCCCTGAATCAAGTATATTTCTGATCTAGCTGACTATATGCAGCGCAAGATGAAAGTCGGCAACGGTCTACGCTCGCTGTGTCGGTTATTTCACGGTTGAACGCTTTGCTTCCATTTGAGCAGTCCGAATGCGTGTCCAGTGTCGTTATTGCTTTGGCAAGCTTCTCCTCCGATGCAGACGCATGGAATACACACGAGGCTTTCACTGCTTCCACTATCATGCTGAGGGTTTTTGTAGAGGCATCGTCTTTCTGGCTGACAATAGAATCCATCCTCAAAAGCCGGGTCCGACCTATCTTCGCCAAAGCGAAGAATCCGGCCATCACGGAATCTGGCCGGAAGAATTTCCACCCTATTCCATTGCCACGGTTTGATTCGAGTATCCTGGATCCTGAGACGAAGCCATGGAAGTTGCAAGACGCCTACATCACGACTGTTTTTGCCTGGATTGTCAACCAATACAAGGTGCGTACTATACATAACTAGATCTTTCATCTAATACTAACTAGACACCAGGCCGCCGACATCAACACCCTTGAAGCCCACTTCCCCCTCCTAGTCCCGCCCATTCTCGCCTTGATAGACGATAGCAGCCATTTCTACAAGCGCCTAGGCTGCATCTTGCTTTCTGAATTCCTCGTCCCCATTCGTGAAAGCAAATCAGATATTCTCCGCCGGACAAACCTCTCCTCTGTCTTTGAGGACGCTATCAGACCACTCTTCCACTCCCTGCCAACAATCACGCCAGAAGATGACTCTATCCAGCTTCTCAGCGGGGCATACCCCGCGCTGCGTTCCCTCGTCCAAACGAGCTACAGACTATCGCCAGCCACGAACCGAGATACCTCGTCCGCTCGACAGCTAACAGACGAAGAGAAGTTTATATCAACAACAACAAAAACTCTACGCGACCATCTCATCCCATCCTTTCACCACATCAGCTCAACGAACCCAACCACGAGCTCAGGCTCTACCTTCGCTTCTTTTCCTCATCCGCGTCTCTCAACTTTTCTTCTTGATCAGGTCGCAATAACCTGCGCAGACATCGGTATTCACACAACCAAGTATCTTCAAGAGATCATTCCGCTCATCTACAGCACGCTCTCCAACCCGTTTGGTACTGCACACCCACCTCTTCTTCTATCCGCACTTTCCGCCACAAGAGCCGTGATTCTCAACGCATACCCGCGGTTATGGAGATGGCGGGGGGAGATGCTTGGTGCTATCTGCTCATGCTGGATTCATATCTTTGAAGAAGAGGGAGAATCAAAGCGTGTAGATGGGAAGAAAGCAGACGAGCTGGGAAAATTAAAGAAACAACTTCAGGGCGCCGTGTATCTGCTTAGATATGCACTCGAGCATCCTGTGCATGTGAATACTGATCAGGGGCAACGGGAGGCAAAGGAGAACATTGGGAAAGAGATACAAATATTGGTTGAGGCTGATGAGACTTTGGAGGCGTGTCTACTTGCTGAGATTAACTCTGATGACCCGACTTATTTTGGATACAACACATGTAGTTAGACAAATTGAAACTGCCAGTCCAAGCCATTGTTAGCGTTACAAGCGATCTTCGCGGAACTCGTTCATGGCAGTACCGCTAATGACTTGAATAATCCTGCACAGCCTACAAGGGCACAACCACCTGATCAACATCCGGCCCCCACCCTCCTCCTTCCACGCCAGAAATTTGGACAGTATTAACGCCCTGGACCAAGTCAACATGTACAGCACTGCTACCGCTACCAGAGAGTTGGTTAGTTGATAAAAATGCTATCGTCTGCGCCTCACCATCGTTGACAGACACAGCGGCATAACGGGGGTCTGTATCGCCATTTAGATAATGGATGTTTAGAGTTACGCGCGTCGAGTCCGTACTCTGTGTCGCGTAGTCGACCTCAAGGGTAACAGCACCGTCATTCTCACCGTCCCCAGCACCGCCGATATACCCTGTTGCAGTCGAGCCACTGCACCGGGAGCAGTCGATGAGCCGGGCACCGCCAGAGAGGGCCCCGTCTTCGCCTTCATACACCGTCTCGCCTTCCTCTGCGCTCCAAGTGCCAGAGGCCAGATCCACGCTCCACGAATCATACCACGCCAGACTCGCGGTGGCCGTTGTCCCGTCAATCTGTAATGGAAGCCAGATGTAAGTACTCGCGCCTAGATTCGATGAGACCCATCGATCACCCATGTAAATGGCCTTGTCCGCGCCTAGAGGTAGGACGTAATTGACCTGGCTAGAGAAGGTGTTTGAGCCGACGGGGGCGAATTCGGTCCAGTTCGTCCACGGCCCAGAGAGGGAAGTCGCAGTGGAATAGATCTGCAATAGTGATGGTGAGTTTAGCACATGCAAAGCTATGGATGTACTGTAGAGTATATGAGACTTACATTGTCATTAGGCGACCATCCCGTCAGATGAGATCCAAAAATGAAGTATGTCTCGCCGCGTTTGATCAGGGCCGGGGACTCAGCAAAGTACTCCCAGCCAAATGTTACATTCGCGACATCGAGGTAGTCATCTGTAAGTCTTATGATTCGAGTTCCGTATGCACGCTGTTTGTTTCCATCAGCCAGTTTCTAACCTCGAAAATGGCCATCAATGATCTTGACTACTCACATCCTCGCTAAGCAAGTAAGCTGAGCCATCCCCATCCTTGAATAGCCCTATATCTCGGCTTTGGAAACCCAACGGCCGAAAACTCTCCCTATACACATAGTCCCCGCAGACACTATCCCCCGTGGCAACACCGACTCTCGCATCCGCATAATCTGTTGAATCAATATGCATCCACATGACATATTGGCCTGTATTGTCGTTCTTAATGATCTTGGGCCGTTCAACAATGCGATTCGGGCCGAGGTCTGCGCCCTCTTCTTCCGTGACAGTGAGCAGTTGGTTCACAAATGTCCATTCGATTAAATTTGTAGATGAGTAGCAGTTAACGGCTTGGAAGAGGGTCCCATCGGTTTTCTCTTCTCCGATCATATAGTAAGTTCCGTCCTCTTCGCTGTGTAATGTTAGTGGCTGATATTGAGGTGACGGGAGGCAAGGAATCATACATGAGACCGGCGCCATGGGCTTGGATGTGCTGAACTGTATTTGTCTAGAAGATGTTAGAATGTTAGGGCTTCGCAGAGAAGGGCATTAATTAGATTCCACTGACAGCAGTCCATGTTGCGCCGGGGATAATATCCAGGGCTGCCCTGGCGCATTTCGCAACCAGAGCAAAATATAAAATCTTGAAATGTCGATGCATATTGCTTTCCTTGATTCGCACCCTCAGCTACATATGGATTGAGGATCTGTATAGGTACGCGCAGAACAGCTGGTTAGGGCACTTTCTGCACCCTTTTATACCTGTTTCCCCCATGCATAGCGAAGTGTTCAGCGGGGATATCGGAGCCGACAAATAACGCCAAGTCGATTCAGGCCCTAGCTTAATGCTCAATATCACCTGCAATTCTGATATGTCCACGGATAAACCAGCTACGGCGGGGAACATCAAGGCTTCATTTAATCGATCGGCAAATAATGCCGTTTACGGATGTAGGGTGTGTCATAATGGCCGAATTAATTCAGTTTGATACCCTGTCAATGCAGATCATACGACAGCGGCGAATGGAAGAAAAGGGACATAGACGAGAGACATTCGTGCGGGGAAGTTGCCCCTGTTATACTGACGTTGTCGCAAGGCTCAGTTTCAGCAAACCTCACTAGACCCAAGGCAGAGGGCAGCAATGGAGAAGGCAGGTGTTGACGCTTTGGGTCAAGGGCAACAGTTGGACTCATTTTTATATGATGGTCATGGACAGGTGCGCCATGAAATTGATCCTACGTGTAATAAGAAAGGCATTCAATAGCAGCAAGTTTCGAATAGCTTCAGGGATTGATGCTCGGCGTTGCACTATATACAAGCCAACGGTTCTTCTCAACTGAGGATGAAGAGGAGCATCCCTGTCCCAGTTCGAATCCTCTAATGCAATGGTACCATTAGCACCCCAGAGAGAGTCGAAAGGAGGCGGACGGGTCAAATCTACGCGGGCTTGACAATTGATTCAGGACTCAGACTCAATCCTGGGAAGTAAGGCCCACAGTCGCTTTAGGGGATTTCGCGAGGAGTATCAATGTCCATAGGCATGACGATGGATAGGAGGGACCAAATCAACCTAGTCTAGCACTATGTCTCGACCCTTTGCTTGAAAAGACTCTTCCCCTTCAACCACTGCCCATACCGCTTATATCTCTTCTTATCCTTATCCGCCTCGACAACTGTGAGCCCCTCCTCGGAAACATGCAAAAATTCCGCGTAGTCCGCTAGGTTCTCCTCAGCATTCGTGCTAAGGGTATATTCCTCCACATTGCACTTATTCATGTATTCGACCAGATCCAGATTAGCCTCGTGCTCACGTATTGATGCAGCGGTTAGCTCATCCTCAGACGTCACGACCAGTGGGACTTTTAGCGGGTGGTTGATGTAGCGCTCGTATTCTTCGGCCTCTGCGGCTGTCACGGAGGGATTGAGGGAGTCGGACACGAGTTGACCGAGCGTCCACTGGGCGATTTGGGCTTTGCTGGGGGTGGGGTTTGTGAGTGAGGAGTCCATGGATAGGTGGCTGGAGGCGGTGTTTGTGTTTTGGAGTGTTCCGAGTGAAGAAATGGGTTTCATTATCCCCGGGCGTTTTTCAGCTGTATATGGCTGGTGAGGGTTTGGAGGTTTAGCTAGAGGCTCTGGCTCTTGAATCTTGACACTTCGTTGGGGGCGTTCGCGGTTAAGCTGTTCGTGGGGGATGCGCGGGACAAAGGGACTGAGGTTGTAGTCGTCTGTGGATGTTGGGCGGAAGGGGAGGTAGCGGAGTGTCGAGTTCATCTTGTACGAAAAGATCTTGGAAAAGGAGGAGACCGCTAGTGGGCGGTAGTATTCAAACCAGTAGTCGTCGTAGCGGGATAATGGTTCTTTTGGCGGAACCGGGGGAACGGGCACTTCGCGTTTCTTCAAGTTCTCTTCTGTATACCATTTGATATAGTTGGGCTTCTTTTTGTTCGCCCAGTACCTGGGGTCCGCGTGATGCAGGTAGTAATCGGTGGAAAGATCCCAGAGCATGGGCTGTCCTTGCGAGAAGATATAGTTTCCTAAAAACAGGTTGTACGCTTCCTGACGCTGGGCATCGAGGAAAGAGTTATTGTAGTACCTTTTGAAACTCTCCACCATGTCGCGAGAATGGCTACTCCACTGGTTGATTTTGCGGTACGTAGCCATGGTGTTGACAAGATGCGACCCGCCGTACTGGATAGCGATGTTGTCGCCATGATCATGCCACATATCGGTAAAGAGGTTGACAATATCTGTATCGTACTCAACTGTCGTTCCTTCAATAATACCCAGAGCATGAAGCTGGTACCCCAGTGCGCGTTTTCCAATCACAAACTGTGCAGCATTTGTACGGTCGAGACAGTCAATGCAATTCGTTCTTGCAATCCCATTTTGCACCTTTAACCCAGTCTCCGGACTTTGCCCATTTTGAAAGAAGCCGGTTTTCGGAATGATCTCGCCCGCGATATCTTCCAACGTTTCGATAACATCTTGATCCCGGCTTTTGGCCGCCCGACTCATATCCCAGGGCTTATATATGAGCTTCTTATCTTCGGGCAGAAACTGGTTGAGATACTCCACAGCGTTTGTGAATTCCCTCAACAATTTTGATTCGCGAGGTGTCCGTTCGCGCGACTTGATGAGGTTGAGGACGTATATCGGCGCGCCATATCGTGCAAACAAGTTGTCAAAATGTAGGGCCGCAGCAGAGTAGAACGGATCCACCAGGTTCAACTCGATATCGGGCTTTGGACTGACACCCGAGTTTTCCTGCGTCCAGTACAGCGGAATACTCCCTCGATGCTGGACATAAGACGTATATAGAGGATTTGCGTAGAGACTTGGGCCTGCCAAATGGAACGAGGTCGTAGTCATCTCGGACACAATTTGCTCGGTCTCTACATCATTCGCCACATAACCAAGATCGTTGGCGCCTCTTTTCAAGAATCGTGCGCCGGCAAAGAACCGGGATCGTCGAGCGATGATGGTGATGTATACAAGCCGCCCATAAACGGACATCTTGGCCTGCTCGACATACCCGTGGATTATAGGCAGACACCACTGGTAAGGGTTCTTCAGGCTCATGATAGCCGGGGCAAGGAGATGGTGGTTCCAAATAAACATCGTATTGAAATCCTGCCGGAAATCCCTCGGTAGTCCATCCTCATGCAGCTTGCGTTCTCGATTGATATTGTTCTGCAAAGTGTGGGTAATATCGTACGAATAGCTGAAATAGAACGCTCGGGTGAGATCAAGACTGTGGAGGATTGCAATGTACCTCGCTTCCTCTGGGTTTCTCTCAGGTTTAAACCGCGACGAGCTCGAAGACGTCGTAAGCGAGATTAGCTCCGTTCCATCGATCTTGTAGACATAATGACCTCCTAGCATGGCCACCTGACTTCTCTTCGTAGCCAGAAGCATGTAATAAGGCCCGGTAAACCGCACGAAGCCAAGTATAGCCCAAGCACTGCACTTCAGCTTCAACCCGCCAGAACTCTTATTCCCATCATCGATTGCATCCAGCAATTGACTCATTTGCCTCTTCGTATAAACAATCTCATCCTCAATAATATTCAGATCGTCCGTATTGCATGTTCGCTCGATCTTCAAGATTCGAAATCTTGTATCGGACAAATCCATACCAACCATATAGAACCACGTCGCCGTTTCATAGAGCGAAAACTTGTGCATCCGGTATATCCCATCTTCCCCACCAGTATCTAAATAGACCTGCCGCTGCTTCTGAGCCGATGCAGATATTGAGTCGCGCTGGAACGAGGTCGCTATGCGCGGTTCCTCATCCTCTTCCTCACCGGCATCTTCGCCGATGGACGGCGGAGCGGGCGGGGCATTATAGGGCCCTGGACCGAACGGTGAGAGAGGGGAGCGTCTCAGAGTATCATCATCGAGTTGGGCGTTTGCTGTCCCATCTGTCTGATCTTCGGAAGTCTTGTGGCTGGTTGAGGACGTAAATGAGGCTTCAGGTGCGATGTTGGGCTCCGGCGTCGCGGTGGAGATTAGTGAGCTGCTGTCACCGAGGGAAGCAGTCCGAGAGGAGCGCCCAGTGAGAGAGGCTGCACGACTGGCTTCCAAATCTGGCGGCCGAGAGGCTCCGTCGGAGCTCTGCATGGTTCATGCTGCTGCCTTCTGGTGCTTCCTCAGTACGGTGTAGAGTCGTTATCGTGGTCATCGGTGATGTCATGTGATGTAGGGAGCGAGCTGATGCGGTATTATGTAATCATATATGAGTAACTTAGCTATTTTCTAGCTAGCTCGTTGGGTAGACTGCTGGATTTGGAAGGAAAGCATCATCGCCTATCAGTACCTACAAGATTCAGACAAGGACATCCATACCGACCAAAGCTGCCTCTACTGGATGATCCGTAGAGTAAAATATGGCTAGGCGGTATTGGGAGTGGCCCTTTGTACTTAGAAGAACTAGGAATATCTCTTACGAGGATACTGAGTCTCTTGCAGCTTAAGAAACTTTTGTCTTCGTTAGGACCTCACATAATCTGCTCCAATGTTCATGAGCTTGCTAGCTATGCATTAGACATACTACTACGATAACATCAAGTGTCTGCATAGCCCGGTCGTTTATTTCTTCCGCAGAGCGCCGAGCAGAGGCATCCATGCTGCTGCCTCGAAGTAGTTTGCGCTTCTAGCCGACCTCTTGACTCATGTCGCTACTGACGCCGACGATGCAGTCTGCTTGTCAGGAATTATATTGTCGCATGTACCGAGTTCGCATAGACGATACGCTAGAAACAATTCAAACCAAAAAGCTTATTCCCTGAACCATGAGGGTGCGGCTAGCCAAAAGACAAAGGCAATGTTTAATAGCAAGCTGCCTCCAGTAGCTCAGACCAATGATACCAGTGGCCTCATGATAAGCTCCTCTTGGGGTACTTCATGTACAATGCTTAGCCCAAAATCTTCTGCCTCCAGATGAACGTCTCCCATGCATATACGGTAGAATGTTACCTAACACAGAATTCCGCCGTCCTAGTCATCATCGGTTGAACACCGTTCGCGTCGAATTTGCCTCTCCAGCACCGCCTCTAGGGCCCTGTACCGGCATCGTAGGCATCTTTAGATTCAGATCTAGGCTTAGATCACAGGGTACCATGGCCCATTCATCATAGCGGCACCTGAAGGACGGCGAGTTTTCTACAGATCACCGATGCCTCACAGGCATTATTTGGGCATGACGTTCCATTAAATTTGACGCAGCGCCTGCACAAGAGGACTAGACTCGTTCTCGATATCATCTCTGCTGACATGCTTGTAAGACATGTATGAACGCGTCTGCCTAGCTTGCCATACTTAGTATTTTTAGCAGTGGGAATCCAAAAACTGTACTTTTCGGAGAGTTAAATATCTCTATGATAGTAAATACACTTAGTGAAAGAAGAGTCACAGTACGAATTGTCCGGAGCTATATCGCTTCCAAACTGACCTCAAACCCAGCTAGGTCGAGTTGAATGCAATCAAGGACAAGACGATCCGAGAAGCAGCCCTAAGCCGCGACATTCATCAAGATACTCTTGACCGTCATATACTCCTCTATACCCTGGCGTCTCCCTTCCCGTCCATAGCAGATTCTTTGACGCCTCCAAACGGACTCTCAGCGGCACTCAGCGTGCCCATGTTAATCCCAACCATGCCAACTTCCAGGTTCTCCGCAACCCTCAACATGCGCGGCATCGACTCCGTAATGACATAACTTCCTAACCCGACGTCACAATCTTTTGCCTTGGCGAGCACCTCTTCTTCTGTTTTAAATGGGTACAACGCTACAACTGGTGCAAAGACCTTTTCGCGAGTTGTGAGGGCCTGGGTAGACATTTTGCCTAGCACGGTTGGCTCAACGAAGTAACCTTGCAGGTTGTTGGGCTGGCACGGGGAGCCGCCAAGGACGAGGGAGGCGCCCTTTTCTTGCGCGTCTATAGTCCGAAAGTCAGTGACGGATTTAGGGTTAAACAGAGGAGGCGCTACCTTTTATATGGGCCTTTTCAAGCTCATGCGTCAGAGGTCCAATGAATACTCCCTCCTCGACTCCATTCCCAACCTTCAGCGCCTTGACCTTCTCGACCAGTGCTGCCGAAAACCGGCCATAGATACCCTCCCGCACGAAGATGCGGTTCGCCGTAGCACAGGTCTGCCCGGAGTTCCTGAACTTGGCGAGAATACAGGCCTCGACAGCCGTGTCAACCTTCGCATCATCAGAAAACAATAAACAGGCTGTTTCCGCCGAGTTCCAGAGATAGCTTGGTAAGATTTTGACTGCACTGGCTTGCCAGGAGCTTGCCGATGCGTGTCGAGCCCGTAAAGCTGAGCTTCCGCACAAGCTTGGAATTGCATAGTGCTGCTCCGGTTCAGCAACATTGTTCAGCGTCGTAATAACGTTGATAGTACCGCTTGGGAACCCTGCTTCTTTTGCAAGGACCGCCTGCGCAAGCGCACTTAGCGGCGTCTCCCCCGCTGGTTTCCAGACGGTCGTGCACCCGGCCGCCAGCGCAGCCATAACCTTGCGTGTGATCATGGCGATGGGAAAATTCCTGGGTGCAAGACAAGCAGCCACACCGAGAGGCTGCTTGACAGTCAAGATTCTCTGGTTGGCATTTGAAGCAGGGACGACCTCGCCGTGGACTCGCTCAGCTTCACCAGCAAACCACTCAAGAAAGGATGCAGCGTATACAACCTCGCCGTTCGCCTCGGCGAGGGTCTTGCCGTTCTCAGGTTAGGCGAGGCAGAGGGCATGCCATTTCCGCAGCCAGGTAGCGCGTTGGCGGGCAGTCGTCTTTCTGAATGATTGGGAAGCAGTGTGCGCGGCTGTGATGGCAGATTCGGTGTCTGCACCGTTCATCTCAGGGAGAGTAGCGAGGGTCTCAAGGTTTGCTGTGTTTGTGACGGTGAATGTGCCGCCGCCAGAAGACGAGACCCATTTGTCACCGATGAGACCATGTTGTTGGAAGAGGTCTTTGCGTTTCAACGAGGCGAGCGACATGGTTGCTGGCTAAAGTGAAACGTTTTACCCCTGAGGCTAAGAAGTGCAGATAAGGGAATCAGTGGGTATGCCATGTAGGGAGGATCGAAAACGGTTGACTCAGACCCTTCAGCGGGATTTGATTATCTCGGTGTTCGATACTTTGGCTTCACTTCCATGTAACCGAAAAAGCCTTTCACTATGGCCATTACCGAGACTTTACTTCTCCGCAATGAATACTACTGCTTCTATTAACTCCACAGTGACTCCAAAAACAAGTACACACTGCAGTCTTGATTGGTGGATGACGTGGAGATGGTTAATCCCTGTTCGTGTATCGACCGATCTTGTTGTCTCTGGCGGGGAGTTTCAAGCATCAGGTTATCCCCCGTATAAGGCCCCGCCATTTTTCTTTCCCTTCACCCGCCTGGCATAGATCCCTTCTTTTTGGCTCTCCCCATTATCATCTTTCTCTTTCATTCCTTCATTATTCCTCATAACAACACATCTGAATATGTCTGCAATTCTAACCCAAATCCAGAACGGCGCCGTCCCCAACGCCGTCTCCAACGTCTGCCCTCCAGGCACAAAATTCCACGTACTGGAGGTCGGCTGGCTCGAATGCGATGAAGCCTTCGTGACCCGCGGGGGCAACACTTCTGCAAAGTCGACGGAGGGCAAGTCCTTCGTCAACAAGCGGCGCCAGCTGCCCATGTACTGTATCCTGATTGAGCACCCGCACGAGGGCCTGATTCTGTGGGAAACAGGGTGTGGCAAGGATTACCCTGAAGTCTGGGGCCCCGTAGTGTCGGATATTTTTGCACGCGTGCGCTACGAGCCGCAGCATGAGTTGCGCGTTGCAATTGAGGCGACCGGTAACAAGGTTGAGGACGTCAAGAAGATTATCATTGGGCACTTGCATCTCGACCATGCGGGCGGTTTGGACGAGTTTATGGATAACAAGGAGGTCGAGATCTGGGTTCATGAACGCGAACTGAATGCGGCGTTTTGGTCTGTGGCGACGGGTGCTGATGCAGGGGTTTATATGGCACATTATCTGAACCTGTCGCTGTATGTCCGCACTTTTTGTTATTTCATTCATTACGTCCGCTTTTAATGGAGTGTTTGCTGACGATTCTGAAGGAATTGGAAAACATTCAACGACCAAACGATGGACTTCTGCCAGGGGATCACCCTGCACCATCTACCAGGCCACACGGACGGGCTGATCGGGATGCAGATCAACATGCCTGAGACAGGGACGTTTTTCTTTATCAGTGACCACTGCCACGTTCTAGAGAATGTACGCCATCCTTCACCATTTGTTTATACCAGACCGCCGGACAAGCTAATGATGACAGTGGATTGACGGCATCCCTCAGGGATGGTTGGCTCGAGACCACCCTGCCTGGTTCCGGAGCACGCAGCGGCTGAAGCAGCTGCAGCGGATCACGAAGGGGCAGATTATCCCCGGGCATGATGAGACGACGTTTTTGGAGTTGAAGAAGCAGGCGAAAGTGTTCACTTAGCGAATTCGCTGCTCCGTCTAAAGATAACATAACTTTGCATCCAGCCTTGGTAATAGACTGGTAATAATCACTTACGAGTTTGTATAATACCCTGCATTTGGCAATAAGCATGACCAAACATGGCACTTCAATGAAAGACAGCTGGAGTATAGTGATTGTATTTTTCTCTCTTTTTTTGCCCTCTTTTTTTTTCTGGTTCATCCTCGGCTGGGAAGCCAGAACTCGACGTGGGATCTACTCGCTCTCCTCGAGCCTTTTTCATATCAACCTCGGCAGAGTATACGTGAGTATACCTAGGTAAGTTGTTCTTGCACACCAGCTGTAGTACCGAGCAGAGCTCGTCAAGCTCTCGTCGATCCCCGCAGATCTAAACTCTCTACACTCAAGATGCCTAACGTTCAGATACGTAGCTTCCCAGATCTGCAAGAAGCAGGAAGAGAGCAGATCGACCAATAACCAGCTCCACCCTCACCGTTTACAGTTTGGCCAGGCTCAGCCGACGCCCCAAGGATACGGTCAGTAAGCGTTGGAATTTCCTCCGCAAGACCGCTAGAGAATGCAGGTGCCGATCAATCCGGGGAAAAAGATCTATTGACTTTGTATCTCTTGCTTTCCAGGGCACAGATCGGCTACTGTTTCGGCAATCCGACTTCCCTTGCCTGGATGGCCAGGGTCACTTTTCGACATGCCGACGAGACTCTAATCACTCAAGGCTCACCTACATTCCCATCCCTTGAGGACAGAGCTTCCTCTCAACGGCCATTCTCAACCCTTTGTTGACGCGAACCTGGCCACAGCCTCCAGCATTTGCACAAGCATGTCCCTTCTCCTCCTCACAATGAGTCTACTCTAGGCGTCATCTACCCCTTACTCTTGAGCAGAAGAAATAAGGAAGGTGGTTTCTGTGCTGCTGTAGTTGGACGGGAAATAAACCTAGAAAAGCTAGCTAGAAAAGAGAAAAGGTGCTGAGATGAGCTCATATAGAGAACAAAACGGCCCTCTATCGGCGATAGTAAGGCGACTTAAAAGAGGCTCGCTACATGATATGTGCTACGCGCTATGCATATTGTAGGTGGGCAGCCGCTTGCATAGCCTCAAGGGTCATATTAGTCCTAATTAGACCCCCGACGGTGTATAATTTTTCAATGCAAGTTTAGCTACCTATAAATATCGTAATTTCCCCCTCCTCCCACACCAGGGTCCCTTCAACTGCCTGGAACTTGAATGAGCCATATGGTACCCAAGAACCAAACCATCTCGCTCAGTATTTATCCCAGGCAATATCTCCCTCCTCTTCCTTCGCTATAGTTTCGGCCTCTCTCTTCTCTTCTCCTCGAGCTCGGCAATGCGGGTCTGGATTCTTTCCATGTGCCCCAGGAGATCCTGTTCGGCGCGTCTCAATTGGGTGATGCTGCCAAGCATCTCGTCTCCTATGACAAATGGGATGTGTTGCTCGTTGGGCATGAACTTGTTGCAGTAGCGCAGGGTAGAGGCCATTTCGCTGAGGTTCGGGGCCTTGTTAACTGGGGTTATAGTCATGTTTATCTACAAATATATGAGAGAAGAAGAAGCAAAGACTAACAGTTCGTACAGAACTCCCCTGCTTGCCAGCAATTGGCGCAGATGCCGTTATTTTTCTTGCCGAGCCTTTCAACGCAGGACTTTCAGAGTCCCCGGCCCACCGAACAACCCGCACAGGGTCTCTTTGCAATGATACCGCGAGTTTGAACGAATGCTGCATCCAGGTCTGCTGTGTCTCCGACCCAGCGCTTGCTCTCAGGTGTGGCAGGAGTAGGCGCATGGAGCATGTGCCAGTCGAGTCGGCGGAGCACAAGGCACAAAAGGTAGAACCGGATTGTCTTGCTGGTTGTCCCAGGAGGAGGAATCTGAAGGTTGCCGGCCGTGATGCCGGGGAGTATGGGGTAGATGCTGAGGTTGAGCTTGATAGGTCTAGAGTCTACGACGGTGCATGTTAGCTCCTTGTCTTGCACAGCATTGGATAACGTTGGAAAACTTGCGCTGAGCAGCACCATTATGAGATATCGCTCTCGCTTTCGCTCTGCTCTTTATATTTGCCGCGTCTCGCTTTTGGCCGCAAAACCGGACGGCCACAGGCTCGTCCTCGTGTGATCCGCCTTCATCCTCCAAGTCGCTAGTACAGCGGCCTCGCTTGCATGTGGCAGGAGAGACTGTCATCACTTGAGAGGGGGCATTGAGGGTGCATGGACACTGGCTGCCATGATCGGAGGCGTCCATATCGACTTCAATAAGAGGAGTCTCTGGTGAGAGTGAGTTTGTTGAGAAAGGGGGGAAGTCGCCAATGTCGAGGTCAGAGTCGCTGATGGCACTCTCTTTGGACATAGCGAAGGTCAGATACTGTCTATAGTGAGGTATGCGGTATAGGAACGTCTTTAGTAACGGATTGACCGTAGGGATCTCAGTCAATGGCACAGAGGTATGTAGATGGAAGAGAGAAGTTGGCGAGGAGGGGTGATAAGGCAGCTTTATAGCCGGTTTGTCAGTTTAATATCGGCTCAGGCCTCTTCACCAGTGCCAGATTGAATTTTGAAAGGGAGGTATTCTAAATAAAGGATCGAGAGCTATGGACCGCAAGAGTGACAGCTACCATGTGGTGAGCCTGGCCCTGCACAGCATTTACCAAGTATCAAGAGCAGAAGGGAAGACTGCTGAACAGTCACCCGAAGGCAGCGAGACCATGAATGATGGGTTGATTGTCCAGTCAACAGCGCGTTACCTCGATGGACAAGACTAAACTGGCCATTTATACTTCTTGTATTGGGATTAGTTAATAGCACAGAGACAGACCGTCTGCGCGAGGGCTTATTCTGCGGGCAATGACAGTCCTAGATGTGACTGTCAGAGCACTTCAGGCTGGCACTTAGAGCTACTTAGGCTTCGCATTCACCAACAAATTGATTGGCAAGCATGCACCAAAATTAACGCAGAAACCCCATAATCATCTCTCCTTGAAACTAGAATGTGCAGAGGTATGCGGCCTTGCAAGGTGCTCGGTTGAATGGTATGATATGTCGTTGGTCATCTGTGTTGGGGTTTGCAGTAGCAGGTATGGCTACACGGTGGTCTGCCGCGTTGGATGGCTCGGTCTAAATAGAGCGAGTTTTGGATCACGATAGCTGAAGGATGGAAGGCGAAAGATAATGGAGTTAATATACGCGCAGCATTGTCAGCATAAACTGATGTCGAATATCTTGAAATCTGGGCGTCCAGTCTACTTTAGTGGGAAGGTATACAAACCGGTCATCTTTCGCCTCCTATACGAAGTCAGGGGAGGGGACACAAGCCACCAGTGATTGAAACCCCAACCTCTAGAATTTCCTTGAGCAGGTTCATGGGGCTAATATTGTTATGTCACGTCATTTCTGTCCTAGTTCCTTCAATTGCTATGAAGTAGAGATGAGATAAAGTAAAGATGCTGCTTTAGAGATGAATCCGACACCTAAACGGTAGAAATTTGAGGTCACAGTCCTTCAGCACGTCACTCTATTTTCCATGCATAGGAGGTCCTCTGACTCGCGCATCCTATATCGCTTCAAAAGTCTGAATCAACAGTACTCATGAGAACGGTGCAAAAAGTGAAATCCTAGCGTACAAATGCTCGACATCGTCCTGAAGTGAGCACTGGAGCACTGGCTCTTCCTGCGTCGTCTAAACTGGTGACAACTAATCTCTCGGCTTCCTTGCAACGTGCTGAATTTGCCAAGTGTATTCCAGTTTGCAAGATCCTATGGCGGTTCACTGTTAGTAAAGGTCCCAAAAGCTTCCAGCCGAGACAATCAGAGATAGAAACGTGGATAGCGGTGCTTTACCCATCGTAGATGACCATGGCCTAATAGCACTGCTGATCTAGGCCCGGCCGTGGTAGTCAGATCAGAGTACTGCTCTAAGACAATGGATTATTATCCATTTTTCTTGTTATTGTTACCGGAAGCCACCAGTCTCGGGGAAGTCCCGCCCTGTCTGCCATTATAGTGGCAGTGACGGGAGTCATGCTTTACGGAGGGTGAGGCGGATTTCTCATGGTTACTGCCGCGAGTCTGGAATTGAACGTCAGAAAAATATGATGGCCAGAGTAAGAGCAGGATCCCGCCTTGTAGGCGACTCACCTCGCCATTAGACTTAGATCGACATTCGAAGCCGGCGTTGTCTTTTTCCTTTTGTTTGACTTCCTGGACCCGAGCCTGAACATGGTGATCGCCGCGGGCATGCGCAGGAATAAACGGAAAAGCCTCTGGGTTCAGCAGCATTATGACCGTGGCCTCCGAGAGCAGAACTGCTTGCTGCCAGAACTTAGCACTGAAAATAGTAAATTAAACTGGTTGAAGACCGTGATGTTTATCAACCTCGGGCTCCTGGCTCTTGATTTGGTTCTTGACTTTGACGACAGCTCTTCAAAGTTGATAAGCGCTAAACTTGATGAAATGAGAACGAAGGCAGAACAGACCATATAAGCCGATAAAACTTGAGAGGCAAGGCTAGGGTGCCGGGAGAGATTGTGTTGTAATTTAACAAGCGATTGTTTTCTAGTGTTGTGTTAGGCTACTGGTTCTGGATGCGATTTCAGAGATCCAAGACAACTGACGTAAAGTAAATAAGAAATCACAATGATAGTGGAGCCAAGGTCACTACAACGACAAATAGAAGGCAAGAAACCGACATATGACTTGAAAGTAGGGAGCTTGCTCTGGAGGGGAAGTCAAGAAAGCAGTCGGGGAAACTAGAATTAGCTGAGCATGATGAGCAGACCGAATTTGTCTTTGGCTTGTTCATTTATTGTCTCATTGAGCGTGCTAGTATCCTCCAGGTACCCTCTGAGCTGTAAACAAGAGGACGTTGGCTTGAGGCTCATGTCTTCTTTAGATGGCGAATTACCTAAGAACAAGCGAAGCTTGCAGTTGCAGTTACAATTTCTACCTGGGACAACTACCTTTGTAGTTGCTGAGATTGCCTTGAGGTTGGTCGTCTTTACTCCAGCTACAGTGGGACAGTCTACATAGTCAATGCACGGTCTCAACCATGGTCTCAACAGACTACTCTTACATCCGGTAAAAAACAAAACACCGGGAATAACAAGGATCTTTAGTTACAGAATAAGACCCTAAAAAACCCTCCTGATGGCAAATTCTAGGTAGGGGCGCCAAAAGCTAAGAGGACGTGGCAATATCCAAGGCGACCTCCACCCATCACAGTAAGGCATCCCAAGGGTTATCACTATCCTCATTCTTGCGATTGCTTTTCTTCCCCTGCTCGAGCTGCCATATCTGCACCTTGGCTAAATTGAGGTGGTGTTCCATCTCCGAACAGGCTTGTCTCAAGTGAGATAGGTTATCCCAGGACTCCGCGCCCAAGGGGAACTGGAGTGCAGTGCCATTCTCATCAGGAGCAGTAGTCGATCGGAATAGCTTAGTCTTGTGGCGACAGCCCTTGGTATCGCCCTTAATTTTTCCGTCATTTGGGGAAATACTGAGAGGGGAAGCTGGTCTGGCAGATTCAGGCCGCCGCCGAGATTGATTGGTGGCTTCAGAATGTCTTTGTCGAGCACGCTTGGTTTTCGCAGGCGGCGCCCCCTTTGAAGCATCGGACTGACACTTACGCCTCTTGCATGAAAGGACACATGGAGTTCTGCTTCGGAGTTTATAGTCATGAGTTGGGGTCTTGGGACTTGGGGCAGAACTGCGGCGCATGCGAGAAGAAGTTGAAGCTTCGGCTGGATGTGCAGGAATTATAGTCAGCGGGAAAGTCAGAATAACAAAAACAGATAAGTATATCCCACTCACCAAGACCAAGACAGCAGTCCTCTCTATCATCGAAGAGGCAATTCGCGCAATCCCTATCGGTAGGCTTCTTCTCCCCAATGGGAAGACATTCCCTCGTTACGCATGTTTTCCAAGGACCCTTTCCAGACGCGCAAGGAGCGCAAGGAGTTCGAGCAAGGTTTCCACGCGTCTGTGCAAATGCTGCTTGGAGCTGTCTGGTATTTTCAAGTGGTTTCCTCTCCGGCTCCCCAGTATTGTTCTCGCGCTAGTCGAGGTTTCGGATGATCAGCGGTGCCGGAGCATCAGAGAGTCCAACGTAATACTTCAAAACTGAGTCCTTGATGCCGGACGGTACGATTGGTAGGTCCTCGCCCGTGATGTCCGAGAGGACTGAAAGTGTTAGCTCACAACTACTCTGGACACGGGAATGGGGAGGCTTGGTTCAGCCTACTCTGTGTGGGCCAGCTTGGCGAGAACTCCAGGGATATGCCTTCTTGATTTTGGATTTTTTGATCTCCAGGTTCCTGAGTCTTGAATCTCTGGTTTTTGTCGTTCTGTTTGGTGCTTTGCGGACCCTCAGCCTCCCGATCGCTGGCTTTTTGGTCGTTATCCCTTTGAAGTACAGCTTAGTGAGTTCTGGCGTCCCGGCACTTAGCCTCCTTGTCCTTGACAACGCGGTTCCTGGTTTTGCCACTGTGGATATTGCTATAAAGGGTGCGAGAACGCAGATCGCGGACAATTAGGTCGTGGCCGTTCTTGTTTCCAGTACCGGATTCAAGATTCCCTGCTCCGATACCTTCGCCGCTGATTTAGTGTTTGCCTTTGGGACTCTTAACAAAAATACTGTTGAGTAGATCTTGCAGCGACGAGCGAGCTCCTAAAATGGAGAGCGAGGATGAAGCATATTGAAGTGAAATGACCCAGTCACAAAGGCAAGAGGTTGGACGGGTTTAGAATAACGGCTGGGAAAATGAGGCTATTGTAATGGGAAAGCAAAAAAGAGGGGCAGGGGATAACGTCAAGGAATGACACAACCAGCTACAAACGCAGAGCAGAAAAGTAGTAAAGGACAGATGGTGAGAGAAATAAATAGGTTTAGACAATTATGATTACATCTGATGGATAATTGATCTACAGCTAAACAGGAAAGGGACGGCCCGTTCCGGTCATGCATCTGGAGTGCACCAAACCAGCGCGTTACAGGAATGTCCCCCACAAGATCTATTGCTACATTCACACTAATGTCAATCACTACAGTATTTCCACATCAGTCAAGACAAAACCATTCAGATGAATTCTACAGATTCTACTCAGCAATCCCCTGCAAACCACATAATGCACCCCATAATCACAATATTCCTATCACAGGTTGGCCTTCTCACTCTCTTTCCTCTCCAACGCCCCCTTCCTCGTCGTGAGCGCCTTCATCTCCTCCTGCAGCGCCAAACCCATCATGATTTCCTCACTCCCGCCTCCGACAACATGAACCCTGGCATCGCGGCTAATCTGTTCAATTCTCGCCCCTTTTCCTGCCCGATTATACCCCGCCCCGCCGAGAATCTGCTGCGCCTCGCGCACACTCTTCTCAAGCGCCCTCGTAGACATGACCTTTAAGAGCGCCGTCATCCCGCCAATTCGCACGTCATCTCTAGGCTCATTCTTCGTCATCTCTATGATGTTGACCAGCTGCTCCATGAATGCGTATGCGGGCTCAATCAGGAGCCCAAACTTGAAAATCTTGGCCTGGATCGCTTGCCGGGTTATCAGGGGAGCTCCAAATGTTGAGCGTTGCGTGGCGTAGTTGAAGGCGTCTTCTGCACAGACACGCGCGAGACGTAGGGAGGCGCAGGCTAGGGAAAGCCGCTCAGGATTGAAGTCTGCTACGCGTTAGCTGCTTGCATCTTGCAAACTGCAAACCTGGGTTCTGTCGAGATGGACTTGGGTCTGGTCATAGAGAATACGCACTTGACATTATAAGCGCGAACCCCCCGTTCTCTTTCCCGACCAGATGGTCCACGGGGACACGCACATCATCGAATTCAATGAATGTTGATCCTGTAGCCGTGAATCTCCCGTCAGCTTGCTCATCCCTCAGAACTTCCATGTCTTAGTTTAACCTACCGCTCGCATTAACACCCGAATTATGCATCCTCCTTCTAGTGACTCCCTCCGCTTTCAGTGGGATAACCAGCAAGCTAATCCCACTTCGTCCGGGTCGACCAGTCCGCACAGCAGCAGTGCAATAATCCGCCCAGATTCCGTTCGTAATCCACTTCTTTGACCCATTGACAACGTAGTACTCGCCTTGGCGGACCGCGGTGGTGCGGATATTCGCGACATCCGAGCCAGCTATCGGCCGTCACACTGTCAGCTCGCATCCGCAATATCAAAGACCACAGATCTATATAAGAAGAAGAGGAACATACCATCCGGCTCCGTTATCCCCAAACAGAACCTGATCTCTCCCTTGGCGACCTTCGGCAGCCACCTTCGCCGTTGCTCGGCCGTCCCAAAGCGTGCAATGGGCGGACACCCGATTGAGTTTCCGCCACCAAGGCCCCAGATCACACCGACGAAACCAAGTCGGTTCAGTTCATCCGCTACAATGAGTCCGCACCATGTATCCCATTCTTCCCTCTTCACACCGCCGGGCAAAGTCAGGTTCGCAGAGTCCTCTGGGGTCGTGAGTGGGTGGACAATGGCGAATCCGTGCTCGCAATGTGTTTTGTATACATGAGGCGGGATCTCGCCGGCTTCTTCCCATTCTTGTGCGTAAGGTGCGATATGCGTGTCTACATAATTTCGGACCCAGGCGCGGAGGGCGTGGTGCGTGGAGGTGTAGTAGGGATTGGGAATGGCAAGTTGTGGGAGAAGGGGCTCAGAATAGGGGGTGGTTGGGAAATGGGTGAGCGGGGACGGTTTCTTGTCGCCCATTTTGCAGTCTAGAGTCCGGATAGTGGTTGGTTGATGGTGTAGCGTACTGGTAGGGATGAAGGCGTGAAGCTAGAGAGCCGCTGTGGACCATTTTTGTTATTTAGCAGTGCAGTGTTGTGTCGATCATGCGGGGAACGAGCCGAGGCCCGCGGTCAACCTCTAATGGCTCGTGCGGTGCTCTGCCTTCATGCAGTACATTCACAAAATACAAGAAAATATTTATGTGGACTCTGCAATAGGGCCTTTTAATGCTATTCTGTCCATTCCAGGGCCATTGATTGGTACCTGGAAGAACCCACAAACTCATTTCTGGGCTTTGCCGCACACAGCAAAGCAGCTAAATACCATGTAGAAAAGACTAACCTGATCACTATTTGTCCACACTCCCTGCTTGAGGACCCATGAATATTTTAACTCATGTTTAGTCGAGAATCTCTGCGGGTCATGAGTGATCAGGTCACGATATGTCATTGTTGGTTAAAGTATACACTGAGAATATCTATTGCTGGCGAGCAGTTCGCGGTCAATGCGGCGGTTCGAAACACCACCTCCTCGTCCGCGCTGTACGTAGCTGAAGTCTCGAAATTCGCACTGGAGGATGGACGAGTATGGATCATTGTTTGGGGTAAGATCCAAGCTGGTTGCCATTTGCCCTTACAGGTGAAGACTTGAAAGCTACAGCTTAGTAATGAGGACTGTTGAGAAGTCAAGATTCCGGCTGACCTGTAACCACGTCCATGAACCTGGAGCTATCGTTACTCTAATCTATATTTAGCTAATGCGTAGTAATACAGTCCATATACATTGGAGCCATCACTTGACCCGACTTATAAGTTTCCTGAATACCAAGCACCACAATCAGTGTTCAACAGCAACCCGTGGAAGATTGGGGCAAAAAGCTCAATATAAAAGACCATGGTGCGCGCATTTGATCGATCATTATCGCTCATTCGTTATTGTTATGGCAAGATAGCCTGGTTAGAAAGTCGAAGTGGTCATGGTCTTGAGCGCAATGTGTAGCAACCTCTGCAAGTGTTCCTGCACATCTGAGCAGCTCCATCGCCGACTCGGCTGCAACTCCAACATCCCCTTGATACACTTCTTCAGTGAATCCGCAACGGTTTCCCCAGTAGGTAAAACCATCCCGCCCTGATCAACCTTGCTATCGAAGTCCACAGGAAAGACTGGTCGTTCGCGAATTGATTTAGTAGCGTCAGTCCTCTGCACTCCCCGGGTCAGTCCAGTAAGCACCATCTGTCGCTCCATCTTTGTGCTGATGCGGTATACGAGTTCAAACAGGATAACGCCGAGAGCGTACACATCGAGCGACTCATCGATCGTATAATCGAAGTATTCCTCATTGGACCGGTCAGGGCCGGCTTCGTCCTCGGCCTCTGAGATTCCGTACCCACGAAAGAAAGGCGGGCAGTAGAACTCTGTTCCGACAACACGATTCAGTTTCGAATTATTGCTGGGCCCAGATTCAGTCCCCGGTGAGCGGTCATTCAAGTGCGAGATATCGGCGACGAGGCCGAAATCGCCGATACGCGGGTGGCAAAATTTTGAGCAGGTACCTGCTTTTGATAGACAAGGTATACATCCTTTGAAGTCTCTTTCTTCAGCACAAGAGAGGAAGATGTTTGCCGGTTTGAGATCACGGTGGATGATGCCCTTTGAGTGGAGATAGTCGACGCCAGAGATAATGTTGAGAATAAGTTTAAGCGAGGGGATTAAATGGTAGCAGTGTCGGCGGAGAAGGGTTTGAGGGTCGTCAACGTGTTGTTGGTTTAGGTACGAGCTGAGTGGAATTGGATGAAGTGACATCTGAATGTGTAAGATCACAGCAGGAAGCGCGTGACCAGGACGATTGCTGCGCTGAACCTGGAGACGAGAATGGTCATTGCTGAACCCATCGGTAAAAATATCCCCGTCCGATGCACCGAAAGTCGAAAGTTGGCTATATGTTGGCTCGCTAAAGTTACGCGGGATTGACTCAACGTCGTCTTCCAGGCTGCGTGCTACCGGCTTCTCAGATGTATGCGTTGCAGTGCTAGTGCCGTGCGAATCAATTGAGAAGTCTTCTAAAGACTGCTGCTGCCCTTCGTGCGAGTGTTCAAAGACAACACCAAAACTCTCATCGCCCGAGGGCTGGTATGGTTCGCTGTTCTGGGTATCCTCATACACAAGCTTTCCGGGTTCCTGAGAGGGGATTTGGATGCGCGGATAGTGGGTTTGCTCTATCCAGGCTCCATAGTATCGAACGACATTTGCATGCTCCAGTCGAGCAAGGGTACGGATTTCCTTCATAATGTTCTCAAGCTGGTTCTCGCTACCACACTGCAACTGCTGGAGCCGCTTTTGACTGAGCGGAATCTTCTTGATTGCATAGTCTTGTCCATCAATGTGGTTCTTGACATGGTATACCTCTCCGAACGATCCTCGACCAACGACGCGTATCTCAGAGAATTCTACAGCGTATCGGGACGTTGAACTGTTGGATGGTTTAGGGTTCAAATCAAACAATGGAAAGCTCGTGGGCGAGCTACCAAGAAGCGGTAATGGACGTGGTATCCGTCTCGGGTCAAGCCGCAACTCCTCCAGCGCAGGGATTCTATCTGCCCCAGGCCGCTGTTGAAGATCCAACGGACCCACTGGACCCTCAATGCGCAGACTTGCTGCAGTTTCCTTTCTCGAGTGCACATCTCTTTTCTTTGAGGCCAGAACCAGGTCAGCGCCACCTTCGACCAATGGCGGCTTCTTGTCCCCAATATCAAGCCCTTCTAGCGCAGACAGTCCCAGAGCGTCAAGATTGTCGCGGTAATACTGCCGAGTCGGACCCCATTGATCCGCGTCCACTCCTTCCGCCAGGACGCCATGGGACGAGAGAAATCTCGATTTGTAAAGGAACATCTTCTTCCCGAGATACTGAACTTCCGGAGACTCTCGGGTGTACCTCTTGTGCGAACCATGCTGCCGATTTAGAAGATCTGCGGCTCGAGTGAGACAGTAGAATTCGAGCAGCGCAGAAGTCATGACATTGGAGTGACTCTCGGCATCCGCAGCAAGCAAATCCTTAATGTCACTATCGTCTATGGTATCTTCATCCACTGAACGTGACTTTTGCTTTGCATCCTGAACAGGAGGCCGAATGTCAGGCTTTGACTCCGGCTTGGTCACTTCATGGTCGCTCTCGTCGGAGCTAGATGCGGAATCAGAGGATATATCCGCGGCTGACCTGAACATGGACATCTTAAATATAGGAAGTGTGAGGTCGCGTCGACTGGGCTCAATTGACGCCCTTTAGTGTTGAGATGGGCCAGCCATCTAGTTAATCCGTGCAAATATGTAACCAAACTTGGCAAGGATCGGTAGCCTCCAGTCTAGGCGTCTTAGGTCTGAAAAAGAGAGCCTCAAGAACCGACCAGGCTACACAAACTCAAGGATGTAAAGGTTCGGCCAACGAAAATAGTAAAGATAAAAGACTGTCGGTTAAAGAATGCGAATCGCGGTGTTGAAAAGGCCACGATTCTTCTGAGAAGATCAACAAGCCGCTGCGTCGACCAGTGACTACCGCCCTTTCGATCGGATTCTATGAGTTGCTCAAATCATTGACAGGGCGTCCATTAGGCAGCGGATACGAGCCTAATGTGTCGCTTCCTGCTCAGACAAGGAGAAAGATTGATTAAGCTTGATTTAGCGCAAGGATCGACAAATCGAGGTTTTGAATAGATGAGACGTGGGAGGGAAATTTGGAGAGGTGAACGGTTTGCCACGCCCTGCGATTCCCGTGGCTCAGTTTCTGCGGCGTCGTTTCTGCCTCATAATCCAGGCAATAAACCGTCAATCAACGGCAGGCAAGAAGTCGTCTCGTATAACAAATTGAATCAAACTGCAGCAGTGCAGGTCAATCACTCAGATTGTGTTTGACAGCACCATGATCTAAGAGAGCCAAGAGGTATTGTCGTCTTCGATCTCTCGAACAATATCATCCTTGCCCACTATATATATTAACCATTCACTTCAGCTTCTAATGTTTTTCACAGGCATAAAAGCACAAGCAAGATTCCTCCTACATTAATAAGCCAAGTGATTGACTCGTATGATTCGCGCCAAGCGTATTGTTTCTCAGCTGCATTGCCCGTATCAGATGTCTCTGGTGATCGCCTTCCGTCAGCTCAAACCTGCACCTGACCAGCACCAAGCGGGCACTTTCCAGCAGGTCTCGAGGAACGCAGTCTCTCCTGCCTACAAGCGCTCCTGCCATAGACGTAAAGAGAATACCACATTCACGAGCATTTTTATCATCCCAATGGACCCTCTGTTTGGATCCTGGATCAGACTCAAACCAATAGCACCTGCCATACGGTGTTGTCGCACGAAGGACGCAAACTCGTGCATGAAGACGGCACGTGTCTCGGCCGTGTATCGACGCGACTGCCGTATCCGTGTTCGAGGCAAAGCTGAGATGACATGAGTTGGCTGTCGCCGTCGTTGCCGCGTGCAAGGCCTTCTATGAGCCGTGCATAGAAGGGAATGCAGAGCTTGATGCTACAGATGAGCCCAGGGAGAATTGATTGAGGCGTAGAACCGAAGAGCTTCTCTTTGAGTTTGCTGAATGTTGTTCGAGATGAGACGCAGACTACGAGATTTTTACTCATAGGTTTTCGGAAAAACGGGAGGGTGACGGTCACAAAAACCAAATGATCTTGCTTTCGTGCTCTTTAATCAGCACTTGTCAGTTTATTTCAGCCGTTAATCATTCAGCGCGAACTCTGTCAAATCTCCTTATACATAATAAAAGTCATGACCGCCATATTTGGTATATCCAGGAACAACCCTCCAGGAACAGAAGCTCGAACAATAAAGTGACATCACTTGAGCTTCCTCAAGCCATACGAAGAGCCGGAGGAACCATCAGCGGCAGGCTTCCCAGCCTCCGCCCCCTCCCAGTCAACGTTCCTAACAGACGTTTTCTGACGAAGAGACCGATACTTCTGAAGCAATCTCCTGTATCCGAAGAGAAGAACAGCGGCGATGACAGCAGCAGCCACACAGCCGACGACTATCCCGGCGATAGCGCCCCCAGAGAGACCAGACGAGCCACGAGATGAGCTGGTGCTGCCGTCAGAACCCCAGGCTGATGCCCCGTTAGAATCAGTCGTATCATTATCCGTCGAGGTAGAGTTAGACTCTGTGCCGTTCGTTGGAGTGAACTCATCAACCGTTACATTGAAGCAAGGAACTTGGTAGGTGAATTTGCTAGCCGGGACATACGTGATATCCGCGCAAGCATAGTATGTCTCATTTTTGTCTGTGTCAAAATCAGAAGTATATTTGATTTGGAAAGTGGCGTTCATTCCTTCCTCCGTGTCGACGCCGGGGTTGGGGACGGGATAGCACATGTGTCCGGGGTCAACATCGCTGATGCGGGCTTCGGAGACGATTGTCTGAAAGTCACTGTTGCTCGTAGGGTCTATGAAGAAGGCTCAGTTACAACGAAGGGATAAGACAAAGCTTAGTCAAGAAGGGTTATATACTAACTATTCTTGTCAGAGATGGCGATTTGCACATTCCAGGACTCGTCTTGGATGACGAGGGCGAGTTGGCCGTTCACTAAGATCGATATCAATAACGCATAGCGTAAAAAAATCTGCCCAGGTAGACTGACCAAGGGGAAACTGAGTTCTGTTGGTTACGCCGGACGCTGACCCGCAGGGAGAGTTGTTGTCGTATGCTGCACTCCATGTCCGGTCCGGCGGCCACAGGAACGCCGCAGGGCCCATCTCTTTAGCGGCTTCTTCGCCATGAGTTTGCGACATAGCTACAGTAGACAGGCCGACAAAAAGAGCAATGTGACTTCTCATTTTCTGCAAGATCGAAGAGCTGGATGTCTGACAGGGAAAAAGCCTGGTGAAGGAAGGAGACTGTGATACGGGGGGAGCATCCGGCGGACACCGATGCTTTTAAGGCTATAACAACCTCTAATAAACACCATCATCAATGTAACATTCGGGCTATATTAGATGGAATGGTCTAGAGTGTACATTGACCGCTTTCGCCTGTCAAAGAACCGACTAGATTGAGTCATGAGAGGTGTGACAAGGCAGACTTTCTCGGCTCGAGAGTGCAACATGCTCAGGCCACCGTACAAGTAGGAGCTGCGGTCCAATTGGGGATGAAGAATCCAAGCGAGGTTTGATACTAGACCTGCGCCAAGCGAAATAGATGAATCAACGAGCAAGAACTAGTGGATCGCAGGGTTCAAGCTGATGGCCGGTTTTCGGATATCAATCAGATAAGATGGAAAGTGGAGACAGCCCTGGAAGTCGCCGTCCAATAGAAGCAGCTGAGGCATTTGTCTCTTCATTTGTCGGCTGTGGCTACCACGAGATGTTGTACCTCGCCCGGCTCAAGTAAGACAGTTAATATCGACAGAGCCAAAAAAATGCTGGTCCGACGTTGGCGTTAGCTTCGGTGCTTTAACCGGAAGTAGTTGATGGTGTTTCCCCCTTTGCTGGCTGAAATTGCATAAAAGCGGACTTCTCTCACATATATCCCCAGCGTCCAGTCTCACTATCTCAGGCTCTCTGCAATCATCGGCGCAAAAACCATTGTTATATTTCAACCATGAGAGCTATCAGTGTCGTATCTGTTGCCTGTATTGTGGTCTCTGTTGCTGCATTCCAGTATCCCGACTTTGTGCCGCTGAGCAAGCGTCAGGCACCTGGCACTCCAGAGTACGAGTGTCACGCCAACTGCGGTAAGTACTCTAATCCCCTGTCAACTTCAGACACAGTTCTAACGGGCGGCCCCAACTAGGCGGTATAATCACGGCATCACGCTCGGATGGCTATTGCGACTCCAGTAACTTTAAGAGTATGCTGAGCGATTGTCTGGACTGCGCCCTGGTGTATGACATTTGGAAATACTACGGCAATTCAGTGTCCTCTGCTGCCGAAAACTGCGGACTCGATGCGACTCCTGTTGAACCGACCTCGTCCAGTGCGTCTATCGCAACTGAAACTACGACTTCCAACGAGACTGAAAGCGAGACCGCGTCGACCAGCACTGTTGCAGGATCGTCCTCGGAGGGCGCCTCATCGATTGAGATAACGACCGACTCAACTACTGCGAAATCAACCTCTGTCATCCCTACAGCAACCACTTCTGTCACCCCTACCTCTCCAAGTAGCGCGGTACGTCTTTGCGCTTCCTTTGAGAAAGCTATACGCTAATTGCTATTTCCAATAGACATCAACCACCCCCATCCCGTCCAACCCGGAGTTTACTGGTGGTGCTACCTTCAACACTCCCGGCGGGTTGCTCATGGGCGGCCTCGCTGGAGCTTTTGCGGCGGTTCTGGTACATTAGATGTCGTTGTCGATGCAGGTCATAGGTTGCGGTAGCCTCGAGAGAAGAGGCCTGGCTGTTCTGAGACCTCATACTATTCGGCACATGCGTTGAGATTTGAGCAAATTCCTTTTGCACGTAGCATAGGATACATAAATTTCCAAATATCTGTTAATACACCAATCTTAAGGCAAGTAGAGTTATGCCGTCTTAGGTTGACGTCTCTGAGTTGCGACCACGTGTTGGTCGAGCTTGGAACGAGGAACGGGCAGAAAATCAATGGTAGAGACCGATAACTAGTAAGCACCATGGCAAGTTGATGGCATATTTTAAACTTGACTGGATTCGAGGATTGATTCGCGTTCGACAGTATTTCGCCCTTCGGGAGTCTATAAACTGAAAGTTGGACGAGATAAGCAAGCAACTGCAAATAGCTACTAGGAACGCAGCTCGTTTTCAGCCGGAACGATAACCTTCACCGGACGTACTTCGGGAACTCCGAAGCCGGCCAGTATGAGTCAACCCAAATAGATTGGACCCGCTGTCCGCGAATAGCCGCTCGCAATACAGGTTATGGACACGTGGAGGAATGGGTGCGCCACTGCCGTATTTGGATTGGCATCTGTTTAAGAGCGAGCTTAGCCATCGGTGTCGTCAAGAACCTGGGGATTTCCTTGGACAGCATTGGAGAAAACAAGGAGCATGGCGACGCAACATAAATACGATGTCGTTATCGTCGGTGGCGGCATTGTAGGCTCTGCTCTGGCCTATTTCTTATCGTTGTCGAATGACGGTAAAAAGGTGGCTGTTATCGAACGTGACTTTTCCCGCCTTAACGGCTCAACGGGTTATGCCCCAGGGTTTGTCGGCCAGTTTAACGAGTCCGAGGTGTTAACTCGTCTGGCAATTGACAGTGTTTGGGAATACCTAAAGGTTCCAGGGGGATTTGACCAGGTCGGAGGTCTTGAGGTCGCTACAAGTGCCGCCGGAGTGGAAAAGCTGAGATGGAGGCTCGAAACAGCGCGTGAAAGAGGTCTCAAGGCCGAGCTGATCTCGGCCCAGAGGGCGGCAGAAATGGCCCAAGATTTAGTGAAAGGCGACAATGTTTCGGCGCTGTATTTCCCAGCAGATGGAACAGCAAACCCTGCGGCAATCACGGGTTACTTTCAGTCCGAAGCTCGCGCTAGAGGTGTGGAATTTCTCGAGGGAGACGTCTCCGAAGTCTGCCGAGGTAGCGGTCGCGTGAAAGGAGTGATGACCTTTTCGGGATTTATCCCCGCTGAGAGAGTCGTCCTTGCTACTGGCATCTGGGCGAGGAGCCTCTGTGATTTTGAAGTCCCTATACCAGTCATTTCCGTCGCACACCCATATATGTATGGGGAGTACCGCGAGCCCAAGCCTTACAAGTCCCCATTCGTGAGGTACCCTGAACACCATGTTTATGTTCGGGATCATGGTCCATTCTTTGGGTTGGGTTCTTACGACCATAAACCTATAGCCGAGAAACCAAACCGAACCGCCGTTGGGAACTGGGTCGAGGAATTCGATACGACACTCCACCGGGCTTTGCGTTTCATTCCGGAGAAGACGAACTTGGCTCCTCGAGAAAAGTTCAATGGCTTATTCTCGATGACGCCTGATAACATGCCTTTGGTTGGAGAAATCCCAGGAACAGAGGGACTTTACATAGCGGCAGCAGTCTGGGTCACTCACGCAGCTGGCTCAGCGAAGTTCTTGACCCAGATGATCAAGGGCGAGACACTCGACGCAGTAGTAAAGAAAGCTCTCGATCCCAGTCGATTCCGCGGGTGTGATATGGAGCGCTTGGAGCGGGAGTCCCTGCATTGCTACAATAGCATATACTCCACTCACGAGGCCATATAAGATATTAGTTTCTGCAGCAATCAAAGGTGTTTTAAGGATAACTCGGCTATATCAGTCAACTTGGACTTGCGACAATAACTTCAATCAATTTATTCTCTTGATATATGACGTCATCTTAGTGTTTGTATGGGTGACGAGGACTTATTAAACGAAAAGTCCCATGCGCAACACGATACTGAGGTATTAACCAGAGATTATAAGGTAAGAGCATCATAACTCGAGTACTTGGTTCTGGAGAAGTGTCGGGACCGACGATGTGCGCGCACACGTGACACCGCTCTACGCGTCGGGTCACGTCAAGCGCGACCAAGACACGCCTCCAAGTTATTAATCTGCCCCAGATCGCCCACCCCAATTTCAACCCAGGCGATCACAGCAAAGTGTGGCCATTCGACGTTGTGCATCACAAATTGTATTACATATGCGTCTATGAGCTTTCATCATGACTGAAGCTATTGCCATGCCCCAGAAGCGGGTTCTCGGCGACGCCTCAAATAATCCCCGCGGTGTCGTGAATTCTCCCGGCACAATAAAGAAGCGCAAGATCGAAGTCCAAAATCCGGTTAAACCGAGCCCTCGGGCCCCGAACGGACAGAGGAAAGTCGGTTCGAGTCAGCAGCAGAAAAGTCAATTTGAGGAGGAGGTCCTCGAGAAACTGACGCAAGACATCAGCGGCTTGAAAGAGAACAACTCGGAAAAGGACCAGCAATGGGAACGACCGCCGCTCGGTGAGTTTGATCCTACGAAGGACAATATCTGTTTCCAACAGATTGATGCGGAGGAGGGTACAACGATGGGGAAAGCAGCCATCAGGCTGTTTGGTGTGACAGAGGTATGGTCCTCGCCTGCTCCATTGCCTCTTACATTTTTCTGACCCCCAAAAGGCTGGCCAGTCAGTACTCCTCCATGTTACTGGATTTCAGCACTATTTGTATATTGCCGCTCCTGTTGGTTTCACAAAAGAGGATTGCGACCCCTACCGAGCGTTCCTAGAGAGCAAGATTGGGCAATTTCCCCCCGTCATCCAGTCCGTCCAAATTACGATGAGAGAGAATATATACGGTTTCCAAGGGAACAAGAAGAGCTACTATTTGAAGATCACGGTGACGGAACCAAGACATATCTCCAAGCTGCGAAGTGCTCTCGAAACAAAAGCCCAGACGGTCAACTACAAAGGATTGTGGACAAATGCTGATGGTGGTATACTAACTTTCGACAACATTCAATACCTGCTCAGGTTTATGATTGATACAGATATTCAGGGAATGTCATGGGTCGAAGCACCAGCGGGAAAGTACGAACTCATTGCTCCCCAGGACAAGGTCTCCAACTGCCAGCTCGAGGCGCGCCTTGATTACCGCAGTCTTATATCGCATGCCCCGGTTGGCGACTGGGCGAAAATGGCGCCCTTGCGGATCCTCTCCTTTGATATAGAATGTGCCGGCCGTAAGGGGATTTTCCCGGAACCTAATCACGACCCTGTCATCCAGATCGCCAATGTCGTCACCCGGTACGGAGAGTCGAAGCCCTTTATCCGCAATGTGTTTGTCATGAACACGTGCAGTTTGATTGTTAATACCCAGATTCTGGAATTTCAGCAAGAAGAAAAAATGCTTATGGCTTGGCGGGATTTCATCCAAAAGGTCGATCCCGATGTCATTATTGGATACAACATTGCCAACTTCGATTTTCCGTATCTTTTGGATAGAGCAAAGCATCTCAAGTGCACAAACTTCCCTTACTGGACTCGACTCAATGGCATGCGGTCGGAAGCGAAAGACACAAACTTCTCCAGCAAGCAGATGGGCAACCGCGACACGAAGGCAACGAACACCAACGGACGACTGCAGTTAGATCTTCTGCAACTAGTTCAAAGAGATCACAATCTGCGAAGTTACACGCTCAACTCCGTCTCGTACGAATTTCTAGGCGAGCAGAAAGAAGACGTGCATCATACAATGATTACTGAGCTCTATAACGGAACCCCCGATTCGAGACGTCGCCTGGCGGTTTACTGTTTGAAAGACGCATATTTACCGCAACGGTTAATGGACAAGCTGATGTGTCTTGTCAACTACACTGAAATGGCGAGAGTCACAGGTGTCCCTTTCAATTTCTTGCTCTCCCGTGGGCAACAAGTCAAGTTCCTCAGTCAGCTCTATCGGAAAGCTTTGCAACAGCAACTGGTCATTCCAAATATGAAATCAACGGACGAACAAGATTATGAGGGTGCTACTGTCATTGAGCCCATTCGCGATTATTACGACGTGCCGATTGCAACTCTTGACTTTGCCTCTCTGTATCCTTCTATCATTCAAGCTCACAACTTGTGCTACACGACCTTACTCAATAAAAATAGTGTCGTTGGGATGAAGAAGGATGAAGACTACATTGTCACGCCAAATGGTGATATGTTCTGTACGCCTAAAGTGCGAAAAGGTCTTCTGTCTCAGATTCTGGAGGAATTGCTGAGTGCAAGAAAGAAGGCCAAGAAAGAGCTGGCTCAAGAGACGGACCCGTTTAAAAAGGCTGTCTTGAACGGACGGCAGCTCGCTCTGAAGATTAGTGCCAACAGTGTTTACGGTCTCACTGGAGCCACTGTAGGAAAGTTGCCGTGTCTTGCCATCGCGAGTAGCACAACCAGTTATGGTCGTCAAATGATTGAGAAAACGAAGCAGGAGGTCGAGGCGCGATATACCATTGCCAACGGCTATTCTCATGATGCGAAGGTCATCTATGGCGATACTGATTCGGTCATGGTCAAATTCGGCGTTACCGACCTCGAGGAGGCCATGAAACTTGGGCAAGAAGCTTCCGAATACGTATCATCAAAGTTCATCAAGCCGATCAAGCTCGAGTTCGAAAAGGTCTACTTCCCATATCTTCTTATCAACAAGAAACGATATGCAGGTCTATACTGGACGAACCCGAAGAAGTACGACAAGATGGATACGAAGGGTATTGAGACTGTTCGCAGAGACAACTGCTTGCTCGTGCAAAACGTGATTGAAACGGTGCTGCACAAAATCTTGATTGACCGTGACGTCGAAGCCGCTCAAGAGTATGTACTGCGCGACTCTTTCCTCGTTCTTTACTGACTCCTTTAGATATGTCAAGGACACCATATCCGACCTTTTGCAGAACAAGATCGACATGTCGAAACTGGTGATCACGAAAGCCCTGACCAAGGATTCCTATACCGCCAAACAAGCTCACGTTGAGCTCGCAGAACGGATGCGAAAGCGTGATGCGGGTTCTGCTCCTACGCTAGGCGACCGTGTTGCCTACGTTATTGTCAAAGGCACCGGTGCCAAGAACTACGAGAAGTCGGAAGATCCTATCTATGTCCTCGAGAACAACATCCCTATCGACACAAGATACTATCTCGATAATCAGCTTGCAAACCCGCTTGGTCGAATTTTTGAGCCTATACTAGGAGAAAGAAAAGTTGGCCAATTGCTTCATGGTGAGCACACGAGGTCCATCGCCATGGCTGCACCGACTATGGGAGGACTCATGAAGTTCACTAAGAAGACACAAACCTGCCTCGGCTGCAAGAAGCCGCTTACTGGGAAAGATGTAATGGCAGGGGCAGTGTGTGAATCGTGCCGCCCTCGCCTAGGCGAGCTATATACCAAGAGTATGAACAAGATGTCGGACCTGGAAGTGAGGTTTGGGCGACTGTGGACGCAGTGTCAGCGGTGCCAAGGCAGTCTTCACTGCGAAGTTATTTGCTCATCGAGAGATTGCCCTATTTTCTACATGCGGATGAAGGCGAAGAAGGATGTTGAGGATGCCCAAAAGGAACTGGCAAGGTTTGATTTTGATGCCGGTGCATGGTGACCCCGGCGGTTTCTGTAATAATATTGGGTTGGCGTTGATCGGTTTGGCACATTGGGATATACCGTATGCATATGATTGAATACATAACTCATTCATCCTATATACCATATACTATCCTAGTTCAATTAGTCTTTAACTCAGTACTTGACATTACTGCAGTTTGGCTGGCCCGTGCGTGATTGTCGCGGTAACGTCGGCGGGGTCTTGGCGTGGAGATCGAAGCCACAGGGAACACTTCAGTGAAGAACTTTAACCCAACTTCATCTCATCTTCTTCAATCACTCACAATGTCCCCAAATCCCTATAATCCACCGCTGAACCCTACGGTTGATGAGGTGCACGATGAAGGAGATAGTAATGATGACATTCGCGGGACCGACTTCCGTCTTTCCTGGCCTCAGGTGCGTGGATGAAGTCATTATTTAGTAGCCTAGCCCGACGGAACTCCTATTCCGAGCTATGGCTTTCTCGACTACAATTGGCAACGCACTTTACTAAGCGGCCTCCGAGTCAAGTCGCCGTGCGCTAATACAGTACCTCGTTGAACAAATAGATATGCACGCAGCACGACTCCGTCCTGTCGTCGCATTTGAACATGCTCCGATCTCTCAAGGGCCAGGTTGCATCGGATCCCGATGCCTACCGACTGATCTCCTCTATGATCGACAGGACGCAAAAACTGGTTATGCAGTTCGAAGGTGTCAAGAAACATATCGTAAGTTTCTGTCTTGCGCTGCGTTTTAGCGCTTTTTCTCGGACTGGTACAGCTGCTGACACTAGGAAAGGTACCGCGTGAGTTCAGTGCTCTGTTTACTTGGCAACGGAAAGTAGAGGATGCATATCTAACTACTGGACAGGCACTACTAGAAGCTCCGGCTCCGGCTCCGGCTCTAGCTCTGGCCCAAGACCGTCAAGTGATTCGACGTCTAGGATAGACGAAGCTACACTTCGGAAAAGGAAGAAGCGCAACCGGATTTCGAACGAGATCGAACCGGTAAGAGAGCCGCAGCTGCCAGTTCTCGAAGTCCAACCAGCCAAGCGCAAACGCGTTGATATGGCTATGTCCGGCGCTGATCAGGACGTTCGGGACGTCATGCCCGTGTCGCTAGAGACCGAAGACATCTCGGACGAGGTGCAACGGCGGCTCAAGATTAAGGAAGAGCAACGGCGGAAGCGCGATGCGAAGCCAGAGAAACGCAAACGAGATCGGGACAGTCTTGCATCCAATGTCAGCACATCGTCGCTCGCCAGCTCGAAACCGAGGAAAAGGTATAAACTCAGCGAGCAGGTTGGTACGTGAGGAAGAGGTAAGACGAAAATAAGCCGGTGCCTTAAGAAAATCGACTTGCATCCACGGGAGTTAGGGCACGTTTTGGGCGGCGTGAATAATTTCCACAGGATTAAGCTTTGCCATGGCAGCGGAGCGACATTCCTATCCAAACTCCGTCCCGGTATACTCCTGACAGATATCAAAATATGACTCTTCAACAATGGAATATAGCCCCGTGCTATCCCGTTCTGCCCCGTAGACCGCGTTAAGAGGGATTTATAAGAGTGCTCTCGTCCTAGTCCACCCCTTTTTCTTCTCTCCATCTTCCTTGATAACTTGCCAGTGCCTAAATAAGTGTTGTCAGATTCAATAAGGAAGGTCTTCTCCTGCCTCTGCTATCTTACTCCCCTCCTAAACCTTCTAACCCTCCCACCTCACTGCCTTCGGCCATGGCCTACCGCAATATCTTCCGCCGCTTTTACCATAAGGACCGCACCCCCTCTACTTCCGGCACGGCCTACCATCCCTGTGCCCGGGGTCAGGGTAACCAGTCCCGTCCTGTTTTTCCTAAAAATCGCAACCCCCCTGCTTCTGGCACGGCCTCTCACCCCCATGCCCAGGGTCTGGGTACCCAACCCCGTCCTAACTCCACTAACAACCGCAACCCACCTACTTCTGATGGAGCCGCTAACCCCCATCAGGGCGCGGGTAAACAATCCATTCCGTATACCTCCAAACCCAATGACATCCGTTCCTCACCTCATCCTACCACGGTCGTTCAACCCCGCGTTAAAAACCAGGAGCCCAAAAAAGGCGTGTCTCCGCGCGCTGGCCCCATCCCCGTGAAGAGGCCTACTGATTTAGTGAGTTCTGTCAGTTCGATGCGACTCTAACTAACGTTTCGCAGGATAACGACACGACCATGACTGGAATGCCATTCCCCTACACAAGAGACCAATGGAGAAAGATCCAGCGTATTAAACATTGCCGTGAACAGGAAGAACAAACCCATTTCCGGGAGGAACAGAACCAGAACATCGATTTCGATACTGTTATGACCGACGCGCCTTCTTTCATCATGCTCCGGTCAGGAACAGCAGGCATGTGGTCCCCTGCCGTGCCCGCAAGGTCCAGTTCGATGTGAATGCTTGAGATGAAGAAAGAAAGAACAAAAATATAAAATATAAAAAATATAAAAACAATAAAGGGCAAATAAACCTGGAGGAGAAGCACACTGAAGAAGCCCGTATTTCTTTCGGCGACATTGAGAGGTGGATATAGGGAGGTAGCGGCCGGCTTTTGTTGAGCTTTCCACCCAAGGAGACAGGACATGCAAGCTCTTGCTATTCATTACCCCCGACTTGAGCTCTGAGCTGGCAACTCGTGGTGCTCGTCTGGTGTCCCTGTCGTTTGTGTGTTGACGGCCTACCAGTGATGCATAAACCCCCTCTCTCCCCCCATCAAAAGGACAAAAAAATAATAATTCAATGCATATATATCCGTCTTCCTAAAAATTCTAAGAGGGCCGAACACCCCTCTTCAATTCACAATCCCAGCGAGGTTTTTACCAAGCGGTAGCCAGCATAAATTGCACATTGACTTGGAAGTTTCCCTGGCGAATGCCCAAATGGGGGGATTGATGAACATTGCAGCTGAGCTGGCATTTTTATGTATGAATCATTTATGTATGGTGACTTGAATGGATGTAAGGTATTGCAGACAGCTTCTATCCCTTCGCGTAAGCCTAGTACACTCGGTGTATGCGTAGGTTGTAGGTAGCGTATACGTCCATAGTATCGTACGTATCTGTCTGCATCGGTATATAGAACTTCGTGATAGTAGAAACATGCATCTCCAGTTATATCTGCAGCTTGCTACCGTTATCATAGTCAATACCCCTCGGTCATTGAATCAGTCTTCCGGTTATCCTGAAAGGTCCCTCCACGACCCAGTCATGGCTCGGTATGCTAGTACTCCGCCATCGCAGCCATGCAATGGCCCCTCTATGCGTCGACTGACTGCGACTAGCGGATACTCACCGCATCCGGGATTTGCGCTCGGTATACGATGAATTCACCCGCTCAACCGCTTAGGCGAAATTCGTCAAGCGAGCAATGCCCACCTAGGCACCAGCATATTTAATATTTATCAGAGAACCCGAATAGTTGCGCTTCGGTCAAGTTCCTGCTCATTCACCTTCAGCTCGTATCGACAAACTTGGAATTAAGTTCATAGGACAGACACAGCCTTGACCTATAGATGAGTCTCACGTAGGCAGCACTAATCCTGGGTGGGCACTTGTATATTACGGTTAACTATCTAGTAAACTTTGAAACTGTATGGTACAGTAATTGCTGCAAACAATCAATTGGAATGAAGTTAAGCCACAGGCAGAAACTTGGACTACCATCCCAGCCAACCCACAACCTTATCGTGCTGTCCCCTGTACACAGCCCCAACCTTAAATTCTAGCAGCGCTCCAACCCACCAAATGCAGTTTAGAACTGGCGCCTGATCAGCACCGTTCAGCTAGGTCAGGTCCCAAGAGTATCTATACGAGATTAGGGGAATTTTTATTCGACAGCCCAAGGATCAGCATTTAGCGTCGTCCACTGGCGACGGCGCCGCGGCACAACGTGGCGGGCACTGCCCGCTTGGCGTCTGGCGCTGGTTTTGGCTGTTTCTATACTCTATATTGCCGATATCGAAGTCGATATTTATGTGTGTGCAACATGGCGATTCGCCTATATAAGGACTCTGTAGCCGCGCTCAAATCCGTCTGAAATTATCATCAAGCAACAAGCATTCCATCCAACACACTTGAGCAGCTATAGTGTCTATTTGAAGTGGTAATCTGAGGCTATAGTTCCACCCAATTTACTATCGACTATTTATTAAGCTCGTTGACACCCGATAATCGGCACTACCAATCGAAATGCGGCTCACCTTAATCCCAATCGCCCTCCTTCTCTCCCCTTTAGCTCTTGCAACGCCAAACCTCGTCGCAGAGAGCAACAATGCCCTCATAAAGCGCAGCCCGTTACCCATGCGGCCACTCGTCGCTCGCCAGTCCTCGGCCTATATTCTGGCCCGCTCTCCCCAGGACGACGATGAGGTGGTCTGCGACAGCGACGAGAAACGATGCGGCAGTGCCTGCGTGAATGAAGAATACAACTGCTGTCCAGATGATGCAAACGGCGGGTGTCCGAGCGACGAAGAATGCCAGAGGGATAACGGGGTCTGGGGGTGTTGTCCCGAGGGCGAGGACTGTCGCTGGGATGACGACAACAACGACGACGACAACGATGATGATGATGATGATAGGGATATCTTCGATAGGATCGGGGATGGGGTTGATGATATCGGTGACGAGATCGAGGATGGATGGAACGATATCGTGAATGACGATGACGATGATGCGGCGGGGATGTTGAAGCCCGGTGTTGGTGTTGCGTTGATGGCGGCTGTTGTGGCGGCAGTTTTGCCTGCGTAGGTCGCTGGGGTACGGCCGTGATCAGGGGTTTGTGAGTGGAATTGATATTGTATGATACAACGGTGATATTTCATGATGGATTATGTGATGAAATTATGAGATCTTGAAGATTTGCCTCCCAGCTCCCTCAGGATAACTGTAAGAGGAGCAGAGTCTCCTGTCTTTTATACAAGGGATGCGTGCTGGGTGATAGAGGAGGAAGAGCAGTGCCTGAGCTCATGGACCATCTCTTTCTTCAGCCTAAATAAGCATTGAGTCTTAACTACCAAACGAGCTCAAGAAATAAGCAGATATATTGAGGAGGACCTGGGAAGGCAAGGAAAGGATCTCTCATTGTATGACTTCTGTCATCCTCTTGTGGCTTTGCAAGTAAGCATATTGTATACCTAAGTACAAGGGAGCAGGGACTCAGATAACTCTGATATAGCCACGCAGATTATGGAGACATGCAAATCCTGCCTCTCAGGATTCTCCAAAGGCACTGCAGCATTCAAAACCACAGTCGGCACATAGCTTTTTACCGTGCAGGAACGGCCACCTGGGCATAGATGAAGAACCATCCCAGCCATGGCCAGAATGGCCTGGACACTGAGGAGTACGGTAGCTACCATAAGTCTCTTAGTTTGTCTCTCCTCATATATGAATTGCCTCATCAAATGCCTCTCTTGCGGAAATCAACACTCACATCACTCTTTGATCGAACTTCGTCTCCCCCTGCCGCTAATGATTCTGTCCTTCCTTCCCAAGCGAGCCCCTCGTCGCCGCACTGTTCGTCCACATGCATGCTTCCTACTTCCTGCCTTTATCTTGCGAGCTGCTGCCACGGCTTCGCAAGCGTACGCTTTCCATCAATCTACCCGTCTCGGTAAGCGAGCAGCGCAGTATCAATTTGTCTGCACCTTTTTAAGACCTAACCTCGTAAACTACGTTCAATAACCGCCCAGAATTCGACGTTACCTGGCAACAGACCCTCTCCAGTCTTTTCTTATGTCACGGCAAACGACGGCCAGGTTCTCAAGCCTTCATTAAACACCCTGACCTAGACTTGCTTGTTCCCATGGCGCAGGAGCGTTGGAATCGTATCTGTCGCCGGCTAGACTCTACACTCCGTTGTGATACTATTAAGAACACTCCAAATTCACCAAGGCGAACGGGAAATACATTTCTGTTCTTGCGATTGGCGGAAAAGAAGTCATGTCTACGGGTTTCACGAGCTATGCTGGGAACCAAGAGAGTCCAGTATCTTGGTATACCAACATTAAAGCTACCTAGATTAACCAGTCGCCGGAAACCCAGTGGGTCATCGCCTCTTGAGTATTCTCCTGGGACACCGACGTTGGGATACACCTTGTGGGTCCCTGAAGATCCGAAACCGCTTTATCTGTTGGATCAGGTAAGTATGCTTTGCGCCGCATAAGGCTGCAGTCTAGAATAAACCTAGTTCTTGAACAGAAGCGAAGCTCGTGCCTGCTGGATGAAGGAGGATTGTGGGCTCCATTACTTGGATAATTTGGTGAATCAGTGGGAGAACTGGTCCATCAAGAGTTGGGTTCGTCGGCTTCGAATTAGCATCTGAGTGTACCTACTGCCCGTCAAGGACATATTATGACAAAACGGGATTATTCTCGCTTGGTATTTGCACAAAATAAATGTCCCTTCTAATCATAGACGTGCCACATTATCCACGTAGTTATTTGCATGCCTATGCGGTCCCGATTAAGCAGTACAGATAGCTGTCACGTGGTTCTCTCCGCCTGTTCCCACCGTCTAAACCACCGATCCAAAAAAAGTCACCTTGACGGTCGCATTGCAAACAAAATCCACTCCATTGCCTTTATCGTCGAATCTACTAACGCGCCAGGCGACATCGTGCTAATCCACAAATCTCAACTGTATATCTGCAACTACCAGACCCAAACGCATTGCAAGTGCAGGCTCAAAACATAATGCCCGACCAAGAACCCGCCCTCCAAACACCATCACAACCTGCACCACCACCACAAACCCAAGCCGAACTCCAACTCCAACAGACGACCACTATCCTCCCAAACCGCGATGCCGACTTTGCCCGGTTCAAAAATTACGCCGCCTACACTTTTCTCTTTGGCGCACCTATTTTGATCGCCCTTCCACCCCGAAAACTAGACCACCTCACCGTCCTGCTCACCGGCGCGTTCGCCGCCTCGGCAAACCACATCACCCGCGAACGAACGGGCCAGAGTATTCTCGATCGGTTAGAATCGCGCATCTCGCGTACCAGTTTACATAACCCGTCCCTGCCGAGTGAGAAAGCACGCGAGATTCAGGCGCGCATTCGTGCCGAGAGAGAGAAGCGGATGGGTCAGGAGGGTGTGCCGAAAGAGGAGATGGAGATGCTGAAGGCGAGACGGGATCAGGATCGCGGTATGCTGCAGACGCTCTGGATGGGCGATGAAGAGAAGGGGTGGAAGGAGAAAAGGATCCAGGAGGAGAGGGAGGCGCTTGCGGCGGGGAAGGGGTATGGGGATTTGATCCGCGAGCATATTTGGGATGTTTGGACTTGGGGAGGGAGGGATGGAGTACAAAAAGACAAAGACCAGAGTGAGGGGAAGAAGGATTAGTGAAATGGTCGGGCTAAGTACGAAGTTGTATCATTATTCTGTGTATTATATAAATCGAGCCGGGTGTATGATATGTATGTTTAGGAGTTGGCGTTGCGGTGAAATCAATCGGTCGGATGGTCTCTGCTCTTGGATCTCGTTTTTCAGTCCTGTGTGATCAATTCCTGATACGGAATTTATGTATATCTCTTATGTGTACCTCGACTGAATCTCAACGTACTACAAGCCGCTTTGCGTGAGTGGAATAACAAGGCAATGATATCCAAGGGTACTATCTTTCTTGCATGCCAGTGGGCTAGGGGCTGGGGACAGACATCTCTAATCTCACCATCACCGTTGACCGTATGCTTCCTTTCTATAATACTGGCCGATGCTGATACCTCTTCATGACACCGGACAACCATCGGCCCGACGGTCGGACTTTTGGCAGGGGATGGAAACTATAAGCGCCCAAAGTCCTCGATAGGCACTGGCTGCATGGACGCCCGATTGTCCCTGGTGAATAGTTACGTTGGCTTGGAAAAAACGAAGATGCCGGGAACTGGCCGTTCATACACCAACGTATCCAGACGGACCCGGTCCATAGACCGGCTGGAAGTTGAAAGGTCTCCTTTAGTTGTAAGACCGAGTCGGGCAAGTCACGGGGTCAAAATGAGCATGCTAGTGGGGAGTGTGGTTGAGGACTCAAAGATTCTTGATGTCAAAGGGGTAAGGAGATGGTTAATAGACAAGAGAAATCAGCCTATTGTACGTAGTACTTCTATTATGAGCGGTATTTCTATAAAACTATTGGAGCCCCGCGCTTTGTATCCACAACTAAGCCTCAGATATTCATCACCACATCACCAGGTTCAGCTGCCGACGGTAGAGAAGATCTAAAGAATGTCCTGCCTAGATGGCTTGGCGCCGATCTCGGCATTTTTCCGGATATAAGCAGAGACTCGACGTTTGGACAGGACCAATGGGTAATTTACCCCTGAGCTCAATCCACGGTCGTGGCTGCAAATCTACTGTTGTTTGGTTTTAGTATTGGACTACCCCTCACGAAACAGCTTCGTTATCCCTGAAACTGTTGCAGTGAAACTGACAGTTTGGCACTTTGGTCTCCAATATTCTCCCAAAATTCAGCGAACGAGCCCCACCTGTAAAGCTTACTGGAAGCTTAGCCCACTTTTTTGCTCCTAAATTTGGACCCGAAATTTGGCTGCCTACAGCCCTATCAAGGCTATGCTGCACATAATAATGTTTGTTTGATGAACGGTTTTGCTCCACGAAAGTAAAGAATTAAGGCTTTGGTGGATTCCGATATTCGGGCTGCAAGCTATACCCTCTGGAGTACCCTACAGTGGGTGATGTCACCCGACTTCCAGCGTGAACCTTGCTCTCACGATGTCATGTGGATCGATCGGATCATCAAGGCCTTTCCAGCGCATCTTCGACCCCGTCAATCCCGCAAGGGTTAGTACGCAACTCGCTAACGCCCTACCAGCCCAAGCCCAGTGGAGCATGAATCCTTGAAGAGACCATCCAGTGTGCCGTTTCAACCGCGTGGCCGTCCGGCCAGCGCCACATTCGTCGCTTTACTTAGTCAATAATGCTGTTGACTATTATTTCAGCTTTACCGTCCTTATAAAAAGGCTATCCCGCTCTCCCTCAGTCTAGTGGCTGCACGTTACTAGTCGTCTTGTGACATCGTCCTCTACATACATCATCGAACATACTACCCTTGCACGCGTATCTCAATTCACGAAACCCCATCTAGACTACATCCATCCCGCAAAATGGTCTTCTCTCTCTTCAAGTCCTCCAAGCAGGAGTCCAGCGCCCAAAATGCGGACCCCAAGTTCGACCCCAACACTCTCACAATGATCCAGCCGGGGTCTCCTAATGCGCCAATCGTGAACGCGAACGGTGTCGTCACTGAGCAGCCGGTTAGTATTCTCTACCTTCCACTGTGGAAATATCACGCTAAGTTCTCTTTCCAGGCTCGTCAAGAAGAGATGTCGATGCACTTGCGCGGTGGTGGTGGAGGTGGATTCTGCTGCGGACTGTGAGTTTGTCACAAGATAGTTGTACTGCATCATGTCGGAATAAAGCTAATGGAGTTGTTGGTAGTTGCGCCGGTCTTGCTTGCTTCGAGTGCTGCGAGATCTGCTGTTAGGCGATGACGAACCCCGTTGCGTTGCGACTACGATTGGTAGTTACACCATATACCCGGCAGATGATGAAGAAGGGAGCAGAAGAAGAATGAGGCAGGCGTTACGATTTGGTCACGGTAGCTCTACCGGCGGCATGATACGGTTGGCTTGATGGATTTGATACCTATGTTATACCCTGCGTTTCATGTTGCTAGATATTTTGGGATAGTCCCAACGAAACACGAATGATTGCATGATTTCACGATTTCATGGTCTCAAGGCTGGCTGTGCCTGTGACCCATATGTCGATTCTGCACAGTGCACCGCGAGCCTGAGCTTGAGTGCGCCAGTCCGCTAGACTCCCTCCTCAAGCCGCTGTTTCACCAGTCAATCTTATCCGGATCCACTCCTATTGTCTTGGTCTTGTGCAATTCCAGGCTGCTAGCCTCATACATTATCGTTCCGTCCTAATTGTAGCCGGCAATCTGGATCATTCCGCCGCTGGCAGAGTCCACAATCGTGCGCGTACATATTAGCTTCGCTCAGATCGCATTTTAGACTCGGGGTTCCCAATGCGCAATGATCGCGGCGGTAGACTTGAAAATCTTCAGGCAATTAGGGCACCTGTCGCGCAAATTTAGTAAAGGTATTATGTCACAGAGGCGAGTAGGAACGTACTGCGTTCTGCGTGCGCCCTGGCTCTCAGTATGAACATGCTTCTCAAACGCCTCCTTGGTCAGACAGCGCCTTCCCGCACGCACATACGTATTCTCCGGTGAACCTGTCGATGAAGTTCCCCGGGTTCCAGTCCTTGTAGATCCCTCGGCAGCTCGACGCCGGCGTTAGAAATCCCAATGGACAGGGGGCGACCAAGAGCAGAGGCGGCTAGGGTTCCGGATTCAAATTTCGAGTCAACACCAGCTCCAGCTGCAGATGCAGACGCAGATGCTGTCGCTGACGGCAACTCTGGAAAGTATGGTTGCGTCCCTTGCTCACCCAGCCCGGTATGTTTTTCTTATTTCGCTTATTTTCATTTCCGTTGCCAGTGAGCGTGGAGAAGTTTATGAGATCGCTCATCCCATTCTCCAGTCCCCTTTCTCTCAATTTTGTGACTCGACTTGTTCTACTTTATCCTGGCAGTGCGAGAGCTGCAGGAATTCCAGTGAAATAGGACGTCACGGAACAATTCAGCTGCTTGAATATTAACTATCAAAGAGCAAACGAGAAATGGATTCACTTGTAGGTGGAATAACTTATTCTGAGACAATGAATCACCCAACACCTACACGGAGCGATCGCAACCTGTTCAAACACATCCCATAATATCGGCCAACATATTTCCTCTCTATCTATTCCTCCTTTTTCATTTCTCCATCTAAAACCTCGAAAAAGGCAACCACTTACCCCTCAGAGTGATAACTGCCCAGTTGTTCCCCTGCTCATCTGTTTCCTTCTCAACCTTAGTCGAAAAAGAGATCGCACTCATGATCCCATCGCCAAACTTCTCATTCAGTACCGCCTTATACGCATACCCGTAGTTCTGCACGATCTCGTAAAGACGGTAGATGAGAGGCTCCTTTGGCGGCATCTCAACTGAGCGGCCGCGGTCGGGGAAGCCGGAGAGCTGTGCCTTCAGGGTCTCATGATCAATGTCGAGGAGAGACGAAAGCTTCTCGATGTCCTCAGGAGAGGCTTTGGCCTGGCCATAGAAGATGGCGGCGGTAGCGACCTCGTTACGGCCGATATGTTGGGCAATCTGTTCGAAAGAAAGGGCTTTTGTCGCTTTAGCGGAGAAGAGCGTTGCTGAAGAGGCGGGGAGGTTGGGGTGTTGGGTGGTCTGGAGTCGTTAGATACCGACTGCAAGTGAAGGGATTGGGATTTGTACGTCAAGAGTAGCGAGAGACATGATGCTGAAGGCTTCCAGTCTGAAATTTGAGATGGCTGAACGTTACTGAAGGTTTGCAGTGAGGTCAATCCGCTTTTATAGGTGGTTGACGTTATCGTTTCTCCAGGAGCCTGTGCGGGGTAGTTCCCCGCCGATGAGGGGTCAAAGATAAGTACTTAAATGATTTATTTCTGCTTGACTAACCCTAGGTTAGTCTACTGCCAGAGATAAATGGACAAGTGCTCAAGCGCTTTCAGTCTGGGAACATCAATTGCTCATTCTCTTCACGTCTAGGCCAGTGTTAATGGTCCGATTTCTAGGAATTGCTGCAAATATATTTCTGAACAGTCCAGTTGGAATAGATCCAACTGGGTGTCGGTTCTAATTGCCCCTTAAGCAGCTCGAACGTGAATGCACTGAAAAATACACGAGTCCTTTGAATTTGATATTTGCATCTTGGTTATCTGGTTCCAGAGAGTACTTGCCTCGCTTTTTGTGTTTAAGACTCAGGATCGGTGCTCGGATCGTTCTTCACATTCCCCGCCAATGACGTTGGCCAGTCGAGCTGTTGAGACACGACAAAAAGTTCCCTTCACTTAAGAATTCTCAGCCAAACGCATTTTATTCGCCCTTGCTGGATCGACGCAATTGACACAGATGTAGACTAGAGCTGGTTCGAAATGTTGACATTAGGATGCTCACTTTGTGCGTGAAGTTGGAAATGGAGCTGGTGAGCGAAGAATGTCAGTCCTTCAGTCAGATCAAGCGAGGACCGGGCATAGACCAGCAATCAAATGCAAAAGATGACTTCCATCCCATAATGAGCATACGGACTAACTGTTACTGTAGGTCTTCAGGGAAATTTGTACTCCGTAGACTGGCGATCGTTGTGCACCTTTCTGAGTGCTGGACGTCGGACCGAATTATTCCGATTTTTCGGAGACCGAAGACCGATTTCCTCCATCAATTTAAGCCGAAGACCGAAGTCCTCCTTCGCAAAATGCCGGTCCAAGTTCGGTGATTTCTCTAACGGTGAAAGTCAACACGAGCGCCCTTAGCTTTGTTCCTCTACCTGCACTGTGAACGCCTCCACCCAAAGATCTGCCATGGCCACCGAGGACGGTCCCCGGAAGCGCAGACGCCCAGCCCAATCCTGCGAGCAATGCCGACAGCGAAAGGTGCGCTGCGACCGCAACATTCCGTGTGGGCCTTGTACACGCGCACGATCTGTTCTTCACTGCTCGTACCGTGACAAGAGTCCATCGCCAAGTTCAGCTGGTGTAGAAAGCATCATCACCCCGCGCTCTGCTCAGCGTCCAGTCACGGAGGCCTTTCATGGGAGAACATCGGACCGCCCGACCCCGACAGACCTCGGGGATACGAATCTTCAATTTAAAGTAGACTTGCCTCTTATTCGGCATCGGATACAGTCACTCGAAGATCGATTGACAGCTCTAGAGAAGGGCTCTCACTTGCCCAAAGATGATCGGCGGCTGGAACAGACATTGCATGACCTCACCGAGAGAACACGCAACCTTGAACAACAGCTTAGCGCAACGCCATGGCAGTCACGAAGAACGCATGATAATGGTGATCTAACCGTCAACGATATTCCGCGGCGTCTTAATGTGACGGCCGGCAAGACAAAACTCCTCGGGCCGACTCATTGGATCCATAAGGCGGACAAAGTATGGCACGTCCTATTCTTTGCGGTGCGAAAAACTAACCCAGCGGCAGCTTCAAGTTGTGGAGTCATTAAATGCTAAAGAATCTGAAGCTTCTTTCAGAGAGCTGAAAGCTGATCTGACAAATATGGTCAAGGAATGCAGGGCCCTTCGAAAGTCCATCAAATCTCACAGAGCTGTGGCACTCGATGACCCTGTTCCTGATCTCCACAATACTATTCCGTCACAGCCTGTGTGCGACGAGCTGGTTCAATGCTATTTGCGCACATTCGAGCCGATATACCGTGTGCTGCATATTCCGTCTTTCTGGGAAAGTTACAGAGTCTTTTGGACGGAGCCCCAAAGCCTCCCCATGTCATTCCTGATGAAGCTAGTATTAATACTTGCAATCGGTACTGTTTTCTATCCGGACAGTACTAGTGGAATTGATAATCGGTTCACGCACTTCAAGGCGAAATGGGTGTATTCAGCTCAGTGGTGGCTCACAGGGCCGTCGGAAGAGACAACAGCTAGTCTAGATGGATTGCAAGTATATTGCCTGTTACTAACAGCGCGCAAAGTGTGCCGCATGGGAAAGTCAAGTTTGCTTTCTACGAACTCACTAATCGATATGGCCATGCGATTGGGACTTCACATTGATCCTGCCAATTTCCCTAATTTATCTGCCTTTGAGTCTGAGATGCGTGTCCGCCTATGGGCTACTATTCGTGAAATGGCCCTACAATCAGCATTGGAGTCGGGTCTGCCTTGCCGCTTTGGCCCAGGACTCGATCCGAGACCGCCCTTCAACCTGGATGATCGGGATATCGGTCCTAATATAGACCAAGTCCCTCCAACAAAGCCGCATATCCAGTGGACAGATATGTCCTTTCTATTGTTGCTTCAAGACTCGGTCAAGCTTCGCATGGAAGTTGTCCATTTCATAGCCAGTCCTGGTGAAAAGTCTTATCAAAAAGCCTTGCGGCTCACCGCGGATATGAGACAAGCTTGTCGCAAACTGGCTGATTTTACCCAGTCTTGTAAGAAATCACCGTCAGGTCTTGGGTTGCGGCCCACTGAATTTCATAAACGATTCCTGGATATGGATTTTCGCAGATACATCCTGGCCCTCCATGCGCCATTTATTGTGCAAGCTCGAAAGGACCCGCGATTCTTCTACTCACGCAAAGCCTCTCTCGAGTCTGCAATGGTCATTGCATCGTACGCTGATAGTTTGAATTTACCAGCAATTCCAGCAGACGATTTCTCCAAGATGATCCTCGCTGGTACCGGCAGCTTCAAGGGACCCTTAGGGCTGGACATTATCTCTGTTCTTGGCCTTGAGATTGTGACTCAATTGGAAGACGAATCTTCCGAGCAATCTTTGTTGGGCCCAGGAGAGGAAATTGCCAAGGCTACTCGTGCTCCTATTGTTCGAATACTTGAGCACATTCTCAGCCAACTTCTTCAGATCATCTCACTTGGAAGTCCCAACATGAAAAGCTATAATTTCCTCGCAGCGATACTGGCTCAGATCCGTGCTATGGAGTCGAACCAATGCATAAAGCGAGTTGTCTACGAGACTGTAAAGCAGGGTCTACATGAGTGCTATGCGCTGTTGCGGTCAACTATGGCTAGCATGCCTGGCAATGCAATGGCGGGAGAACCTGCTAGCACAGCTGTTGAAGCTACCCTTGGTTTGCCTGATCCGAATCTTACTCAATTTTCCCTACAGCCAGCGGTAAGTCTCTACTCTGTGGGATGAATATCTAAAAAGACCAATTGTTTCTAAACTTAAAGTAGGATCCTGCATTTGATCTCGATCTTGCTAGCCTTTTATGCTTCGAGGGTATTGGTGTCCCCAGCAATCCTTATTTGTGAATTGAGTCAGTGCATAAAACCTGGTTCATGCTATTCTGGATTGAATTATACTATATTTTCCCAAATGTCCATTGTCTCCTCGTTATCTACGGCTTTTCACTGTGGCAAGCTCCCCATAGGACTGTATGGTTGAGTTCATGGCCCAAAAGGAAGAAGACGAAGGAGGGGAAGGAGGCGAAACTTCTGGGGCTGACAACAGGTCAACTTGGAGCTCCATGCCTTGATCGATATCCCATACATGCGCTGTTTCTGCCTAACATTCTAGGGCTGTTTGACTGTTGCGCTGACTCAAGAATCTGTGGCATCGCCCCAGAGCTTTTTTGGCCGAACTCCTTGCCCGAGCTCAAATTACATCTCGGCCTCTATTATCTTTATTATCAAGACCGATCCCGAGGTCGCTGCCGATCCCGAGGTCTCCTTGGGCCTCGCATCCCAGGGGTAGGCTAGTATAAACCTCAGATTTTCGACAGAATATCAGGATGAGCAACACTAGTAATGGCATTGGCGCTCTTTCACGTAGAGTCAGAGCCAATATAATATTCGCTGTGCGTGAGGATTCCACGGAGAGTCCATTGCTCCGCCTCCAGAGGTACCTGAGCCCACACCCTTTCCAGACAGCGGAGCACGAGCCGGATAGTGGCCCTAGGAGCTAGGTCCTCTCTTCTGTACATTTGGATATGTCAACGCTTTTTGGTTCGTTTCCCTTGACCTCGTGTTTCTGTGCTAACCACAAGTCCAGCGGTTATCAGGATTACTATATCACATATCAACTGAGCGACTACAGTGCTTCTGGCATTGCCTTAAGCTGGAGTAACTGATGATTTGTTTCTTTGCCTAATTGATGAGAATTGCCTCTTTGAGCAGAAAGATATACATAGATAAAGCAACCCATCTGAAGAATACTGTATTGTCCATGGGTAGGCACAGGTAAAAGCGTTTGCGGGCAAATCCGGGATCTTCCCTTTAACCCTACCTAATCTTCTATTTATATACATGTTCTCGTCGATGCTCATGTTGAGGCATATCAGCTAGTAAGCATATTATTGGATATATCCAGATGGTGCCTGGTTCTTTTGATACATGATTTATTTTCACTAATATCCCACCGACCGCGAATCTCTTGCGTACTCGAGCACGCAGCTTAACGATGAGAACGGCTCGGTCCGGAGCACGTGTACGCACCTCAGCCCTAAAAGACTCAACTACTCCGTACCTAAGCAACAGTGTAATTCGTAACTACTGGCGTTTCGGTCTCCCAGGTTTGCCGTGCCGTCTATCGCTAAGCACAGTACCTGACTGGCTAGACCGCCACCAGTGACCACGGCCTAGTCGGATCGGCGTACTACGGCCAGTAGGGGATGAACTAGACGGGACGTATGTACTCAGCCCAGTTGCGTAATGTATAGCCAGTCATTCCAAATGCCTTGTACGCACCCTGGCCTGGCTGTCCCAGACCCTCAGGCTTTTAGTTCGGCAGCTCGCTATAGTTCTCTGCGTAACCCCTCTGTTTCAATGCCATCTTGCTTCTGCAAGCCTAATGCGCGTTGGAAGAGTGAAAATGTCATCTGATCTATTTCGATATATGCAAGTGAATATATATGCAAGAGTACAAGGCAGCGAGAAACTGTCGATAGGCTCTCTTGAACTCTAATGAACTAATGAACAATACTCAAACGCCGTTGGTGAGAACAAAGTCTGCGAGCATCACACACGTTATATTTGAAAGCACATAGTCTGGGAGTCACTCCCTTGCTCGGTAATCAGGATGGTTGGCGGTTAGTGCGAGGACTGGCCATTATTATTGCTTTGCGCACCGGCACTGTACGATGAAGCCGCAGCAGTCAGCCTCATGTTTAACAGAACGACCATCAGCGAAACAAACAATGACATACTGGTAAATCTTCTTGCAGACAAAATAGATGGCCGTTCCCACGAGGGCAACTTTGACCAAGCCCCCTCTGCCGCCAGCACGAGGGTTGAGACCTCGTATGTAGTTCTGGCGAAAAAACCGGCTACCTCGACCGGCGAAAGAAGGCGCTGAGTTGTAGTAGGTGCAAGGGGAATGCATCTTGGCTCTCTTTGGTGAAGGCTTTGGAGACAGCCTTTCTGGTGTGAAGGGATAGTGAGATGAAGAGGGGCGAGGAAAGTCTATAGTGTGAGCAATATATCCCAGGTTCGGATATACGACAGGGACCGGCGCTAATGCCAAACGCCGAGTCCGAAATGTCCGCAACTACGAACTTTACCCTCTGACTCCACCGCAGTCACGTGTGACCCACTCAACTGGCAGAATGCAATATACAACCATGATGTATCCTACCCTTGAATTTTGCATTTATTGCAGCTAGTATAGATCGCTCTCTGTTAATAAATACCTTGCTGTTGCTTGCCTTTAGTATTAATAAATTGAGTAGTACATATGCAGCCAAACCTGCATGGGGATCACGTTCGAACAACACTCTCTCATGTGTTCAATCTTCTGCGAGCGTTGGACACTTAATAGCTGACCTTGTCTGGACTTCGCTTCAGTGTCCATCTGCCATCGCGCAAAGTTCCCATCCAAAATGACTACGTTTCATTTCAATGGCCAACAGCTAGATAGTGACCTAGTGACTTCAATTTCTTCCCTTCTTGACGATGTCAATGTCCCGAGTCTGCTTTGGGACAATTATTAACCGTCTACGGAGTTCCAGCAGATGTTGATGTGAGTATGCTATTCTGGTATGACTGCCTTCCTATACCACTTACACTGGCAGGGCGTGTCCTTCGTCGTACTAGATGCGCTTATCGAAATATCCCTCTCTACTGGCTTTTGGCCCTGCTCTCGACCTTTCGCCTGCCCACATTCGAATTCGCGCCAGCCGCCCTATAGACACCGTCACATCGATGATGAGCTTGCGATATCGTTGTACCGGATATCTGATGTGCTCCGGGAATTTCCTGAAATTGTGGCTACTCTAGACCACACCAAGCTGAATATTATGTGCGCGTCTGACGCGAGGCTTCCTCCAGCTACCCTAGGTCGCGGTCGAGGGCGCTTTCCACACTTTATTTCCGTCCGAATTCCAAGCGCCTCGAGAAATTGTGAGGCTCTTATTCTGTTGCTTTGTCGGAATTACGGAACTGCCTGCGAAGCTTACTGGATGGCGATCTTGACGTATATGCTAGAGTACGTTGATGGAACAGATATTCTCGACAAAGAAAATCTGAGAGACAGATATAAACAGTTTTACCATGCCTTAAAGCTGGGTGATCCGGCGATGTATTCAATTCTGAAGGACCTCCGCCGTAATTTTAAAGAGACGGCTCCCCAAGTCAAACAAAGTTGACCGATACGACTCATGGTGTCTAGTTCAGTGGTTCGCTTTCCCTCAAACTGCCGTCAAGTCAATGCAATGCACAGCGCCGCCTGAGGCATCGTAGCTGCGTTGCAGGGATAGTGGGAAGGGAGGCAAGATATTACGGCTGGCCAAGCCGTAAAACTTCTTTAATTGGCTGCCCTTATCCACGCGGCCTCTAGATGGGGCTATTCAGCATGCACGAAGCGGCCTCCAGTGGATGTGGGGTGTGGGATGCCTGTACCGCTTCACGACCACGCCTTCAGTCTACCGGATGGAAGCCCGACACAGGCTGGCGTACTCTATCTTAAGTGAACATCCCAGACTGTCTCGCTGTATCTGATCAAACTGCCTAAGGCATTTATTGGCCTGAGACACCTGTCGGTTTGGCCTCGAGCGCTCTACACCCCGCGAGTGGCCGACAACCTTATTCCCATGATCATACTCGCGCCTCGGGTATGATATGCCCAGAGAGTCTGCTAACGGGGACTGTGTCATAGCCACGATCAGCAGAATTACAGAGAGTGACAGCTTCGCCGCGGCTGACGGACTTATAAGAAGGATCTGAACAATCGGTATTGGACATCACCAACCTGCCACTAATGCTGGTCGAAAGTCGTCACACTTTTATCAAAACAAAGCTTTTGCGCTTATCGATGTGGTCCGTCCACGCGGGCAAATGGATAATATTTCCTTATCAAAGTGCTTTTCATATTCACATTCAACCAGCCCCCGACCTGCCCGTTCCTCTTCTTGGAATAAACGCCGGAGCACCGCTCTGACTATCCTTCTTTCTCCAGAAACGCCGAAGACACTACTCCTCCGCGTTTGATGGACCGATCTAGCATTGTCCTCCTGTCCCAACTGACTGGCCTGTTAACAGCTGGTGGTCCCTTGGTACTCCCCTTGCTCGAGGCGCTCTTCGATTATCACAGAAATGGCGAGACATTCAACAGGAGCTCCGGGAGGAAAGAGACGAAGCCCAAAGAGTTCTCGAGGAACAGCGAGTGCGAGCAGATACAAGCGAGAGGAACGTGATGCTGCAAGAGAGCAACTACAAAATTTGGCATGTCAATCCCATGGAGCAAAGACAGCAAGAAGGCAGCGATTACTGAACGAGGATGACGCCTTTTCGCTAGTGAGACGCCCAAGAACGAACCAAATACAGCCGACGACTTGACAAGGATCCCATTGTTGATGAAAACACGAATTGATCTCCAAGCCAACAGAAATGCTGCTGATTCGGGCGTGAAAGCTGCGGCAGCTGGGGACAATCACAAAATCTGGGCGAAAATTGTTTCGATCCTGAAATGTCGATGAAGAACAGGCCGAAGCAGATTTGATTGAGTCCTTTAAAGACACGGAGTAGTATGTTAGAACTGGGAAACAGGAGACTTTCATTATCATGTCACTCTGTATGCCAACTGTCTGAGTGAGATCTTATGCTGTCGCCTCTAAGGAATGTTATTACCCTGAATTCAGAGGAATAAGGTGATTTTGTAAACTGTACGGCAAGCTGACATGAATGAGAATGCGAGGTGTCCAAGTGCCGGCACTGAAGAGCAGGACCTACCAAAGCTACTAAAGCAGCCTAGTCACCCTAGAGCACGTCACCTTGGATCGTGTTGCACCTCACTTGTTTCTCCACTCAATGCTGCCATACAAAGGCGAATAATTCCATTGAACTACTCATACCCCTGCAGAAACCGGACATGAAGATATTAAGCAAATATATGCGTTTCACATTTGGCATACCGAGGTCCCTAGGTTTATCCGCAAGGCGCTTCCATCGAGATTTCGTATTATCATCTAGATCAGTTTCAGGACTCTTTTCAACCTGCAAAAGTCCTCATACAAGACTAATGAGCTCCTCGAGCGCGCAGCAGTTCTGTACTGACCTTTTTGAGTACATCAGCGGTCGCTGGCTATGGGACGAAGAGCAGCAACTTCGCAATCGGTTTTCTCCCTTTGACATACCTGAACTTCAGAAAGTGGCCGCGAGCAGCGTTGGAGCAAGCAAATGTGTTGGAATTACGAAACTCGCCGAAGGCTCGTTCAACAAGACTTTCAAGCTTACTATGGACAATGGGATGAATGCAATTGCTAGGATTCCTCATCGTATTGCAGGGCCTCGGTACTACATGACAGCTTCTGAAGTCGCAACCATGAAATTTGTGAGAATGATACTTGTTTTCCTAATCTCTGGATTAGTCGGTTCTAACGTATGACCAGGCACGCAGCATCTTCCAAATTCCGACCCCCAAGGTGTTTGCCTGGAGTGCTGATGCGTGTAATCCTGTCAGTCCGAATACATTATCATGGAGGAGGCCGCTGGAGTAAAATTGGATTATATTTGGGATGATCTTTCTCTGGAACAGAGGATAACGATAATGAAGGACCTTACTTCCTTGGAGAAAAAAATGGCCTCAGTATCTTTCAACAGGTCAGGCGATGATGCAAGCATTGCCCCTATTCATATCACTAACGGAAACCTAGTTACGGCAATCTGTACTATGCCAGCGAGATTATACCAGGCCCTTCAGCAGCTGAAGTTGTTGGTGATGTGCCAGCGGATATCAAAAACACAGTGATGCGTCGATTCGCCATCGGGCCGGTTGCAGAGAGGGCGTATTGGAACAAAGAATGCGCAACAATGAATTTAGACAGAGGCCCATGTATGTATCTTTCTTCCTTTGTTTGATTTCTTCTGATTTCTCAAAGGGAAACATCCGCAAGATTATACTATTTCCCTAGCTCATCGAGAGCTCAAATCGGTCACACAGTATGCAGTTCCGAAACCGCAGGATGACCCCTTGGTAACCTCTGCGACGCAGAATTCTCCCAGCAGCCATATTTCGTTGCTTCACCAGCACCTGAAAGTTGCCCCATACCTCCATCCAAATGACCCAGCTGTCGTCGCACCTCATATATGGCATACGGACCTCCATGCAGCAAATATATTTGTTCAAGATGGGTGTATATCCAGCGTGATAGACGGGCAAGGCACCTGGGATGCCCCTTTGATCCTCCAGGCGCGCCATCCGCGGCTGATTGAATATCATGGGGATATTGTATTAAAGGCTCCCGCAAATTTAAAGGACCTTGAGCCAGATGACAAAAATAAAGTAAAAGGACAAATGAGCAAGTCTAGTATTCTTTACCTTTACGAGAAGCAGACTGCCAAGGAGGTCCCTCTTTTAAACAAAGTCCTCCGTAATAATCATGGTCGAATAATGTGCGAACCTATACAATTGTTGGCGATACTTGGGGCGATGATATTCTGCCCTTAAGGGAATCCTTAATCCGAATAAAGAAGTAAGTGCGCCCTATATCCCGGAATTTGTCAAGCCTAGTCTAAATCAGCTGCAGATATTGGAATGAACTGGGGTTTGACTTCCCTTGTCCCATTCATTTCACAGAGGATGAGCTTCGTATCCACTCAGAGGAAAGTGAGGGGTTAAACGAAGTTCAAGAATTTTGGACTGTTTCCTTTATTATCTCTCGGGACGGGTGGACCCCTAAACATCTCTATAATGATGCTCTCGCACTCTCTGTGGAGTTGCGAGAAACTGGTCTAAAATCTTATGACAGAAAAGGAGAGGGAGGATTTCAGAAAACAAACACAGTGGGTTGAAAGGCAGGATGTTGAGAGAAGGCGATAGTGCTACCCCTAGGCGAGGTACCCGCCTTCGTGCCGCAATATGAGAGTGTCACAATCCCAAACAATCTAGGGCTAACTTGCAATCATGGTATAGTGCTGATTTCGTGACGGTTGAACCAAATTCCCAAGGACCCAAACAAACTCGGAATTATCTGTGAATATGACGATTCTATTATCGACATGTCTGAAATCACTGGGGTCATCACAAGTTGATTCTTCTCAAGTCCTCCATCCAGCCTGATGTGTCTACGTCATCTAATTTGGTTGTAACCGGTTGGGTGAACATCGCGCCTGTTGGGTTGTTACTGCCTAGCAGTTCGACACATCACTCATAACTCTTTGAGTTCTGTCAAGCACATTGCTGATCGGTTGCCGCTCTGAAATTCTGGACCAACGCCCTTGCAACGATTCCGATGCCTTCCAGCAAAACTTCAGCTCCCTTCAGCTCCTCGGCCTGGTCTCCTTGAAACTATGTCGCTGAGCATTGGACGAGTGGACTGTTCGAATACGTTTCGGCGCCTGCACAGTTACAAATCGAGATTTGCCGATCTGATTTTTGCATTGCAGCGCGCCATATATGAAACTAGTTGGCACAAATCTGCCCAAGCACCAAAGGGTAACGAGAAGAAATTATAGATACTATCTGCCACAAGGGGCTCAATCCGTCCAGCGACTGGATGATAAAGGAGCACGTGGATGCACTTGGCAATATTCCATGTGACTGGTGGCAGAAATGGATCGCGGGAGAGCATGTTTACGGAGGTCAAGAGAATGTCTGAGGGAGGCAGACCATTGATCAAACGCTTCGTTGATACAGTGCAGGAGCCGCGGCGAAGAAGCGCAATGGAGGACGTTGGGAAGCCGCGGCAAATGCCCTACTTGCAATGTTAAGGGGAATTCTGGCCTTCAGGCCGAATGAAAGGCTCACTTCTACGGAACTCATTGACTCTGAATGGATACCGAGATGGGCTGTGCAACTCCGAGGAGTGGTTGCGTAATGTCTTAGTGTCTTGACTTTTTTATTTGCATTACACTTTACGAGACACTGATGGCAAATTGATCTATATAGAGCCGCTCAAGTGGGTTAGATTTAGTTATGTGATTGAACCTCCGTGCATGGCCCAAGAATCTTGTCTAGTACTTTGCCAGCAGTATTTAGTTGGATGGGTTTGTTTTGCTTTTGTTCTACAAACCTATCAGCTTGTTGTGTCCGAATAAGTAATATGTACCTCTTCTGACAGCATTTATAGGAGAAGGAATCTTGTCCATGCAGTCCGTGTGAGTAGGATCCAAGAATGGACGATTCACTGATATTCCAGCTTACTTGCATAGCAAAAGCATCCGCAAATTCTGGAGCGAGCATTTTGGCTCCTTTCAATTGTGATTAGGCCGCCGAACAGAAGCTACTGATTGTACTGATTGTCGGCTAGGCTGCTATGCGCAGGCTTAGCTTTGCCCAGGTCAAAATTCAGATATCGGCTCTAAGTAGGATCTTTGATATCCTCATATCGCTTTCAAGCTATTTGGCGACATCCGTGTCATATGGCCCACTATCAACATCCTGCTCTATCATGTATAGTTGCATTGTCCAAGGACCTGACCCAGGTACGCTAAACATGACCAGAAACGGTGTCAACGGCAACGTATACAGTCATAACTCACGCGGTGAGTTCTGCGCAATGATATAGTTAGGCATCGTGGACTGGTTATATTATTCAGCCTAAGAGTTTGAAGATGTATCTCACGCTTCAGCGTATAACGCTCATCATAACAGGGATCCCATACAATACCGTCCATTACCCTTAATGCCATAAACACGAGAATCCTTAGGACCTTTTTTTCCCATAAAATTTATCTCATAAACCAGTACAGCCGGTGATCACTTGATGCACGGTCTCACCTGCCGCACGATTTCTCCTCACCGACTGTTCTCAAGTCAAACTTCAACCTCTTATATCTCATTCAATATGTCCTCAATTGAAGCAGCAATAGAAGCAATCAATTCTTTAGAGCCAGGCGATTCAATTAATTATACCAAAATTGCAAAACAATTTGGTGTTGACCGGTCAACGTATCGAGGCGTCACCACGGGGTACAGCGCTCGAGGGTCCACCAATATGAGTGAGCAGCAGCGAGTCCTTACCAACCATTATAAGCTATATAAATCAGCTTACCGAACGAGGTCTAGGAGTTCTTGCATAAATCAATGGGCCTAAGTCATATTACAAAACGGGACTTCTTTCGCCTCTTCTGGCCGGCCTGGGAGCAAGCCTTGTCATTGAAGAATATCCTTTCTGCATGGAGAACTGTCGGGATATCACCATTGGATCCTGAAGTTGTTCTAGTCCAATTTACCAAGAAGAAGGACTCCCGGCCATCCTCAAGTGAATCCTCCCGCTTGATACTGCAAGCAGAAGACTGGAGAAAGATTGAGAAGCTCCTAAGCCGCGTGGTTTCCAATGTTTATGACAAAAACGCCAAGTTAAGTTCTACAATGCATCACCTCTCTACAGAGGTTATTATCCTTAAACTACGTTGCCAGGAGCTTGAATCAGCTCTCCAGAATGAGAAAAAGAAGCGTCAGCGCGGAAAACCTCTATTATTTGAGCTTGTGGCCCCTGAAAATGGTGGTGCAGTTTTTTTACTCTCCGCATAAAGTCCAGCAGGCTCGCGATCTTCAGAAGAAGAAGGATGAGGCTATACAATTACCAAGGCCTCAAAAAGAGGAAGAAAAGGTCCGTCGTCAGCTTGCTAAAGAAGAGAAGCAACGCTTGCTTGAAGAGCGTAAGAGAAATCGAGCATCTCAACAAGAATCACGGTTGCTAGACGCAAAGCGGAGGAAACAAGAAAAAGAGGACGCGCGCCTGGCAAAGGAGGCTGACCGTCAGCTTCAAAATGACTTCCAGCAGGCAAAAAATTCTCCAAAAAAGACATCTAGAGCGCCACGCCAGCAGATATCGAAGCAAATCGTGCTAAAACTCCTAATACTGTTGTAGAGGCCCCTCCTACAACTAATCGTCGAGGCCGCCAGATCTGGCTGCCACGGCGCTTCCGGAGCGAATAAAAATCATGTATAGACTCTAGATAATGACTATATCAAGCCACAAAAAGAACTTGAAATTCTACTAATTGTATGTGGTTAAATTGCTTCATGTTTGCTATCGTATTTGGTGGTGATTTTGGACGGCAGTTGAGACCGTGCATCAGGTGATCACTAACTGTATAGCAAGACTAAACTCAACAATATTTTTTTCATCTTTATTGACAATAGATAAAATAAAGAAAAAAGGCATAATTATCCACAGTACAACGACCTATCTACAATGCCTTCTGACGGTACGACGGTTCGTCTTACTACATGCGGCCGAATAGGCGTTCGGGCCGGTTGGCAGCTGAATGGCGTGAATCGCTTCCATGCATATCTCAGCCGCATTATTATTGAGCAGCCTAGAGGGCTTGACAACGACGTAGGACTCTCACAACGGTAAACGGCTCATCCAATGCTCAGCCACAATTGCCCCACCATTGACTTCGAGTATCGACCGAGGAGTTGCCGAATTGGGTCAAAATGCTGGACTAGCGTCTCATGGAGTGTGGCTTAGGCGCTCAGCTTTGGATCTGTTTTAGGCTGCCACGTATAGACCACCTTGCGGATGCATTATGCAGCCATAGGACGACTGTCTGCCATGCAAGAAACAGCCAATGCGTGTATCCGAGGATGCCCATCCAATGGCAGCATTGACGGGGCACTCAAAACAGCGCAGTAGGGCTGTTGTTGGTACGTTGCTAGGATGCTGGATCCCTCAAGCTGCTAAGGACGGGATAGCGGGGCAGTAGGCGTCGACTAATCGCACGAGGGGAGCTGACCGACCTCTTCCCCTCATCTCTCGACGATCTATTTTTGCCTCGCTGCATTTTTGATCCAGATTCATGAGAGACGCCAAAATCTCTTGTCGTCTCACATTTTTGTTTTGAATTCTCTTCTTGGTCTCGCCTATCCCTATCCAACAATTGCAAAGCCATGTCCTACAATCAAGACCACCTGGCCTATGGCCAGTATCATAACCAGGCCTCTGAAGGCGCTGGCGAAGGGGAAAGTGCGAGAAGTCTGGTGGGAGACACGTTCAACATGCTGAAGAGCAAATACAAGACACATCACAACTCTCAGCAGGGTCAAGCTCCAGGGACCCAGAATCAGCCGCCTTCTCAGAGCTATAACCCAGGGGGTTACGGCGTACGTTGAAGCAACCGTAGCGTTATACGGACAAAAGACTGATCTGTCGGTAGGGAGGGCAAAGCTATCCGTCATACAATAGTCCAGGGTCGAGGCCGTCTGATTCGAACCAGAGTTCGAGCAAACCGCCAAAGGATAAAACATCCGGTTTGTTTGGGAAGCTCCAGGACGTCGTTGCAGACCTCGGCGGCGAAGTCGCTCAGCGGTTAGGGACAGCTATCGACCCGCAGGGGTATGCACAGTACGGAAAGCCGCAGCCCCAGACACAACACCGGTTCGGCAGTTTCGCCCCCGAACGTCACGGCAATGATGTCCAGTGGTATGTCGATGGATGCTCATATTTCTACGCCGTCTCCAAGGCACTAGAATCTGCGAGAGAGTCCGTTTGGATCCTGGACTGTAAGTGGTAGCAGAGAATATCCTGGCGCAGACTAACTGTGGATCAGGGTGGTTGTCGCCGGAACTGTACTTGAGACGCCCGCCGGCCAAAAACGAGCAGTACCGACTGGATCGGCTGCTACAGGCCGCAGCGAAACGCGGCGTTAAGGTCAACATTATCGTATACAAAGAGGTTACCCAAGCGCTGACTCGTATGTCGCCCCGTCGCCGTCCTCAGTAGTGGGGAGTTGCTGATGAAGTACAGTTTCCTCGGCCCATACAAAACACCACCTTGAAGCACTCCACCCTAACATTGCTGTTTTCCGTCATCCGGATCACCTGCCAGACGGTCAAGGCCTGGCGGCTTCTATTACCTCTTCTCTGCAAAACCTGTCTCTCGACGCACTCAAACTAGGGCAGATGTCTGTCGACGCCATGAAGGGTGTCTACGGTATCCACGAAGGTGTCATTCTGTACTGGGCTCATCATGAAAAGCTCTGCATAGTCGATGGAACGGTTGCATTCATGGGTGGACTGGACATGTGCTACGGTCGTTGGGACACTCACCAGCATGCCCTCGCTGACATTCACGATAACCCTGCGGACATTGTATTCCCCGGTCAGGACTATAACAACGCCAGAGTTCTCGACTTCAGCGACGTTGCTCATCCCGACCAGAACCAGCTTGACAGGACGCAGACTTCCCGGATGGGATGGTCCGATGTCGCAGTCAGTTTCCACGGGCCGGCTGTGGAGGATATTCGTCGCATGTTCGTCGAACGGTGGAACTTCCTCTATGATATCAAATACCAGTCCCGAAACGACTCGAGGTTCTCGAGACTGGCACTTCATGGCCACCCGGGCTCGTCTAGTGGCCATTCCCAGGCACAGCAGGGCTCTCATCAGCAGGCCTCCCACCAGCATGGCCAGCAGCAGCCCGGTCAACCGAATTCTCCCTCGGTCCATCCGGGTAACACTCAGCAGACTTACCAGCCCGCGCAACACCAACCTGGCCAGCAGCACTATCCCGCTAATTCGCAGGCTCCTACTCAGCAGCAACCAAGCTGGTCTCAGCAGCAACCAACGTATCAACCCTACCACCCCGGCCAGTCGTACTCGCCATCTCAGAGTGCCAGTGAGCTGCCTCCGACAAGCCCTCAACCTAACTGGAATCAACAACAGCCTTCATACCAGCCTAGCCAGCAGCAGTCGCATCATGGAACTCCGCAGTCGCCTTATACTGGCCAATCCTTCCCGCCTCCTCCCCCCGGACCGCCTCCAAGCCAGGGGTCTGGTCAAGCTCACACGCCGTACTTCCCGCCTCCGCCCACTCAGGCCACCCAGGAAAATCAACACTCCTCCCACCGCGGCTTAATGGATGACTACAGCGAGGACAGGGGCGATCGAGGAAGGGCCTCTGGTGGGAGGCCAGCAGGATCTGCATCGAGCTTCGTGCCTCGTCGTTTCCGAGAGAACTTTGATTCGCTCCGTGGTGAGCTAGCTGGTCAGATCCACCAATACCAGGACCGTATCACCAGCAGTGCTTTAGGACGCCCGCAGCAGCGGGGAAACATGTCTTGCCAGATTGTTCGTAGTTGCGGGAAATGGAGCAACGGCACGCCCACCGAGCATTCGATTCAGGATGCGTATGCGGAGATTATCCGCCACAGCGAACACTTTGTCTACATTGAAAATCAGTTCTTCATCACAGCAACGGGTGATAAGCAGAAACCGGTGGAGAACAAGATTGGCGCTGCAATTGTCGAGCGCATCCTCCGCGCTGCCCGTGCAGGCCAGAAGTACAAAATCATCGTCGTGATTCCGAGTGTCCCGTGCTTTGCAGGAGACTTGGGCGATGAGGCTGCGCTGGGAACTCGTGCAATCATGGAGTTCCAGTACAACTCGATCAACCGCGGAGGAAACAGTATCATGGAGCTGATTGCGAAGGAAGGCTACAATCCAATGGAGTACATCCGGTTCTACAACCTTCGCAACTATGACCGTCTCAAGTACACCGTTCCCAAATCCGCTCCGCAGAGTGGAGGCTTTGGGCCTGAGCATCGCCCCGCCTTTGACACATCCGCTGCCTACCAGTCCTATCCTTCCAGTCATGCAGGCGCCAAATCGGGATCCGGGCAGTGGGATACTGTGAGCTCATGCTACATGCTCAACGGGCCAGACCTTCGGAATATCCCTTGGGATGGTCCCGCCGAGGCAGAGATCGATGCATTCGTTACGGAGGAACTATACGTCCACTCCAAGGTAGGTCCAGGATAATATCCCCACTTTCTCACTGTAGCTAACGGAACAGGTCATGATTGCCGACGACCGCATCGTTATCTGCGGATCTGCCAACATCAATGACCGGTCTCAAGTGGGCGACCACGACTCGGAAATCGCCGTTATCATCGAAGACAGAACGCCCGTTCCATCCAAGATGAACGGTCAGCAGTGGACGGCCAGTCGCTTCGCATCCTCGCTCCGCCGCCACCTATTCCGCAAGCATCTTGGCCTGCTTCCCCCGCAGGACTACGAGCATGTTAATGATCACTTTGACTTCGACTCCCCTGAAAGCCAAGTCGTGGCGGATCCCTTGGCGGACACCCTCCTCAGCCTCTGGAACACCCGCGCCCACAAAAACACCGAGGTCTACCGTGAAGTTTTCCACTCTGTTCCTGATGACACCGTTCGCAACTGGAATACGTACAAGGAGTTCTACGGCTACTACTTCAAGAACGCAGACAAGCAGGCGTTCGGCGAGAAGATAGACGGCCCTCCCCCAACATATAAGTACGGGCACGTGGTCGCTGAGAAGTTCCCCGGTCCCGAGGGCGTAAATCGAGTGAAGGAACTGCTCAGCCAGGTGAAGGGGACGTTGGTGGAGATGCCGCTGATGTTCCTGTGCGAAGAGGATGTGGCTGAATCTGGGCTAACGCTCAACGACTTGACAGAACCGCTTTATACCTAGTGGAATTATGACTGAGAATATCTTTGTATTAATTAGAATGAGTGGCGGTCTTCTTGGGTTATTCTTTGTGTTCAATTGTTTGGTTAATTCCAAGTTGATATTGTTCTCAAGAACAATCTGTAGTTCGTGCACTTTTATTGGCCAATGCGACCTCGTCCATTCAGGTCTGTCTTTCCTTACTGCAACCTCCTCAGTCTAGCTCTATCTCTGAAGGAGCCTCCTCACGACTACCGATCAAATCCTTGCCTTTGGGCAGCTTCGGGGTTTCAGTCAAGCCATGTCCAGCCCGCAAGTGGAAGACGGTCTGTCTCGCTGAGTCTCAGGAAAGCAGCCTGGACCAGGAAATCAACACGAAGCTAAATCCAGCGCTCTGTTCTTGATATCTCAGCCCATTGACTTCGTTCTCTCTTCTGCACTTCCATTGGACTTCCTCCCAAGAACAATATTAAGCCGCCACATGCACGAAGGTACCGGATGGCATTGACACCCTAACCAGAATACGACGAGGCCGAAACACGTCTGCCGGAGCAATTGTTCTCCCTCTGATCTGGCGCCTTGAATCCCAGTTTGAGGTTTCGTCTTTGGTCTCTCATAATTCAGTATGCGGTGTGTCTCTCACAATTCAGTATGCGGCGTAAAGGAAAAGCACCAACCCAGAGGACATAAATACCCCATCTTCTCCGGTCCAACGGTCTCCTCATCATCGCAGTTAACCTCTCTCATGTACTTCTTCTCGCTTCATTACAAATATTACTCATGCAGACCCCTTCAGACCAACCGACACAAATGTCCCCCATTGAGTTCGCTCCTGTCTCCATTGGTATGTCATCTCCTTCCTCTTCCGTCCTATGTCCCCGATATTTCTCAACCAGTCCCAGTCCCAGTTCCACCTTCTCCTTGTCCTTGCATCCTTTTGACAACGACGACTCTAACATGCTCTACCTCTTCAGCCTCCCCAGGCGCCGGCTGCGTGGTTATGTAAATAACCACCTGAGAAATATCGACCGCGCACCCAGTCCACCCCTAGTCAATTTTAAAAAATCAGCATCTTAACAATGATTCTCGAATTACACCAACCCGTTCGAAGTAGTCGTTTCTTTCTCAATCAGGCAAGACAACAGCGAGTCATCACGCGTCATCTTCACAATCCCGAGAAGGGGAAACTACAAACTCCAATAAAAAAAAATCAACTCTATATATATCGACTTCATTCCATCCAGATGAAATCGATCCTTCTATTTACAATAACGATGTCTGATGAAACACAAATATCTTTTTGAAGTTCAAGTTCCGCCTATCGCAGCGTCAAGCTGGTTCATAAAAGTGACGGACCTCTTATCTCTACGATATCCGCGACCAGAATGACGAATTGCATTCTGATACTGTTATGTTGAATCGGATGTGCGGTGGGCAGGACTGGGGTTTGTCATGGTTTTTTCTTGTCTCTTCTACCCCCTTGTTTTGCTTAATAGGGTAGACTAGGGTACGATAGGTTGCATGCTGAAATGCATATCGATTTTCCCATTTTTTCCTTTGTCTTTTATTTTTACCTCGCCCTTGCCCTTTTCCTATGGATACGGTGCGGTCAATCGTGTAAATGGTAGGACCTGGAACGGCTCTGTCTGGAAGGTATAGTCGGATGTAGGTTATCATTCAACGGCGTAAGAGCTAGTAATATGTAAGAGTTGGTCTAGGATAGCGGGTTTTTGGGCGGGTAGGAGTGGGAGCGGGAGTAGGACGGAAGTAAACGATGGGTTTGTTTGGCAGAGCTTGGGATCTTGAGATAAACGCCCCGGTATATCGGCTATCTAGATATGGATAGCAAAGCCTCATGCCCGTATTTAAGGCGTAGGTAGGTAGCTCAAACAGATGAGTATCGGGGTTGCAGCTGGCTTAGGATGCAGGTCTGCTGTTCAATTCTAAGGGAGCCTACGTACTTCGCCTACATGCCCGCGCCCTGATCGAAGCCAGGAATCCAGCCGCAAATGTTCAGGCGTGCAATTTCCATTACGTGGGAGGCAGTTCGATGGAGAGATACTCTAGCTCTGTTTCGGACAGAATGGTTAAGGGTCGAGAACGAAGCTATGAGGATAGTTCAGATAGTCGCTATACCGGGTGGTCTTATTCATCAGGTCTTAACAAGTATCATAGGATGGTGTATCATATATCAATAAGCTACTCCACTGCCGTCTCCTTGCGGATTGCATCGACACGCGCAATGTCATCAGCACTGGGGTCCTGCAGTTCTGCGTCTCCCACGACAAAGGCCTCGTTCACTGCATCCTCAACCTGTTCCACAATGTGCTGGATCAGATTGACAGACCGCGCCGTTCCTACTTTGACCATGTCCTCGCCCACCGAACCCGCGATCTTGCCATCTCCGCCGTTCTCTGTCAGGTCAGCTGAGAACGCGCCGCAGATGGCTTTGACGGGCTCCAGAAACCGGCTGCGGAAGTATGCATAGGTCTTTTCCAGCTCTAGCTGACTGCGTAGCTCAGCAGAAGATATTAAAATGTAATAGAGGTTAAGCGCCGAGTGAATAGATGGGCTTAAAGTTTGGGTGAACCGGACCCAGGATGTCACGAGGTCGGAAGTCAAATCGAGGTCCAATGCTGGAGAGGCGAAGAGGAGTGGAAAGAGGACGGAGAAGTAATGAGGGTTAAGGAAGATGTTGGGCTCAGGGCCAGGGGCTTCTTTGGCTGCTTTAAGAATCTCATTCTTAAGCCAATCAATTGCCCTATCTTTAATTGTGCGATAGCGTTCGTCCTCCAGTACTTTTCGAATTACCTTGAAGCGAGCGACTTGTGAAGGATTTGCATTTATGATTTCAGCAGGAATCCTCCTCACAGTGCTGTAAGTTTGGCGAACGGTACAGGCTGTCAACAAGGTAATAAAATTGGTAAACTCGGTTTCGTCCGAAGGTGTTGGTGTTGGACTTTGGAGAGATAGGACAGTCAGTGCAAGCAGTGAATCGAGCAGCACGTGCGGTTGTTCGAAAGCGACCTCATCAAGGCTGCGAAATTTGCCAACGTAGTTATCGAAAATTCGGGCGAGATCAGGATAGACCTTAATTTGTAAAGCCTTTCCGGTGAACAACTTTCCAACCGCAGCTCGCGCGGCGAGAAGCAGCAACGACCCGTGCCTTTCTAGGGGAATGTCTTCCGCACTATTAGGATGCTCTTCAAAATCCAACGGTGGGGGCTGCGTTTCAGGAGCTCGCGTCACGACTTTGAGAAGCTCTTCGTCGGTTAAACCGAAGTCTTGAGACAGTGCCTGGTTCAATCAGTACACGGATTTCCAACGGAGGACAAAAACACCCACAGTAATCTTAGCAATTATGCTATCGCGCTCTCCAAGCTGTCTATTATCCACGTATACATTTGTTGGCGAGCCAGTGCCTGGCATACGCGATTCCGGATGTAACTTTTCTTGTAGTCGAACACCCCACGACATTCCAGGATCCGTCGGACCCGAACAGCTCAAAAGATACGATTTAAGAAGCTCAATCAAACCAAACTGCAGAAACCTCCTGATCAGCGCGCTCTCTTCGTTACCAGCCGGGCTAGGCGACATCACTTCCGCTTCAGGGTCTGGAGCAGACGCTTCGGCGACACGGAGGACTGTCGAATCGCTCGGAGCCCTGGGCGGCGGTGGGGGTCTTTTCGTGGGGGAAACGTCTCGGAAAAACTCGAGCAGGGCTATCGTAGTCTCGTTTGTTGGCATCGATGTGTATGCTTCCAGTACTGCCTGCAGGGATGTTGCAAGGAATCGACTAGGAGATTTTGTCTGTATACGGGAATGGAGGGTGGAGAGCATGGCAACAAGAGTGTTGAATTTGAGGACATGAAGAGGAATGTCCCCTGTAGGCGCTTTAAGCCCGCTGCTTTCCTGTCCAACGTCTCCATGCTGTGACTCTAATTGTTTGTCCGATTCCTCCTCGTCCTCTTCCGCTGGGTGTAGCTGCATAAGAGCGTCGGATACTCGTAAGATAACTTCTCTGGGATTCCCTAGCCGAGCTACATCCTTAAGACATTCTTGCGACTCTGGAAGCATAGGAAGCAGGATCTTCACCAGATCCCAGCCAATATTCGTAGTCAGAACTTCATCTTGAAGGAGCTTGTGCAACGTCGGCAGGCGGGCGGGGGTTAGCTGATATTCCAGCAAAGTGAGATAGGTGAGGTAGTCAGTGGCAGGGGGGAGCGCCTTAATAAGAGGATCTTCTTCAGCCATGGAGATTGACTGGTTGACCGATGACATTGAACGTAAATAAGAAGTCTGAGGGGAGTAGAGGTGGGAAGAAGGGTCCTTGCCGTTGTAGCTGCGTAAGCTCCAGAGCTTGGCAGCGGGGCACGCATGACATCATCAGCAGCTCAGGTACAAATCAATATCAACACAGAGCAGTGCTCTGTATCCAAGAAATAGTGAATAATATCGAACTCCGTGGTGAATTTACAATAAACGGCAAAGGAGACGCCTGCTTGCCCTGTGGGAAATGTTCATGCCAGTCGGTCCGGCTATACCTATGGTTGTTGCTCGCCATAGAAGGTCTCTGTCTTCGCGAGCAGAAGTTTCGACGCACTCTCTTAAGTTGCACCAAGCGCAGGGCGGCATGATGAAACTAACCTATGAATAAATGAGCAGGGGACTTGATTGAGGCCTTCAAACGCGATAGTCGCGTAGAAGACGACAACCAGTATCTTAAGAATCTCTCCCGAGGCAAAAGGGACGACATTTGCCCAAGGGCGTATCGTTCGCATCTGCGGTGATCTATGCAGCGAGCTGGTCATTGAGATCAACCTAGAGCTTGAGATTTGTTAGGCGAGAGCCATTGAGGCTGATGACAGTGCATTTATGGCGCAAATTTGTGACTGACTCCGCGTTTGCCTCTTGGCCATCCCGACTCTCAAAGACGAAAAGTACAGGATCAAGTTGCCGCCGTTATTGATGCCGATATATATATCTTTACAGCGGACGCATATGTCAGTCAAGTGACTCGGACTTCGGAATGCCGCCGCAAAGCTGAAGGCCAAGACTCGAGATTATGTTCATTTTTATGCTGCTTACAAATCCGATTGGAGCTGAATCAGACAATCACAATCAGGCTGAATCAGGCTCAACCCCAAGTTCCAAGGCTCGTACCTGAAATCCCCGTCCTGCAGGAGCCCGAGATCAGCAGCGCTCAAAACAGTCGGGTGCTACAGTCCACAAACCTATTTCGTATCTGTTGCCAACTGACAAACATGCATAGGTGACTGGTTCGCACTCATCTTCTACTCGGCAGTAACCCAAGTCCACTTCTTGTGATGATTTCGAAATCGAAATTCGAGCCTACCTAGAGCTTGCGGGAGTTGCCGGGCGAGCCGAATGGAAGCGATTTTGCACCGCTGTTTGCGGCTGATGATTGGGTCGCAGTCTGCTGAAATGACGACTCGAGTATTTTGATCAATCAAGAAAGCGGAGGGTTTTTTTTCGCGCATGGATCCATCTTCAAGGCTTTAGTCCCTGCGACTATTCCCTGAAGAGCAAATCCGCCTCTCGATCCGGTCTATGCTTGATTTTCACAATCCGCGCCCTACCGATTTTCCGGGCGTTCTCCCCATCTCACGGTCTCACCCTACACCTCCACTCCCTGTTTCGCCCATCCCTTTCTTCGACTCTTTGACTCTTTGCGTGCTGCACCGGTGTTCTTGTATATAAGAGCTCATCCTGTGCTCATTCCTTTTCAGTTTCGTCTGCTTTGCCGTTGCTCCTTGACCTCCAACGGCCGTTGAAGCTTCCCGGCTCTTCCGGCCTGCCTCTGATCTGCTCGTTTCTGTCATTCATTTCTGCATCTCCATACTTAAGCAGGCGTTCACATCTATAGCCTACCGAATCAACTCTCGCATACCTTGACTTAAAACTCGCGCGCTCCATCCTTGCTTGACCCAAACCATATTCCGTCGAAACCCGACCCGGGCACTAATCCCCGATCGCGTTCGACCCCAGAAGTTAGAAGTATACGTGACCTGCAAAGTATAATCAACGAGGGAAGGAGAAAGGTGCACAAAACAAATCAACCATAGGGAGGTGCGACCTGTTCTGCTGCCACACCTCTCAACACGGAAATGGCGACCGAAATGCAGTCCTTCTACACTCCTGCAACTACAACCCACATCTCGTCCCATGGCCCAGCGGCAGTCGATGAGCTGATCAACAAGTACTCCTCTACGATGGCCACAACGTCCCCTTCCCCGGGTACCCATACGTTTGACCGAGCGCAGCGCAACATCCTTCAGCGATTCGCGGACCGCATCCGTCTGGGGTATTATCGGTACGAGGTTACTTACGGCCTCTATGTCATGACTCCGGGCGAGAAGGTTGTCGCAAACACTTTTGTCGTCGTGTTTCTGGGTCTTCTGATCTGGGCCATGTTCTTCTACTTCCCGGGCCTGCTCTTCCAGAAGTTCTCGCGCCTCGTCTGGTTGTTGACTGGTCAGAGCGGTGAAGAGATGGGAGCTGCGTTTGGGATCCTGGATACGCAATCTTCAATATCTCAATTTGCCTCCGAAAAAGCAGCATTGTCATGATTGGTATCAGTACATGATCGTCCGCCTTTTGTGGCATCTCCAGACTTTGGATTAACGTTTTGTTTCGCTCCTCATATCTTGGTGAAACTCGGTTCGGGTACGGGCCTTAGCAATAAAGGTAGATCTCTCGTTTTCAACCCGGTTGTGATCTGCCGCTAACTGTCTACATAGTACCCCGTTATCTTTCTTTACATGCGGAGTTTGGCGCTATTCGGGTTTACTATATCTTCAGATGACGAAATGAACTCGTCATACTTTAATGACTTGACGGAGGACCAGCTGTACAACGAGAACGACTACCCGATATAATGACAGATAATGCGTCCTCGAAGCTCGAATGGCTTAGTGGTGCAATTTTTTGCCCACGGATTCTGATCTCCGTTTCCTCTATAACTTCACTTTTGTCTAATACCGTGGTGCTTTGGATTCAACGGCAGTTGAGGCGACGGTTCTTGGTGTGCTTGGATTACGTACCCTGCTGCGATGTATAGAGCCAGATCCGCCATTTGGGTCGGCGGTGATTATTGTTATAGTCGAGTGTCGAGTACTGGTCTAATAATGCTTAATGTTAAATATGAACATGAACACTCAGCCGATGCAGCAGTAGTCGCGATTAGCTCGTCTCGAGTTATCCTGTACTCTGTAGTAGTGTAGCTAGCCAAGCCGCGGTGTGGATGGATTCGAGCCTCAGCCACATCCCCGATAAAAATAAATTAAAAACGAGGGACATCATCCAGCCACGACAAGCTCAGCCTACTTCATCGCCGAAACCATCAGCTCCACGGCTGCAGAATCCACTTCAGGCGCGGCTTGACAGTTCTGGTTCAAAAACGCTGGTCAACTCGATTTCCTAGTGGCTGATCAGAAGCCAGCGAAAATGCTGACGAAGCTTGCTCGATCGGCTCCCCAAAAATAGTGGCCCGCAAAACGACTGCCTAACGCCTTAACGCGCAACCACCGGTCTTTTCTTTGCTTCAGTGCTTTGTTAGCCATTTCATCTATCGCTTAATTCTCCGACATCCCGGCTGTCGTTTCCTTCTCTGAAATCATATCGCCTTCCTCGTTGCGTTCCACGTTCTGTGTGGTGCCTCGTTTGTCCGGTTAAGGGTCAATTCAATTGCGGAAGTTGTTTATTCCATCCGGCCCCTGGCAGTTTTCCGAAAGACTCGAAGCCGCCGGGCGTCTGACGAACTGCTTGAAGAAGTAATTCGGTCTTTGTTTTTGATACATCAGGCTTCTCGGACTTTCTTTGTTTGCAGACGCCAACTCATCCCTTGCCGCTGCCCACTTCCGCGGTCTCTCAAGATGGCCGCTCAAAGCTACTACAACGGCGCGTACAACAGCCCTCCTGCATATGAACAACACGATCACACCCCAGATCAATTCAACAGAGTATCACCACGACCGAGCCCGAGTCCAGTGGCATACAACAACGCTCCTTACTATCAGTCAGACGACCACCACAACCCTAATAGCCTTCGCTACAGCCAACAGTCCATCGGTTCGGATAATGGAGCATATGTTGCTGGAGGGAGAATAAACGAGCACGACCAATACGCAGAAAACATCCCTCTCAAATCAGCGAATCCCTACGGCAACGACCATCCTCCCCAGCCTTGGATGCAGCAACCAACCCACTATGCGCCAGATCCTGGCATGATGGAACCGCAAGTCCCAATGCGGCAGAAGAAGAAGAAAGGGTTCTTCCAGAAGAAAATTGCTTACGTTACATACATCTTGACTATAGCCCAGATCATAGTCTTTATTGTCGAACTGGTGAAGATGGGTAAGTTGGTCAGGCAATACAAACAAGCCATGCTAATTGACTTTGCAGGCCAACTCACCGGAAGCCCGATACAAACGAAGCCCCAATTCAATCCGATGGTTGGTCCTTCCGCATACGTTCAGATCAACATGGGTGCGAGATATACACCTTGCATGAAGAATGTTCCCGGAGTGCAGAACGCTACCCAACAAGTTCTCTTTCCCTGCCCGAATGCTACGACCACAGACTCAGATTGTTCCCTATCCGAGCTGTGCGGATTCGACGGGGTGCCAAATCCACATCCTGGCGGTTCGCTGGACGATAAGCCCGCACCTGACCAGTGGTTTCGCTTCATAATTCCCATGTTCCTCCACAGCGGGTTTGTTCATATCGGCTTCAACTTGCTCGTCCAGATGACTATGGGGGCTGACATGGAGCGAATGATTGGTTGGTGGCGGTATGGATTGGTTTACCTGTCCAGTGGAATCTGGGGATTCGTTCTTGGAGGAAACTATGCTGGGCAAGGTGAAGCGTCCTGCGGATGCTCCGGTGCACTGTTTGGCATTCTCGCGCTGTTCGTCTTGGACCTTCTTTACGGATGGAAGGACCGCCAGAACCCTTGGGTTGAGCTTATCATTATGGTTCTTGGTATTGCCGTCTCGTTTGTGCTAGGCCTCCTGCCGGGTTTGGATAACTTTTCTCATCTTGGCGGTTTTACAATGGGCCTTGCGCTCGGACTTTGCGTCATGAGGTCTCCTAATGCTCTACGTGAGCGCATTGGGCTCGCCCGCAGTCCGTACGTCGCCATGAGCGGCGGTGTTGCGGCAGAAAACGCCGATCCGGACGCGAACAAGACGTCAAGTGGTTCCAAACTGGACGGCCTTGGAAAGTTCAATCCCAGAGGATTCTTCGCCGGCCGGAAGCCCTTATGGTGGGCTTGGTGGCTGGTTCGATTAGGCGCTTTGGTCGCTGTTCTTATTGGGTTCATCCTTCTTATTGTGAACTTTTATAAGTACCCAAGCTCGAACTGTTCTTGGTGTTACAGGTTCAGTTGTCTGGTAGGTCTACAGCTGATGCTTCTGCTCCTTAAACTTTGCTAACAGCTTTTTTTAGCCCGTCAACGGCTGGTGTGACCAGGGCAACCTGTTTTCGAGCTAGGCATATGCTCTTTCCGTCTCTTTATACCTGGCCGTGTTCCTGCTCGTATCCCACTCGGCATCAACCATAATCTAAACTTATAAATACAAGTACCTCGATTCAGTATCATTATACTCTGCATGATACCTCTATATTTTGGGCGTTTGAGGGTCAACTACGTTTTGGGGTTTGGTGGTTTATTGGTGCAGCGAATCCCCATTTGTTCATATAACTGCGAAATAACATAGCCCGGCTTATCCAGGGACTATGCAAATGCATATGACGAATATTTTAGCAGGTAGCAGTGCTTTAAGTGTTGACCTTCGCGACGTAGGCACCTACGTATACAGCATGGGGCACCTCAGCCGCGCGGCTGTGGCGGTGCACCTACTCAAATCTAGCGCCCAAGATTACATATCGCGATCTGGGCCAAGAACCTCGCTCAGCATAAGCTCACTTCGAGTCTTCCACGCTTCAACGAGTTCCGTTTATGGCGCCTTTCGCCTTTTTAGCGCACTTGATTTCACACGGCTTTCGTGTTGTGAAAGCAGTTTGACGTGTTCCTGGCTGTAGCCTCCTGACGATTTTAGGATGCAATAGTACCCGCAATGATATCTCGCCCTATCTAGTCATCTCGCACACGTTTCTACCCTCGATACGCCCGCCGATTGGAATAGATACCTGTTATGGCCACATTGGCCATGTCAACACCCTCGTCACCGACCTGGCCGAAGCGCCGACCGAAAGCATGGGCCATGCGCTGCGAGCGGTACTGCTGTGCGGCCGCGACTTACTTCCCTCTGGCGTTCGTCTACAGTTTGACAACATGGGCGGTGTACGTTGAAGCCAGCGTGGGTTTAAAACCTAGCAGTAGTTCTTTAATAGGTATGTTGTTGCAATCTCGTAACCTGTCTACTCTACTTACGGCTTCTCTCCGCAGGACTACCAAGCTCGATCCTCGGCGTCGTTCTCTACCTAGCTCTCAACATCTCCTACACAACCGCCGTCTTCACAGATCCCGGATCACCTCTAGGTGCGCGCAGTGGTGGAGGCCATCCATACAGTGCGTTACCGATAACTGAGTTACCCGAATATACTTCCTACACCGTAAACTCCACCGGAGGGTCGCGGTTTTGCAAGAAATGCCAATGTCCGAAGCCGGACCGGGCGCATCACTGCTCCACGTGCAAGCGGTGTGTGCTGAAGATGGACCATCATTGTCCGTGGCTGGCGACTTGCGTTGGACTACGCAACTACAAAGCGTTTCTGCTTTTCCTCATTTACACGTCGCTGTTCTGCTGGGTAGATTTTGGTGTCTCAGCAATCTGGATCTGGACGGAGGTGTTTAATGACACGCAGTATATGGACGGTATTTTGCCGGTGAATATCGTGTTGTTGTCGATTCTCGGGGGTATCATTGGGCTAGTTTTGACCGGATTTACGGCTTGGCATATCAGTCTTGCCACCCGTGGTTTGACTACGATTGAGTGCTTGGAGAAGACTCGGTATGTTTCGCCGTTGCGGAAAGCGCTGGATCGCCACCGTTATGACGGCTTACTCGGCACCAACAACGGCGGCGAGAACCAAGATACCTTCGGCAGCCGATTGCAGAATTATGGGAACCAGATATTGGACGCTCATGCGAATGCAATACCGGGGGTAACGCGCCCGGAAGAAGGGGAAGAATCGAGCGACAACCTCACACCCGCACAACAAGCTTTGTCCCGCTCTTACGCGGATATGGAACGGCAACGCGAGCATGACCGTTACGAAGACTACCTAGCGGAGCTCGATAACGAAAAGATGCCGCATGCCTTTGATCTAGGCTGGAAGCGCAATCTGCTACACCTCTTTGGCGACAGGCCTCTTCATTGGCTCGTACCTACGCGCACTACAACAGGGAATGGCTGGGAGTGGGAGCCAAGTCGTAAGTTTTTGGAAGCGCAAGAGCGGGTGCGTCAGCAGCGGGAGCAAGTAGCAGAACAGCAACGACAACACCAACGTGATTTGTACTTGCGGAACATGAACAACAGCCGCGCCTGGCTGGGTAATGAGTTACCTCCGGGGTGGACACCGGATCAGCCATTGAGCCACTCGGACGATGTAGCGCGACCTGCTACTGGTGTTTCAATGAAGACACTTGCTCCAAGGTCTCCGCGGCCACGGCCGGGTGAGGAAGTCTATGCGGAGGACCTTGATAAAGATGATTTTGCTCTCGAGCCCACCCGTGGTAAAGGATCTGGAAATCAAGGCTCAAGAGAGGATGACTGGCGTGACTGGGATTGAAGCATTCTTCAGGTTTATCGATCGGCGTCGAAATGTATACAAAGGGTTGTTCAAAGGAGAGTGGAGTAATAGCCCGGTGTTAGATTAATTGGTGCCTGATATTTTAGGTATTGGTCTTATTCCAATAGGATCTCGCCAACTTGCATCAACTTCCTCCAGCTTCGTTCCTATCCTTTTTGCTGACCTTACTGCGTACTCAATAACTCATTCTTCGCATTCCTCTCAAAAATAGTGCTGTTCTAGCTGGCCTTGGAACTGCCGCGTCACCTCCAAATAACCGTCGCATACAATCTTAGTCGCAACACTACCAGAAAGCATACACATCTTACCCTCACGAACACGCGCGAGACTAAATTATTTTCAGCGATACCCAAAAACTAATAAACGGGTCAAAGCTTGACACAAAAAAAGAAACAGAATGTCTCGCTCCGTCCGCCGCCTGATGAAAGAAGCCTCCGAGCTGTCCTCATCTCCCTCCCCGCACTTCCACGCCGCACCCGTCTCCGACTCGAATCTCTACGACTGGCATTTCACACTTGCCGGCCCGCCACCACCATCTCCCTATGCCGGTGGAATTTACCATGGCCGAATTGTCCTCCCACCAACCTACCCACTCCGTCCGCCCTCCTTCCGCTTCCTCACCCCCTCCGGCCGCTTCGAAGTCAACCGCGAGATCTGTCTGAGTATATCGGGCCACCACGAAGAAACGTGGCAGCCAGCGTGGGGGATTAGGACGGCGCTTTTGGCAATTAGAAGCTTTATGGAGGGGGATGCGAATGGCCAGGTAGGGGGCTTGCAAGGCGTCAGTGACGAGGTGAGGAGGCAATGGGCGGGGACGAGTCGGGGTTGGCGCTGTGATGTTTGTGCAAAGAGTAACGAGGAGTTGCTTAGGGAATGGAGGGGTTATTGTGTGGAAAAAGGGGTTGACGTTGAAAAAGAGGAGGACGCTGAGGGGGTGCCGGAGGGGTTAAGGATTGGGATTGGGACCAAGGGGAAGAACGACGGCGATAACTCGAAAGTTGCGGATAGTGCCGGTGCGACTAAGCTTGAAAGTGGGACGGAGAAGTTGAAGTCGGATTCGACCTCGATGGATGAGTCTACAATGGACACGTGTGAGAAGAGTATGAGTATGAGCACGAGCAGCAGCCTATCCGTACTGGACAACCCATGCTCCAGTCCTTCAGCTATACCTTCGTCTCCCACCATCATTTCAGCATCAGTGATTCGGGATGCGCCGGCTCAGGCGCCAACACCGGCACCACAGGCCGTTACACAACGACCACGGCCAACGCCCACGCGACCAGCTGGTCAGGCTGCACAAGTGGCCTCGCAGGATAGCCCATGGCTGGACCGGGCTATATTCGGCGTGCTGGTCGCATTGATGCTCATGATTTTCAGACGCTTTGTCAATATTGAGGAGTAGACTCTTTGAAACTGCTGGCGTTCAATAGGTAGGATAACAGGCGTTTGTTTTATATGAATGATCAATTAAGAGCGCAATGCGGTATAAACAGTTATATTTCGGTGTGGACTATGAAAAGCTACTATTTCGATTCTATTTAGCAATGATTGTGCGCTTCATCACTCTCACTCTAAGTGATCCAAAACGGCAGGCATGATAGAAATACTCTTGCCACAACTAACAGAACTGGCGGTTGCTGCAGTTATCTTCGCTTAATGGGAAGGCGCCTTCTGTTATGTTTTCAACTCTCCTCGTCTGGCTCTGATCTCCATTCCTCGATTTCACCTGTGGACTGCTGCGGATTCATTATCGAGCATACTTACTCCTCCCTCTTCACGATGGCACCCTTTTCTGTTAAGCGTGCCAGAAAAGACCAGCCTCAAGCTGGCCAACTCAAGAACGCAGCACCCGCTAAACCCGAACAGCCTACATACAAGATGCGTGCGCAGCTCACCCAGATGTTTCCTCCGCGTCCAACATTCACCGAGAAAGACATCACTTTCCAGAAAGGTCGGGTCTTCCTCGTCACCGGCGGCACCTCAGGCATTGGTTTCGAGCTTGCCAAAATCCTCTACGCGAGAGGTGGCACCGTATACATCACCGGCCGGACGGAGAAGAAGGCAAAGGAAGCAGTTCAGAAGATCCAGGCTTCTGTCGGTGAACGCGACGGCCAGGTCGACTACATCGTCCTTGAACTCGACGACCTAACCTCCATCCGAGAATCAGCCGACGCGTTCATGGAGAAAGAATCCAAGCTCGATGTTCTCTGGAACAACGCTGGTATTTGCCAGCCTCCTGTCGGCGTTCTGTCGAAGCAGGGATTGGAACTTCAGCTAGCTACGAACTGTCTCGGCCCTTTTCTCTTTACGCAGATGATGCTCCCACTTCTTGATGCCGCCGTTGCGCTGAACGGACCGGCTTACCCAGGCTCCGTGAGAGTAGTTTGGCTGAGTGATCAGGTCGTCGAGCTCTCTTCCCCCATCGAGGGTATTGTCATGCAGGAACTGAATAACCCTCCGCAAGACAGCTCTCGCAACTATCTCAACTCCAAAACTGGCGCCTGGTTCTTAGGAAGCGAATTTGCACGTCGATACGGCCCTGAACGCGGCATCGTCAGTGTTGCAATGAACCCTGGTGCTGCCCGCACCAACCTTCTGCGACACGCCGGATGGACAAAGTTTCTCGGTTGGCCGTTGCTCCATAGTCCGAAGCTGGCCGCTCTCACTGAGCTGTACGCCGGTTTATCGCCGGATATCAACCTCGAGAACAGCGGTTGTTATGTGATTCCATGGGGCCGCATTCATACCACTGTCGCCCCCCATCTGACGAATGCGCTGAGGTCCAAGGAAGCCGGTGGAACTGGAAGGGCGCAGCAGTTTTGGGATTTTTGCGATGACAAGACCAAAGATTATCATTAAGCGTGGACTGGTTCGCTCATGGTTCGGTTATTCTTGCCCTAAGGGACACTTGTCTATTCTACATTGCCATGAAATGGCTTTATTGTATTAAAATATGTTATTCGAGTCGACGCCCAATCGCATTACTACTGTAACATCTCATTCCATTTCGACCTTAAGAAACACTCGTAGTCTACGCAGCCATTGATTCTACTGCTCTCTCACACAGACGATGGATTTGCTTCCACCGAGACAATATCAAGTCAACTCTGTCTTTCTCCTTCTCGGACTTCGACAGTTCCACCAAAGAAGCTATAGTAGCAGTGCACTCCTGCAGGTATACCTCGATCCAGCCACGTATTATACCGGCAGTCCTGCTGGAGTCGAACCCTTGTTCGGAGACACCATCAACATATTTTCGCCATTTTTGCCGACTCATATATTTTATACTAGCAGCAGCCATACTATTGCGGTCTGCACCAGATGCTGTGATTTCGTAATTCCTGATCCGGTCTCAGAGTGGCTCAATTGTGCGAGAAAAGACAAAAGGAATCAGAATGGGGAGAGTTAAATACGCACCCAAAACATTCCGTTTCCGCCAACTCTTTTTTCTCGGATCTCGTCAACTTGGGTAGAATTATATCGTCCAGATACACCCCATCTGAGGGGTTATCGTCGAGATAGAAGCCGTCTGCCCAGAAAGTATTCGGTTAAACAAATGGGGCAAGAACAGCGAAAATGTGTAACTGGGGGCGGGCGTGAAAGGAACTGACATTCAACCAATAGGAAGTCGTTCGAATGTGGACCGTAGCTCATGTATATTTCTTCGCCTTTTTCTGTTTGTTTTGTCGATTCGTGTTAGGCTGGGCCGCTCGGCATGTTTGTAGATAGGAGGATAATGGGATTAGTTACGGACCATAATGCCTACCAGCTCGGAATATATAGCTATCTCCGTCGAAAGTAACCTCGCACAGCTATTCATAAATAATCAATATGAATTGATATCAATGCAGAAAAGATACCGGACCAGCCTAGCTGGGCCATCTCTATGCTTCTTCAAGAACTCCAAAAAGGGGAAGTAACTTACTGCACCATCTCTATGGTTGAAATAATCCGCAAAGGGGACCATGCCAACCGCATCGTTCCAGTCACTCGGCTCGTTCTTACCTGGCGAGACATAGTAGAAGCTCCGTGAGTTGATGATGGCCCAATTATACGCGACATCCTTCCAATCTGTTTCTGGGAAGACTGACCGGATCGCGTAGTATGTGTCATATAGTCGTTTTTCCTGCCGCGGTAGAAGGTTTTGATACCGCGTTTCGTAAGGGTAGGACTGTTCGGAGTTGGTATGTGATTTTGAAGTTGGCGTATTCCTTGAAGGGTCCAACGTCGAGTTCCAAAGACCTGAGATGGAGGGCGGAAGAAGGGACAGCTTGAGCCTTGACTCTGAGTCTGGGCTATTACGGCTGTTCTCGTTGCGGTCTTGAGCTGGAGGTTTCAAGCCTGAACTGGACACCCGCAACCACCCCGGCCAGAAAATCGGCATGCTCTTCTCAAAATCCTCCCAACTCGGCCATACGCGCTTCCAAACATCTAATCCTGGCTGGGACTTGGAGTCACCATGCACTAGAAAGCCCACGAGAATAGCGTGGTTTGTCGCATCCGCCGGGAACAAAGATACAAAGGACTCAGGTATGGAGTCTCTAGTGAACATTAGGTTCGCGGGGACGGAGAGCATGATTTCATTTTCCTGGTATTTGAGTTAACAGGAACTCATTTAGGACGAGGACGTTACATTAGAGAGCGGGAAGATTGGAAATGAATCAGATGGAAGACATACTCGGATCGCCTGCGTTGCAATCATGCCTAGTCCACGGCCTGGGAAGCGGGCTGGGGCGATGCCATTGATTTCAATGCCGTGGGACACAGCCCATTCCGTGAATGCAGTATGGTTTGGGCCTGGAGGGGTACTCATTGTCTATACAGTTCTATGATTATGTATGGGGTGTAGTTAAGAGGAATGTTGGCGTCTCAGGGCTGTTTGAGGCTGGCGGGAGACAAGGCACTTTTCCTAATATGGCAGATATATGTAATGGCATAATTATATTATATGACTAACCATGTTATACAGCGGCACAATGCCGTCGTCTCACCTGGCGCATACAGTACGACCAGTTGCACCACCACGAGAACTGCTCATCGCCCACCGCATCAAACATTCTAACCGCTGTCTAGCCACTGACGCGGCACGATAAACTCTAGCCTGGGCTCATTCTGCGCTTAATACTGCCCCAGACGAGTCTCGAACCAAACTTGCACCTGTATGGTTAAACACAACCACCACCTCACCGCGAGTGACAATACAATCCTGCGCAGATCTGGGAAGTCCCTGCTCAAGGCACGGAGGGCTGTGACAAATGCGAGTACAAGCATCAGACCCGGGCATGGGGTGCATTACAGCACTTGGGGTTGGATAGGTCAACGAGAGGTTCTGCACGATGTCTGAGGTTGTTGATGTGGCTGAGCCTAGCTACGTGATGGGTGTGCAGCTGGTTGAGCTTCTGCGCCAGTGCTGCAAGGCGCAAGATTGTGGGCGTCGAGAAGAAAGTTTCAACAGATTAAGTGGTGCAGGGGCTCGATGAAGAGGCTAGCAGTGTGACAAGGACGGAGAAGCCAAGGATCCTGTTTAAGATGGCAGGGATGAGTATAATTGCGCCAGAGGTGCAGAAAGAAATGTCGAAAAGAACTACAATTTGCTTCCTGCTAAATTCTATACTTTGCGACCCAAGAGTGAACTGGAAGTTCTGGGACCAAAAGGAAAAATCCGAAAGCACCTACCGCTCCAGATTCAGGTCAGAATCTCACCGCCAACTAGGCCCAGAATCTGGCTTTGAATAGAAGTATAAAAAAATAAGACTTAAGACTGCGATGAGCCCCTATACAGCTTGCTCCAGGCTTGAGCTGTACTTGCTCCCCCGTCGGATACGAGATTCGGTGGGATGGGGTATCTTGAAGGAAATATGGACACGTTGCAATAATACAAGATCGAATGAAAGATGTGGGGTATCTATCGCGGTTATCATGATTCGTACAACGTCACTGGGGAACTGGTTAGTTCCAATACGTGGTGTGGGCTGTCACATGTATGCTCGAATGACGATCGTTTCACGATTGCGTTTCCGACATCGACTGTGCAGACCGCTTCTCTCGGACTAGTCTTTGCGGGAAAAAGCGAGGGAAATGAAGGGACTCAAGGCGAGTCCTAGCACTCGGGGCGTTGATATCGTCGGCATAGGGCTCACCTCCTTGGGCCCCGTTGGTGCGCCACGCTTCTTTCTCGCGCCGGAGATCGCTCTGAACCCAGGGTATAGTAATAACGGTCCAAAGAGCCGCCCAGACAAATGGTACTGACCATCCGATCTGCATTGGAAGTCCTGTTAGCAGACATATTGAGTCAAAATGGGGTAAAGTACATACAACGAAGGCGGCATCTTGGGGTGTTGTAAACACCATCGCCGTAATGGCAGCAGCCCAGATAATGGAACCGCCTGCCCAGAAGAGATTCATCTGCACGAGCATCCGGCGGAAATATGGGCTGGAAAGGTACCTCGTCCGCAGGGCGTATCGATATATCTGACCTCCGGCTCCATCGACCGCAACCACATCCTCGATGAGAACGTATAAGGCTGTGGGCATAACGGCCCCCTTGGGCGTTGAGGAGATTCGGAAAGGAGCTCTGAATCCGCACGCGCGAAGAATATCCAGTGAAAGGTAGACGGCACCGAAGTAGAACATCACTGTTGGAAGGACCATGGCGACGAGGCGCACTAAAATGCAGCTATCAGCATATAGTCAAGGATGTTCATTGAGACTGGTCCTCACCATAAGGCTCTTCTGGCACAGTTCCCCTGAGAATTGTCAGCAAAATCCTGTCTACCGTGGGTCTTCGACGTACGTGATTAGCTCAACAGCTAAGATCAACCACACAATGGTGAAATTGATCTGGAAAAAGTCCAGCTACTGAAGTCAGCATCGGGCCTATATGTTGATCTTGCTCTGCGCCTACCCATGACTTCCTAGCGTTTAACGGCCGGGTTGTAGAATCGGAGCGGAAGAGGTTATAGAGTCGATAAAAGTACTCGAATACCGAAATACCGCCCAATGAAATGGTGACGATGGTAAAGACTGATGAGCGACCATATTAGCCGGCTGCAATATCTTTCGAAGTCAGGCCACTCCGCAATAAACGTACCCAGATTATGCGACAAGTCCGTGCCATACCAAAGCCCAAAATATAAACCGAGCGGCTGAGCGGTGCAATCGAGGATAAATAGGAACCAGAAGAATGCAATCGACTTTTTCCGGTCTCGCAGGGAATATGGGAGCGGTGGGGGTTCTGACGTGCTGCCCTCAGGGCCAGCAGGTGCTTCTGCTGTAGAGGGGTTCGCTTCTGAATCCATGAAGGGGTGGCGTAGTAAACGGGAGTGTAATGTGGTGGTTTGAGGTTATTCAGAGAGTTCAGGCATTCGGGTGTTCATGTGGATGGGCGCTGGAACAGGACAAAAGCGATAAGGATAATTCGACGGCAGCAAAACCGGAGATAAGGTGGTTTTTATTATTTCAATGAATAATTGGACTCTTCCAAACAAAGAATCATGGCCCGTAAATGTCCGGAACAGACGGAAATGTCAAAGAAAGACTTGAGAGCTGACGGGCTTGTTTTTCAAGGCCAGGGCTGAGCCTGAGGTTGTGCCTTTCTGACGTAAAGCAAGCGGTGATGTCAGTGCCGAGCTTCCGCCAAAAACATTCTTACTCCGACCGACTGAACACTGCCTACATGATCGTCGCTGTCTAAATCCTGTCACGATATCTCATTCTGCAGATTGCTTACGCTGATGATTCTTGGGTCAGTTTGGCCAAGCAGATAATGAGGTCTGAATGATATAAGCCGAGTTGGAGGATTTCTTTCACACCAAGCCCAGAATTCTATCCCGTGCTCGGCTTCGGACCAGTTCTTCAGCCGGATAACCAAGGGCCAAGGTCATTCGCTGGCCTGTGACCAATGGCCAGTGGCACGATTCCACGATTACGCCCACAATCCTGTCCAGGTGTTCCCGAAACCGTGTCCAATACCGTCAGCGAATGCCGCAGGATCTCTATGCATCCATGGATAACAGAAAATAGTGCGCCAGACGGGCTAGACCGAGAGGGCTGCCAAGCTACCGCATGATCAGACGATCTACGCTGCATAAATTGGACCCTTGACTAAGATCGCGGGATCGCCTCGCTGGAATCGGGAGTCTCCTAACTACCCCAATCTTCAACAGTCCACAGAGGACACGATCCTGGTTCTGATGCGAGACAACAAGTTCATTATTTCTCAACTCTTATCGATCTTAACGAGAGGGCTCTTCCATTCCAACTCTAGAATATCCCATTCGGTTCTCCTGTCTGACGTTCAGAGCTGCCTCTCACGATAATTAGTCCACATCGCAATCGGTATTGGGGCCTTCCTGTACACCCATGACAGCTTGAGAACGATTGCAGTATTGCCGGTATAACGAACCCTCGTTCGCAGACGGATCGGACAGTCGACCGTTCATAGAATCAGGGGTCAGGAGAATTGCAACTAGCCGGGATCTGGAGCTAATGCTCTCGCAAAATCCCCAGATGACACCCGTCATCAACCAAGACGGATTATGGAACGTTGCAGCTATTTCTGTGGAGTTCCCGAATGTAAATTGCTCAGGCTGCGGGACATCTCGTCTCTCCGCAGAATCTAGATACTAGAACACTGCCGAGGTCGTTCGTATTGAAGATGGAAGTACCCATAACCCAATGAAGATGGATTTCCGCAGGTCTTGATAAAACCTCTTTGTCACTCCTGACTTTGGGAGTGTCCCGTTAACCTCAAAAGACAATGAGAAGAGCGGCTGTCCTTTCCCTAGCTTGCTGAACCAGTCCATAGACTGCAAACTGAGCTGCGCGAGAGGATTTACTAAGAAAAGCGATAGCACGTACTTGAGCGAAGACGATCAATATATGTTACCAAGATAATATAGGCTAGTATTTAAAAAATGGGTTTGGAAGTGCTTATCGCTACCATTCTCGTTCCTTGCAGCATTATAGTCACGTCGATCCCGACAGAGAGTGCTGTTGACAGTCCGGATATTTCTCAACCTGATTTATCCGCTGCTCCTTCCAGGCAATATCATAATGCCCATGAGATGTCTATATAACTGTTATAGTTTTTGTATTCTCTTCCAAGCGTATACTCTTCCCGCAAAGCAAGCATTATCTGCCTGAGGCATAAAAGTCGTCAATGGACCAGTCACGTGTAGGTAGTCGTCACCCCACCTACGTTCGACTTTTTCTCTCCCACGACGGCGGTTCGAATCGCGCTTTCTCTTCATTTGTACCAACGTTTTTTTTTTTTAGTCGCAAGTTTTATCTCGTTCATAATATGCCCACCTACGTGGAAAGCAAACCGACATCATAACACATGAGGATATGGACGTGCCATGGCTCCTAGCCTACGAGACTTGATTGATTTCTTGCTTGCAGAGATTGCGCTCTGCGGCACTCAAGGTCAGTGGTGCATTGAAGCTTTTCGTGATAAAGATCCACCCCTGCACCCGCCCCGCCCAATGGGATACTTCTATCTATTTGTCTGCAAATCGGTTGACACTCTTTAGGCGCATCGACCGCAGACATCTTATCATTCATCAACTTATTCTATGCTAAATGCGCAAAAGATGGCTCTGGCCACGCTCCAGTTGTTGACAGGCGATTCCAGGAGAAAGTCTGGCAGTGGCTCACCAAGAATCCTGAGGTTTCCGTAGGAAAGGACCGGGAAGGAAATGGGCTGAGCCTTGAACAGGCCGAAAGGCGTCAACAAGCGTCCGGCAATACGGAGGAGAAACCGCTGAATGTGTTTGTCTCCTTGGAGCGAACATGGCTCGCCATCACCGGCCATGAACCCGATGACACCAAGGTTCTTCCCATGGAATTCGCGCTTCTTTCTATTATTGCCTCTCGGAAGTCTAGTGGGATCTCCCAGCCGGATTTGATAAAACTCAGCGGCCAGGACAAAAGATCGGTACCGAAACGGACGGATGTTCTGCAACAAAAGGGGTATATTGAAAAGAGAGCCATTCAGCTGAAAGGTGCTCGTACCAGCCTCTGCACACTGCGCAAGTTCATATCGCAAGATGCCGGAAAATCAGCCGCCGGCACTTCTGATGGACCAAATGCCGTCAAGATGATTGATTTTAATTCGTTTACCGACACGCTTTTCGGAATTTTGCGAGAGCATAAAATCATCTCGCGCAACGATCTGAAGAGAGTGCTGGGCTTCAACGATCACTGGCATTGGAAGGTCCTCTCTCGTGCACTGCGCAAGTTCGAGCGCATAGGCGTGGTCAAACGGGTCAAAGCCATGTCGCAGTATGCTAAGACCATGAAGAAGTACCACCCTTGTGTAATGCTTGTGCGAGAACCCACGGCGAAGGACATTGAATTGTTCCACGATTTCAGCATTCATATGTATTCAGACATCAAACAGAATGACGAAGCCGAATTTGAGGATGACGCAGAGGCAGAAGAGGCAACCGGAGAAGCGCCCGCCGTAGGAGATATCCGAGCGATGGAAGGGGAACAAGGCGTGGAGGCTTCTGGGCGTGTTCTTCCCCTCTGGAGCCCTGACCGAGTCATCCATAACCAATTATTTGAAGTTGTAGACCGAGCTGGAACTATGGGGTCTACCAACTCTGTAAGTCAATGTACTTCGTCGTTGGCTCAATATCTGATAAACGCAGGATGTCATAAAAACCTTTTCCGGAGTGCTCTGGCGCCGACCGTTGGAAAACACATTGGCCCGTCTGTCCGAGTGTTGGCAGCTGTCCCAACCTCCACACTTACGCCACCTCGCTCTCGTGCGTGACACGGCTCTACAGCGCACCATTACGCACTATATCCACTACTCTGCGAGGAACTTCAGTAAATTGGTTGAAGCTGGAGAGTCCTCATGGGAAGCCGTTGAGTTCATCCCAAGGAATAACAGATCGAACACCGTTTCCATTCCGCCTGTACACGCCGAAACACAACTTGATGCTTACGGGCTCCCTCAGGAAGTCCCAGCTAACGACTTGGTGAAAAATGGCGATTGTTCTCTCTCCGACTGCATGTGGGTTGTTAAACCAAAGGATTACAACATCTCGAGTAGCGACCCCAAGGCTGTAGAATTAGATGATGGCACATACGGTAAGTCTACGAAATTCTCCCTCAGGAGATAATGCTGACTTCGGTTTGTCTCGCCTAGCTATCCAGTATGGAATCAAAGGACATTCTGTGCAGTCACCAGCTGGAAGACTAGCTACTCCAGATACACCTTCGCTGCTCGAAGTTGAAAAAGAACGGGCGTCCAGTATAGACGCAGACTTAGCCAGTACGCCAGTACCAAAGCGTCTCCGAAAGATTAAACGTGAATCCCAAAACTTTGCTGGAATGTCCGAGTTGGAGAAACTCAAAGCTATGGGCCTTGATGAGTCGTGGACCGAATACAGTGTTCTGCTTATAGACCGCCAAGGTCCTGGAGTTTATGTTACTCCACGGGGCCGACGGAAGCCAGCTGGCAAGGAACGAGGACGTCCACCCACTAGTCGAATTGCGGTATTCAAGTCGACTAAGTTGCTAGACCTCCCATGGTTTCGAACGGACAGTGAAGGCTTGAGTATTGCCCGGCCTGCATCTCAGTCGCCTGAACCTTTCACCGTTGATCCGCGCTTGTCAGCAACTACTGTTCGGGGTGCCGCTTCGCCAAGGAGCGTGGAGGAAACAAATGTCGTGCATGGAACAAAAAGATCCCATCAACATGACTCTGGTTCGGAGTCAGGTCCCTTGTCTCCAAAGGCTCAAAAGCTCCGTCGCACTGGTCACATTAGCAACGATTTAGATTCTCAGGAGCCAGTTGCCGAGGACATTATGGCTGATGAGCAAGCATCCGAAGCACACGCGCACGAAGCTCGGACGCCGTCTCGCATTCAAGGAAAGAGGAAGAGAACCTCGTCCCCTGAAAGTGGACATCAAGATGGTATCCATGTTCGTAAACGGGGCGGACAATCTGCTAGGCCATCACATGACAGCCCAGCAACCGATGGAGATGGTCCAAAAGGCCCTCGTCGAAAGCTGCCTACTCGACAAACCAGCAAAGCATCAAAATCTCCGCTATCTTCACGAAAAAATGGTGAATTTGCTGCGAACTCGATAAAATCATCACCCAAATCCTCCAAACCTGTGCAATATTCACAGTCAGCACGCAGCGATAATACGTTGTCTGTTTCTCAATCAGCCATTGAAACCCCAACAGGTCAAAATAGAATGCTGGAATCGCCGCAGTTGCAAGATGGTACCCCCCTGGCTACGGTTTCTGGCACCGCAGCCAAAGCCCCCATCACCGCATCTTCTCCTGTACCCTCAAGACTGCAGTCAGCAACGCCTGCTGCTTTTCAGGCTGAGACTTCCGCATCCAATGCAACACCAACTCCTGAAACTTCATCAAGGAGAGCTACACGATCAAAGCTTGTAGATAAAGGAGGCTCGGTTGCGTTTTTGCGAAGAAGGATTGTCATGGACCTTGTGGAGAAGGCAGGAGGTGCTTTTCCAATGGGTTCTGAGCTTTGGTATCCTTTTGTGACAGCCTGGATGAAAACCAAATACAAAGAGAAACCCGATATGCGCACGCTCAGGAATGCGGTTAAGCACTTGGTAGACGCTGGGAAACTTCGGCAACAGACCTTTTGTGGTAAAGACAGCAAAGGCGTCATGGTCACGAAGACCATCATCTGTAAGGCGGAATTAGCACCAGATGACCCGATCATAAAAGAGATGCAGGAGAAGATATTAGCATCAGGTGCCCGACACTATTTCCCGCCTGGCGTTGACGTTGACCCGAACCTCACCAAACAAGGGACTGGCTCTAAGCTTGTTAGGGGGGGTGAAATCCCCGTCGAACCCGGCCTCACTGTGCAGCTGCATAACAAACCGGCGCTTGTCCAGGCATTGGAGAAGAGAAAGGGGGCTACTATCCAACGAAGACTGAATCGGCGTCTAGAAATCGAGCAAATGAGGGAGAGCATGCAAGAAGTACGCCCGTCAGGTGTCATCAGACTTTTGTCACGGCCACGTCCTGATTGGTATATACCTCCTTCAGGACCTGGGATGGCTCCTTTGCTTACAGATGACCCCAGCTTCGGGGCTCTCCGTAAACACGGCGGAAGGAGGCATCGTCCTTCCAGTATTCAGACTGTTGATAATCGCCAGCTGAAACGCATCAATTTCTCTTTGTCTTTGTTGGCACCGTACGCGATGTTGATGAGTCCGGCTCAATCCTTTAACCCGCTGAATGGGACTTATTCGACAGATGCAGGCCTGGCGACTTTTAGTTCAGCTAGGGCCCCTCAAAGCCGCGCGAAGCAGGTATTAATGGCACGCGCGACGTTGATGCTGATGAACCCATATCAAACTTTTAATCCAAGCAACGGGACATTCTCTACCAATGCAGGCCTAGCAGCTCTCTTTATTTCAAGGTCTATTCAAAGGTCTAGCTACAGCCGTTCGACGCGCAAGCAAGAGGCTCATCTGCCCCATTCACTCGACGATCAACTCATGCAGGCAGGGAGACGTAATATACGTATCCCGGGGGAGACTGACTCGCGATCAAGGGACTTCATTCGAGACACCAACGCGATTCTTCGATGGGAGCTTCAAAATGAAAGGCTCCTGCAGGAGAGGAGCAAGGATGTACGTTACATCAATCATGGAATTAGAGACTTTTTCGAAAGTGCTCCAATCGAGGGTGGTATTCGTTTTCATCCTGAGGAAATGGGTTTCATCTACGAAGAACCGGCTGTTGGCACACGGCGTCAGACAGGTTCTTCACCAGCGTTCACCTTGGAAGAGCATCCTGTTTTCCCACCACCTCCAGCTCGCGACACAATGCGCATGCGCCATTATATTCCTCCCCCGCCTCCTCGACCACGTCGCCTGGAAAAGTTGAACGAGATGTTGGCTAGTGGAAACGAATCTACATCCCCGTCGGCTAGTCGAACACAGCTCCGCCGTAATCGACTTCCGCTGCCTTTCTCACGTTCGTCTTACCAGAAACTTATGACGGCAATTGTCGCCGTACGTGCATTAGCTGGAGGCTCCAACGGCAACATTGTCGACTGGCCCTTAGTATCGTGCTGCTTTCCGGAGCAAGATTCGAAGGTGATACAGGATAAGGGCAAGATTTTCTTGGCCAAAAATCGCCTGCAAATCGCGAAGATGCAGTATGACTTTCAAGAACGATTCGTTGACGCGTACGCGAACAATGAAGTCCCGCAAATTGACTACAACAATCTTGAAGGGTACGACTGGAACGCAGTTATTGAGTGGGCCAACGCAAATCTAGATGTCCCGAAGTCAGACCGGACACCGGATCTTCCCGCCACACGGGAGCAATTCGACAATATATTCGAGCTCCGCGAGGAACCACTGGGTTCATTGGATGAACTGTACCAAACGACAACGGCGGTCACCCTTAACCGCAAGAAACAGCTGATATCGAACATAGCGTTTGCCGCTCCGCTGCCGCACGAGGCAGGCAGTTACCGTTCGCAACGGCGCCTAGAGCTTTCTCGCTTCGAGGCAGTAAAGACATGCGTTCGAGCAAACGTCTTCACGCCGGCCGAAGTTTACCGCGCTACAGACGCCCGGAATACCCTATCACGCATCGACAATGGCCTGCTAAACAACGCACTTCAATCCCTCATAACAGAGCGGGTTATCTCACAGGCGAACAAGGGCCGCGTTGTCCCCGGCCGTAACTACGACATCACAGACTACTTTATCCAAACACTCAGCAAAAAGCGACCCATTGAAGCAACGGACGTCCGACGCGCGTCTAAATTCAAGACCGAAACTCTCGACCCGGCACTGACCCAACAAGGAGTCTTTAGTGTCGCCTTTAACGCCGAAGACGGCGACATCCTAGCCCTGATCAACCTCTTCTCCGAGGGCCGAATCAAATTGGCCCCGCGCGATCCCCCTCGGGACAAATTTGGTCTTACAGAAGGTGGATACCTCACGCGCATGATGAACAAAGATAAACTCCGCTTCCCGGTCGATGTCTACCCGGTTGCTGGGAAATATGCCACGGGTAACCCGGTCTCTGAGAAGGCATCCAGTATCCCACGGCCCTGTCCGCCGCGTGTTCCTATTATTATCTCTACCGACCATACGGGAACAGGAGCGGGAACAGTTTCTGTCCCCGAGAAATACCCTCTGTGGCTTGATATTCATGGAGGATTTATCCAGGTCCTTTGGGATCTTGCCGTCGGCGCCATTGTTGGCACTGTTGCCGTGAGACCGGGTATATCCGCGAAACAGTTGGCCAGCGCGATTAGGCCGACAATGGGTGATTGGGAGGTGCTCATGGTGCTCAAATGGCTGACTGATGTAGGAGTTGTGCGGAAGAGCGGTGGCTATGCTGGTCCCGGTGCTGATGCTGATGAGGACACTGACGAAGCATGTTGGTTTGTTAGGGAGTGGTGGTGGATGGTCTTGAGTTAATGTTGAATTCGCTGTATTATCATCATATGTACCAATAGAAACGCTGTCGGAGTGGTTGTAGAGGTAATACTACTTTAAAAAAAAAATGACATTCAATTCAACGGAAATGTTCTTGAGCTCTGGGTACCCTCTCTTGCCTAATATATATTGCAGCAGGCCTGCCACCATCCAAGTACCATATAGCATTCTGAGAGCAAAGATCAACAACGCCGTAGTTAAGCCATGAATAACGACAATTTCTCTTTCTTCAAAAAGTATTTCAATTACAGTTATCGCTGCTAGCAGAAAACTTGACGGGTGGCGAGCATATTTGACTTTGGGCTGCTCCTTTTTTATCCATAAACCTGTCTTCTTCTGTCGCTCCTGCGCGCCTGGGCTCTAGAAAGTTGCTCAAGGCGTATGCTTGCGCTGACTGCGCCTGTAGATTTCCGTGTTCTTCCTGGGGACCGGGGGGGTTGGGGGGGGGCTGATGGTAGAAAGTCTCGAAAATTCGTTGGCGCTGTGAAAGTAGAGAAGCAGGCCTGGATTGAGCCTTAAGCATGGGGAATGAAGCGAATTTGATAATCAAAGGTCCCTCTATTGGCCTAGGGTAGCTATGTCGGATAAGCACAACAGTATAGCAAAGGGCTTCAGACCAAATTCATGCTCATCAGAACAAGCTTGTCTCATTAACTTCACGGAAAATCAGATCTGCGCCTACGGTCCGTATAATCGGTTCAACTGATTCTGTAAGCTCACTAGTGAAAACCTGACCTTGCTCAACTGCACCTCGATGGGCAGATCGTGATGATGGCTTTACTGCGAATCTTACACGGTGCTCAAAACCAGAAGATTCGAACTTGCGCTCAATGTCTTCGTTCATTAGCAATGATAGTATCTTGCCCTGCCCAGCATATGTTTTGCAGAACGAACCCGAGGAACATCAGGTCTTGGGTTTTCACCGTCGAATATGAGTATTCAATATAAGGCGCTGATGCGGCTACTAGGATCGTGAGGAAAGTGTGCCATTTCTTCAGCAGGTATCCTGGGACCGCATATTGTTGAATGATACGCACAGCTCGAGACTTATGCGGTCCTGAGCTTTTCAGTTGGCGTGCAACATCATAATATTCAAAGCCAGAAGCAGTTTGACATATACGGTACTCAGGACGCGCCATTCATGGTTAGACCTATACTTTATGGATTAAAGCTAATGACGAGGCAGGGACAATGATTCCGTCATCAAAGGCATGGGTGAGTGACACTCCTACCTATGCAGACAGTGATTTATGTACCAGGGGTCAGTCAGGGTTAGGGCTGGCCTGGCCTGGGCAGTGGTGAAGGCCGCGATGCTTGCTCCTATAATCGGGAAGGGATCACAATGTCTCGGGCCCAACGAGAATTCAAGCGAGCGGGCTTCTCACTCGGATGGAGCCGCGCGCAGTTTTTCCTCTCACTCTGCTCGTAGGCTGACTACCTAAATACGTATCTGACAGATAATACTGTAACAGGGTACCCCAGACTAACCACTCCCATCGCCGCCCTCCTTTGATATACCTGCTCTAGATCCAGAATCATTATCCATCTACGCGACTTTGTCTGATTGAATTCTCTACGAGCCATTGAAAGACATTAGGAAATGCAGTCCTGCGACATCTGCCGCAAACGCAAAGTGAAATGCGACCGGCGCACCCCGTGCGCCCGCTGCCGCCGCCTCCGCCAGCCATGTACTTATACCGATATTCTGCGCAAGAAGGGGCCTAAATTCGTGCATAGTTATCCACGGATCTATAGCACGTCACTTACAGCATCAGGCTCGGGTTCGGAATCGGTGTCGGCTCCTAGTTTGATGGGGCCTTTGACTGCTTCGGTATGCGGGTCGAGTGAGACGCTGCCGCTACCGTCCTCGATGAATAGAAATGTGGGAATAGATTTGGGTGTGGAGGGGCCTATACACATTCATTCGAGCTCGGGGATACAGTCTGGTGTTGACTCGGGAGCAGGAACAGCGTCAGAGCCGGACGAAGAATTGAACCTAGACCTGGACTTTGACTTTGAAGATGTCCCTTCAGGCCAGCAGCTTCGGACTCCGCAAAACTCAGGCCTGGGCAGGGCTTTCGGTCCGGACGTCCCTTTGGATTCCTTAAGTAGGACGGCTGGATTGGAGACGAGTCTGGAAGGAATGTTATCCGTATACGTCGAAAAACTGCACCCGCTTTTTCCTGTTGCTGATCTTCGCGAAATCCAGGATACATTAAGAACTGGAGGTTGTGGCCAGAACTCCAATTATGAAAAGTATTATGGGTTTGATCCGACTCAATACGCATTACTGTGTTCGTTATGTGCTGTGACGTATGCGCAATTGACTTTCTCATCCGGACGAGGTTTAAGCTCTTTTCCTGCTACCATGGATCAAATTCAGGGACATGAGCATGCATGTCTGAAATACCTTCAGGCAGCCCTTGAGGCCCAAAGGCTGAGCGATCACCCGCAAGTCAACCTTACAAGCCGACAAGGGCAGGCCACCGGTGGTTCAGACAGAAGCAAGGCCCGAGACAAGATCCTCACTTCCTTTTATCTGTTCATGACGTACTGGAGTCTCAAACGGGTGAGGCACGCGTGGTGGTACCTTAGGGAATGCATCGCGTTGCTCCTGTCTGTCCGCATGCATCAAGAAGAGGAGCATCGAAAGCTGGACATGCGCGAAGCGGAGACGCGTAGAGTATTGTTCTGGGGCGTGTTTGTCGCGGAGCGGTACCTCTCTCCCTATTTCGTCTCTCCCCTTTGCTTCTTCGATGAACGTAGAGCGTCAGTTGAGCTAACGGTAGGCTCATAGAACCTTCTGCGTCATCCATGACAAACCAGTCACGCTTCGGCCGTGGATAAATCTTCCAAGGGTACCGAGTCCTCTCGACGAAGAGGAAAATGTGACCACAATCCCCGGATTTGTGCGTCTGGTGACTCTATTCCGGGGGCTGGACGTTGATTTGTCCGGCTGTTGGACAGCGGCGGGATTTGTTACACCTATCTCTCTAAGTCTGAGTCGCGGAACTGCAGTTGCCACCACTACTACCGACGCATCAAGAACAGCAGCAGGGCCACATGGTCATGAGTATGACGACACGGTTCCCGAAAGAGAGGCAGGGATACCCTTTCAGCAACTCGACCTCGCCATCACGAGAGAGTGGCTGCGCGCAAAGATGTGGAAACTGGGAATCCCTGGTCACCAGCAGTCTTCATCTCCGAGAGAGTTTGTGGCGGCGCTTGGGAAAGAAGGGGACCGATGGCGGCTGAAGGAGCCATTGCTTATAGGCAAGGCTACACTAGGCATCTTACAGAGTATGGAAGAAATTTTGCAAGATAACTGGAGTGCAATCATGGTTTGTCAACTGGGATAGCCCCATCAGGAGACATGGCCATGAGGCTGACGGATGTAGGACGAGAAGCTGTACGACATCTGCGAGTGCCTGTGCGACATCCGGCCGGTCATGCAGACAAGAGGAAATGGAGTTAGAGACGTCGAGGTCGAGATCGATCTCGATCAAATTCTGCGAGGGCTTCTGGACTGTTTGGCAAGGCTTAGAGGGCGTAGTGCTTACTTGCTGGCGTCGTTTCTCGGAGATTAATGTCCAATCTTGGGAGCAATAGCAGATTCAAAAACGGTGGTAGAGTTGAAAGCGTAACTCAATGTAAGCTCTAACCACATACCCCGCAGTCTTGGATGCCTATTCCACAGAGAGTAGTAAGAACGATCAGCGAGAATTCCAGCGAAATGGAAAGAAAAAGAAAAAGAAATGCTCACGGACATCTCGTCATGTTTTCTCTTGGCCCATTAGCTCCGTCATGTGTCCGTCTCCTTATCAAGAGCCGGCTTCCTTAAAATTGTGGCTGTACTATAGCGACACAGCAGACGGACCAGCTCGAATGCCGGCATCGAATGCAACGGAAGAGCCACACAGACCGTACCAGACTAGACCATCTCCATCAGTGCAGCTACGAAGCTTCTGCAAGCGCTCCCAGGGTAAACAGCAATAGCGAAGCGACAACGATATGGGCGTAGACATGGATACAGACTGGAATCGGAATCGAGACCCAGAGCTGGCCAGCAATGCAGAATCAGGGTCCAGGCCATCGAGGGCAATTGCTATCGACCTCGAGCAAGCCCGCATCGCAGCAGCCCAAGAGCATAGCCTGAGCTTCACAGAGGGTCTGCGCACGTACCGAAAGGCCGTGATGTGGTCGATGCTCTTCTCATTAGCAATAATAATGGAAGGGTATGACACGACCCTTCTGCAGTCCTTTTTTGCCTTCCCCGAGTTCGTGCGCAAGTACGGGTCCCCCATCTATACCTCCACCTCCAACGCATCCTTAAGTCCAGGGCCGGGAGAAGAGGTGGGAACCCATGAACTCTCCGCCGCCTGGCAAAGTGCCCTCACAAACGGTGCGTATATTGGCGAAATAATCGGTCTTTTCATCACAGGCCTCGTCATCGAAAAGACGGGATATAGACGGCTCATGTTCGCATCGGCCCTCTCCCTTGGAGGATTTATTTTCATCCTGGTCTTCGCACCCGATCTCCCAACATTGCTGGTCGGCGAAATTCTTTGCGGCATTCCCTGGGGTGTATTTCAAACCGTGACAACCGCGTATGCGGCAGATGTATGTCCCGTCCTTTTGAGGGGGTACCTGACAACGTACGTCAATCTGTGTTGGGTGCTTGGGCAGTTTGTGGCGACGGGGGTGTTGCGGGCTTGTCTGCATATAGGTCCAGTCCAGAGAGGGGGACAAGGTGATGAATGGAGTTATCGCATCCCGTTCATGCTGCAATGGGTATGGCTGCCGTTTATTCTGGTCATTGTGTGGATTGGACCGGAGAGTCCGTGGTGGCTTGTGAGGAAGGGAAAGTTGAGTGAGGCTAGAAGCGTTCTCGAAAGGCTTTCTGCCTCCACACTTTCTTCATCCTCTACACCGGGCAAGACCTTGGAACGAGACCAAACAGAAACCACCCTCGCCCTGATGCTATACACCATCCAGATGGAAAACGAATATGTTTCCCAACATCATGGGTCCTACCTTTCCTGCTTCCGCTCTACTAACCGCCGCCGCACGGAAATCACCTGTCTGACATGGGCGATCCAGGCTCTCTGTGGCTCCTCGTTCATGGGATATTCGACTTACTTTTACCAGCAGGCCGGTCTATCCGTATCGCAGTCCTTCAATATGTCGCTAGGCCAGTACGCGTTTGGGATCGTCGGAACACTCGTCTCGTGGTTGTTAATGACTCGGTTTGGACGGCGCACCCTCTACGTCTTCGGTCTCCTCCTTCTGGTCATCATACTTTTCTCTGCGGGCTTTACCTCTTTGTCTGATATGAAGGCAGCGAGCTGGGCTATTGGCTCTTTATTACTACTGTTTACATTCACGTACGACTGCACTATCGGGCCGGTATGTTATAGTATTGTCTCCGAAATCCCCTCGACGCAGCTCCGAGGAAAGACAATCGTACTGGCAAGAAATGTATATAACATGTTCATGGTTGTGAATGGGATCATTGTTCCGAGGATGTTGAATCCTACGGCCTGGAACTGGAGAGGACGCGCCGGGTTCTTCTGGGGTGGGATTACGCTGGTATTGCTGTGTTGGGCTTATTTCAGACTGCCTGAAAGTAAGGGGAGGACGTTTGCGGAGATGGATATTCTGTTCGAAAGGAGAGTGAATGCGAGAAGGTTCAGTAAGGAGGAGGTTTGTTTCCATACAAATGGCTAGGTGCATGACATGGATAGGGAATGAAGTGTTATGCCAGGTCAAGCTGGAGCTCCAGCTCAACACCTCCCGGTCCGGAAAGAGGCAGATCGATAGTCCTCTCGACCACATTGTCCCCGAGCACAGTCACAGCTTCAACACGTAGATCAGTCTGCAGCGTAAAAACCCCATCAACGCTCACCCTACCGTCCTCATAGGTAAAGACCACATCCACTATGGCAGTCTGCTCCAACGATTCCCCATCATCAATGTACAGGCTGCCTTCAGCCCTACCATCGAATCCCGGGGCAATGACCAACCGAAACCCGCTCTTCCTCACCTCAGCCGTCGTATTCATTCCCGCAGACCCCGTCCGCACAGGCACAATTTTCCCACAACGTACATGCAGCGGGATGTCAGTGTACCCAATGTCCGTCAATGTCATCACCTCGCCATTTCCACGAAGAGGAAGACCCGTGTACCAATCATAGAACAAATCATCCGGGAAATAAGTATGGACCTCCGTCCTTCCTTCCTCTATAACAGGACTGACAAGAATCGCATCCCCATAGAAGAACTGTGAGTCAATACCCACCACATTCGGGTCATTCGGATAGACAAAGAAAAGTGGGAGCAAAAACGGTTCCCCCGTGACCGTCTGTTTATGGAATTCCGTATAAAGGTAATCAAGCAGACTGTATCGAATGCTTATTGCCTTCCTTGCTGCCTCGGCAACAGAGTTCCACCTGTAAAACTCTTGTGAAATCATCCCGTACTCATTGTGATTGCGAAAGAAGGGGTTAAAAGCGGCCAGGGTTGCCCAGCGCGAGCACAGCTCCTCAGTTGTATTGCCTGTAAAACCACATGCGTCAGAACCGACCATGGGGATCTGGAAGATGGATGCGAAGGCGAGCATTTGGGCGATGGAGATGCGGTATTTGGTCCAGGTGCTAGCGTTGTCACCGAGCCTGCGCACAGTCAATAGTCTGGTTTAGATTTGAGAAAAATTGGATTGGAATGCCTATTACCAGTGACCGACGTAGGAGCCTGCACCGGCAAAGGTGCTGCGCGTTATCACTAGGGGTCGTTTCTCTGGGCGTCTGTGGAGCATGGCGTCTCGGGAAAGCGAGCTCATCACTGCGCCTGATTAGCATATACTTCGGAAATGAGAGGACAAAAAGGCATACTTGTCCCGTATAGATTGTGAGTATCGTACTCAGCAAGCCCATTGGCATGGAAAAGGTCTGTATTCATAGTCTTATTGCTCAGCGACCCAGCTGAGTTAGCGATCTTGTAGGGCGGATCGATCAGTTCGCGGCCCTGCAGACCCAGCCTCCTGCCATTGCCATTGCCGTTTTCGACTTCGACAGATCCTTGCCTGGCTGTAATAACAACTTGCGTTTCGCGTTTTCTGCTATTGTTATCGTTATTGCTGCTTCCAGGCTGAAACTCAGCCGGAAACCCTGGAAGGCTGCTCGGGTTTGGCCTGACAGCTGGCGGCTCCGGAGGGAGATTATTCTCCTCCGCATAGGCGGCGGGGTCTGTACAGGGCCAGTCGCAAAAGTTAGCGGCCTCGTTCATGTCGATCCACAGGGCATCGATGTCAACTCCTGATTCTGCGTCGAAGAACAACGCGAATTCGTTGATCCAATAGTCTGAAGTGTTTGGATGGAACCAGTCGGGAAAGACGGTCGCACCGGGCCAGACAGCGCCTTTATACCATTAGGTTAGATACGTAGCTAACCGCTAAACTTATGCTGAGCAAATACCTTTATATAGCGATCCATCTTGCTTCCGCATGAACACATCCCTCTCTAGCCCTCGTGTGAAAGCGCCGTTCTCAGAGTGAGCTACCGCGGGATCAACCATAACAATATAATGTTGGTCTCGCTGGTGAAGATATTGCACCAAAGCTCGAACAGTATCCAATGGGAATCGCTCTTGATCGAGTGTAAAAACTTTGCGGTGATCCATGTAGTCGATATCGGTCCACATTGTTTCGAGGGGAATTCTCGCTTCGCTGTAGTTATGCACTACCGCAGCGACTTCGAAGATATCTCTGTAACCGTAACGGCATTGATGAAACTTAAAAGTCAGTGATTGACACCATGTATATTTTGCTTGCCGATAGACATACTCCAAGCCCCCAGTATGGCACCATGGCTGGTAAGCCTGCAACCTCCGCATACTGCACGCTCACGTCTTTCGGACTTGGCCCGGCAAAGAAATAAAAGTCTAGAACGCCCCCCAGGATATTATATTCCAGGAACTGGATACCGTCAGAGTCCATGTCAATCTTGATGTCCATCCCGTTCGAATTCAAAAGGAATACTCCGTGCGTCCCTGCCTCGCCCCGGTGGTCTATATAAATCGGGTGCGCCCCATAAAGATTCGTCCCCGCGGGAATGGTATAAGCATCCCGGTTCCAGAGCGTGCGGGTATAATTGATAGTGTTCAGGCGAAGGGGATCGCTGTGCTCGCCAAGTCCGTAGAGATTAGGGTTTTGCGGGAGAGAGGTGCGGAGATTCACATATTGGGATTGAAATATTAGATTGTGTCCAGTAGTATTGAAGAGTGTTTCGTCATTGCTTGCTCGGGAGACGGCGAAGGAGAAAGGATCTTCTTCGTACGAAAACTTCAGCTCCGGGGTGTTTCCATCAGCACGGGCTTGGTCATCGACAACGGACCTAGGGAAGACAGAGTCGGGCACTTGGTAGACGTTCTCTTCCGCATCGTAGATTATGACGTGAAGTCTTTGATCTATCCACCGTCAGCGTCAGAGCTCAAACAGATAGTCGACTTACTCGTATCATAGTCCGCTTCGAGCCTCAGGTTCTCGATGTCAACTCCATACACATTGCACGGCGTGCCAGCGAGTGTCAGATCCGCTGTCAGTCCGCGAGGTCGTTCTTCGACGTTTATCACCCTGTATCCAGGACAGTCGGTCAAAGGCAATTGACCGAGAGCTCTAGCCATCAGAGCCAGAGCCAGGAAAGTCCATGAGAGGAGAGTTCCGGCCATTGCTGCCTCAGCGCCTAGTCAGACCGCACGCGTGCCCCCATATTGAGCGCGCACTGGCTCTTATTTATACCTCTCCTCCCCCCAGAGCCAAAGTGTCTCACATCTCGCCCAATTTTCCGTTGTTTGCACATAGCCATTGCTGTCACGGACATCTAAGGTTCGGAGATCCGGGTACGATTGGGCACACGAGGTTTAGGTGAGCGGAATTGTTGTCAAGCACCTTTCTTTCGTTCTCAAGTCGTCGGTACCTTTCGGAAGTGAGCTATGTTGACGTAGTAACTGGGATATATCTCCGGTGATCCGGCGCGTATCACGGTAGTCGGAGAAGCCAAGTCCGTGATCGATTGGTTGTGCTTGTCGGATGGTATTTGTTGAAAGGAGAATGTGTTGCAGCGAGAATTACAGCGAAGGGAAGCCGTCCCGCTTACACACTCTACAGGCGCCACGCCACGTTGATTTGAGAAGTACATTACACAAAAAGCTACTTTCAGGAGAATAACTGTACAAACAAACAAGTGGACAGTATAGCGGACAATCCAAACAATGAGACCTCCCAGAGATACGCCGATGCCGGTCCTCTGTGTTGTCATCTAGTCATGTTTCGAATGCAACGAACGACACAGCGCGAGTTATTGCGGTATATGAGGCATATGAGCTCCCAGAGCGAGAATATCAGCGGGGAAGTCGTATGAAATCCTCTCGTATCTACCAGACTCATCTCCGTCGGCCGGAAAGATTGATACAACTTCAACGCCAAACTCGGGGAAGACGGCAGATAGATCCCCATCTCTTTTGCCCAACTGCAGTAAGAATCCCCTCTTGTCTTCAGACCAATGGTCCACGGTCTTCAGATGTGGAGCTAAGTCATTCGCTTCAGATATGTCATCCGAAGGTGACCCTTCAGACTCTTGGTCGTCGCTTTCCGACAAAGCTTTCCTTGGAGCTGGGGTAAAGTCAATCTGCGCCATGCGACTGTGCAATTTATCCAATCTTTCAGACCGTCCTCCAGCAACAATGTCCAGTAAGCGTTCCAATTCCACGATTGCGTGGCGAGGTCCCCAGTCGGAGCCGTCATATACCTTAGATAAGGATGGGACGTATACCAGGACATCTATTAACGAGTTTGCCAGTTGAGATAGTTTGATTTCCTACGTTCCCGTCAGTGCTGCTTGCGAGATACCAAGTTGTGAAACGTACCATGCCATAACCATGTGGACGAACCGAGTCGAGCGACGCACCGCATACCAGTGAGAGAAAGTTTCTCGCAACAATGAATGGATAACTCGGGGAGAAGAAAACGTTCGACGAATCGGACGTGAGCATAAAATGGGACGCCGAATATTGCCAAAGCAGAGAGCTCAACCAGGCCAAGGTGATCCAGATGTCCACGCGTTGTACTTCATCAATGATAGGGTCCCTGGTGGCCCCGGTCTGGAGAGATGCTTGGATATCCGTGATCTTGTCCCTGGAGTATGTCGGACACATGGACAAGTGTGGTGCTTGGAGCAGTGGCCCGTCGATTCGCGTAAAGAGCCGGACCAAGTTGCAAAACCCAGTGAGAAATGCTGGATCAGTGTCACCGTCATCAACCGGAATGGGTAAATCGCCTATTGTTTGTAGCGTGATTGGAAGGTCATGCTGCATGCAGAAAGTACTGCAAGACTTAGCTCGGTCGCACGAATGAAGACAAAGTTCTTACCGTTCTGTGACTAGCAGGATCCAGTAAATGCGGAGCCTCAATTGTTGCTGGTCCTGTGAATCCTTGAATAGCTCTGCATTTCCCAGGCTGAGCAGATGGGCGTGGGTAATGGCGTCACGTAGAGCGAACGTGGCAAGCGGGATTTGATCTACGTTGGCGTAGTACATATGCAGGAACAGCGACGTCAAAAGAGAATCCAAACTGGCACTGCTTTGAGGATCGTAATCGGCTCGAAGGCGAATGCACTCGCGGACAAAGTCGCCCGAGGTGACGAGAAACGGCTCCTGCACCTGACTATGACCAGGCAGACGCAGCTGGGCGAGCGTTGCCGCGCAAAGCGCGGCTGCCAGGGCGTGGGATTGTGTATTCTTGATATCGTTCAGTCTCGCCTTCAATGTATTGGTTGAGACGATTGGCCACACAGTGTAGAGCTGGCTCCGGAAGATGTCGATGTAGGTGTAGTAAGTGGACAGAGAGATCCGCCGTCGGACAGGCAGGGAATCGTCACCGGAGGTGGGAGAGGTAGGCGAGGCGGGCGTACCGTCCGAAGCCGGTAGGGAGCATTCTCGCATGGAGCAGCTTTTCTCGATGCCGAGATTCTTTTGCATGGCCTGAACTCTGGCGTTGGTTGATCGTCTCGGGCCTTTCGGACCGCGTCGCTTTCGGACCTTGAGATAGGTGCACGACTGCTCCCGCCGCAGACAGGTGCTACACGGGTTCTTTCCATCGCACTTGACTCGTCTAAACGAGCAGGCATCGCAGGGGAGAGTAAGAGGCATGATAATTTCGGTTTGCGAAACAACGAGACCTGAAGCTGGATGAAGACACAACGCTATCTGTGATCAACCATGACGTTCAAAAAGAGGGATCAGACCTGCACTAATAGTCAGGTCGTTGCCAGACTGACGACCAGGGTGGTCTGGTCTCTCGCTCGTATCTCCAGCGCCACAGGGAGGGTTGTATATCGCGCACGGCTGATCTCTGGGCTTCGGCAGCAATGTCCATCGGGACTTGCCAGCCAAGAAAGCGGGGTATGGGGACGGGACAAATGGAATGGAGATAATTCTCCGTCAGTTGTGCCCTGGAAGGATGCTGGAGGTCGTCATCTTGCGAGTGTGTAACCGTACGCCGGCTAATGGTCCTTAAAGGTGCATTGCTCCCGAGATGGATTCGAAGCCTGGTCATCGTCAACTCTCCTGCAGGCTGATCACCCGGCTAGAACAGGGCCAATAAGAGGATCAACGCATCCAGGGTTATGCCTGCCTGGAAGATAGGATTAGTGATTTTCAGCCGGTTGCCTAGAGTCATGGATCCCATGAACATCACAATAAGGCTGGATATGCTGGAAATAGCATTCAGCTGGTGGCTCTGTCATGCGCTAGAAGAATTCCAGAAGCAAGGAGATTAGCCTGCGTTGGCAGATGTCTTGAATATGTGTGACGAGGTGTTCCCTTTAAGTCGAGGGGAGGTCTATTCTAGCACTTATACTTCCCAGTAAGCATTGGCAAGCCGAGAGGAGCCGAGAGACGGCGATTCTGGGCACATTAGAGGCATGACGACTAGGAGACGATCCTAAAGGGGCTTACGGGTATGCTTCTTTTTCACTTGGCTGTCTGTCTCATCTTCACTGAGCCCGGTGTCCGTTGTCCGTTTTCCCACTTGAATCCAGACCAAGGCACAGAAAATATCGTCTAGTGCTGCTCCACCAATCTGATCGCTTCGGCAACCGGAAATGGTACATTCCGCTCTTGTTTCGGTACCCAAGCCAGATGTTCTTAAGTCCGTGAGTCGGGCATTCGTCTAGGGCCATTTCTCCTCTTTATGGTTGCATCCAACACCTTCCCCGGCTTCAGATCCAACACCTCCGCGTCCCCGGTCCATGTCAACGCCGCTGGCGTTTCAACGACCTCTGGCTTCTAACTTTAAATCAGGTACGTCTCCTTCTCGATGTGACTGGTTCATTTCTGAAGCAATGCGGTCTCCAAGACACCGGTGAACTCGAGCCCCTGGGAGATGACCGGGGTAGTCGTGTATGAGAGTTTCGATTTCGCCATCAGTCCCCTTGTTCAATAAGGTTGGGTTGGCTGAGTCCAGCGAGCATAGCTATTCAGAGTAGGCTTTCCTTGGTTTCTAGCCATTCCTTTGCATAACGAAGCGTCGCCACTGAATGGAGTCGAGTGCGGCGGTTTCCCACGTATAAACTCTCTACCCTGCATAGGCTGATTTTCCATATTTGCTGTAGTTTATACCTGGTACCAAATTCCAACGAGACCTTGCTCACTGCCTCTGGACGCATATAACTGAGGAAGGGCGTACCGCCGTCCACGGTTCCCAGCTGGCACCTAGCGATCAGGTGAACAGGCCAGGTTCTTCTTGGCATTGCCATAGTGTAGACTGCGTCCGATCCTCTGCCAATGTTCGCTACCGTCGAGCTAGTATGCAACCATAGGACTGAACAATGGGCATCGGGAAGTCGGCAGGCGAAGGCCATTTCGCCCATCGAAGTTGATAGCAGCTAGGCGAATACGCCTTCCCCGTCACCTCGACATTACCTTGGTGGTAGCCCATCATATATCACAACCAGGACTCAGTCGAGCTGTGATTGAGAACGATGTCAGTATGAGAATTGCAGGTGCTATCCCGCGGTTCGAATTAAAGATTTGGCTTATCAGTCGTTCATTGTTTTACCAACCGTACAAGGAAACTAGGTCCTTTCAGCTGTCTACTTGCCGAGCTTTTTTTCCGATCAGAAGCCAGAGAAGTCCCAAAGATATGGTAGCCAGGCCTGCTTTTCGTTACATATATGACCATACGTAATACGAATGAAAGCATGAAAATACCTTATACAGCCGCAGCAACGCCAACATTACAGTTATCCAGCCATCCTGGCTGGTACCCAAAACAAGCGTCTTGTCAATACCTAAAGCCTCCAGGATATAATAGGTTCATCTCAAGCAGTGTCCCAATTGGCCCATTGCTCTCGCGATGTCCGAGTCTGGCCATGTTCAGCGCCGTGGTCATCGACCACCAATCACTCCATGAATCTAGATAATTGATGGGACCATTCATTTTGAGTTCATATTCATGTCCTGAGTAATTCTAGACTTATTTCGTAAATAGCACAATCCCACCTTATCTAGTGAACTCTATCCCTGCAGTTGTGGTGGGCGGAGATGCGGAATTAAGAGGCGGACATAAGGGGAACAAATCTATGCATCATGCTTATATAAAAATGAGCTGCATAGTTATTCACGTGATTATCGGCCGACCAACCGAAAAGAATGATCGATGCGGACAACAGATTCGTTGTCCTTCACTGAAGGGTTGCGGCGTGGCTAGATTCGCAAAATGAGTGGTAGCCCGTATTCTAATCCTGAGTATAATGCACTGGCGACCTCGCTGAAAGTGGGTGCCCTTAGTGGTACGTCAATCTTCATCAATCTCCCCTGACAAGGTTTTAGCCTCAACAAATCATCGGATCAACGGCATCGCCTGCATATAGAGTGGCAGACTTCTGATACAGCCATACAGGCTCTGCTGGTCTTATCTACGGCGGCGTCTCAGGCGTTATCCGTTCGCCGCATCCTGTCATACATTCCATCTCTCATGGTATCCACTGGTTTGTGTGTGGAACCTCTTTTTGGTGTCAGTATTCGCCTCGTTACCCCTGAAGCCTACTCAGGAATATTGACTGACTGCGGTTTAATTTCAGGGCTGAGGGGTAAAATCTTGAAGCATTACTATGAGGATCAAGCGACTTTGAAGCAACGCACCTATGCTAGTACTATTTCTGGCGGCGTCGCTGGCGGCGCTGTTACCAAGCTGATGGGTACTTATCTTCCTCCGGAACACTTGGTCTGGGTGTCAAGAGTCGTGTTCATTGACTGACCGTGTGCGCCAGGCGGTCGACTCATCCCAGGATTGGCTGTTTTCTCTTTATTTGGTTATGTCGGACAGGTCTCGTACGATGCGATTGATAAATGGCAATTGGAACAGGCGAACACGCCTTCCAAGCCGTTTCTCACGCGCATTGCTGAGTCGAAATGGGTTCCGCTCAAGTCGCTCACTGACGATGAGTATCGGGGCATCCTGAGCGAGAAGCTGCTCACAATCGAGGCGGAGATTGCGCTGATTGACGAGAAAATCGAGGAGCTCCAGAAGGCCAAGCTGGACGCAATGGTCGAGGTATCGCATGGACAGGAGACGCGATGATTGCACGTCTCGAGTATTTTAAGGATTCTATAGCGCTCGGCCGCGCAATTGACGAACCAAAGGAGCTATATGGCCGTCCTAGACCGTGCACCCAATGCAGACGTGCCGACGCACTTTAGTGCAACGATCCCTTTGCAAAGCAACGGAAGATGGTCGAATTCGACAGGAGGTCGTGGTTCAAGGTCGCGGCACCTGCCGATGGCTCCATGGCGTGGGTACACGCCGATCATCTATGATAGGCTGTTTGTTTTTGACTGCTATCACTGTTCACTATAAACCACTGTGATATGAGGACTAGGCGCATATTAGGTACATTAATGAAGATATCTTATCTAACCCTGTCTGGAAGCTGCTGATACTATCGGACCGGGATAATATGCCACCCTCAATAATGTTTGCATGCAGCGCCGAGCCAGCCGATCGGCCCTTACCCGTATGTGGATACCGTAGCGTTTTTCCGCTTCCAGCCATAAATCACGATGTAATAATGCAAAGAATAATAAAATATAGCTGGCGGGACGAATAGGGTTGTGCCTGACAGCCGATTAAGCTCGTATTGAAAACCTGATTTGCTCATACGCGTCATAGCAATAATACGCGAAATCGATGGTTCGGGCGGCGTGGCGGCTCTAAGCTCTGTTCTCGCTGACCCTCTGGAACTTCTTCGTATCTCCGGCCTCCCTTTCTTTTCCCCAGCTCCATCCAACCTGTCAACTTCTCCCCCCTCCATGCTTTTATTTCATTCCCTTTCGTCCTTTTCGCTTGTTCTTTCATTGTTTTGCTATTAGTTCTTCAAAGCATGAATGTGCTACGGCCGCCCAGTTCTTATCTCGACTCTAATTTCGACGGTGTCAAGCTCTCCTAATCGAGTGAGACTTGTCCTTCAGTAAGTCCCGCACTCTCCGGGATGTGCTCGAAGTGACGTCGAGTACATACAGATAGACTATCACGAACTGCTTGCCTAGCGTCTCCAAACGGTCGCTGTTCTCCCTCGATGGTTCCTCGTGTGAAGCGTGTCTATTCCCTACAGCGCGGTTCCGCTGATTGCGAGCCACGATGACGCTCTTCAATCCGACCACCGTCCTCGTCGGCTTCCTCCTCCTCTACCTTGCTTCTTTCCTCATCTTCGCCATTGTCCGTATCGCAACCGGGATTTCGATTCAGCGGATCGGGTATTTTTCGCTGCGGCGCATTGCGTACGTTCCAACGGAAGGGGTACAGATAGAACTCCGCGGGCTTGGGCTATCCTTGCATCCCCCCTCGTTCGCCCAACCGACATGGCTGAGTCTACGACTCACGGATCTGAAGATTACGCTGGACCCATCGGCATCAGGGAAACGGAGCAGTTCTACGACGAAACCGTATACAGATGAGGCTCAGAGTCAGTCCGAGGACGAACCGCTCAATCAACAAAATCTGAAAGGCGAAGCTGCTTCTGCACGAAAGAATAAAACATGGGCAACCCTCAATCGGGTCAAAGAGCAGGTGAAGCGGATACACCGGATGGTTCACTGGTTGAGGCTGGTGGATATTGTCGCCGTTAATACTACGATCAATTTTCTCGAAGCCGGACAGATTCAAATTGGGACATTGTCAATGGCAGTAGATACAAGACGCAAAATGATGGATCGGGGAAAGGTGTTTCGCCGGAAAAGGGGCGAATCTGGTGAACAACGCCCTGCCGAATGGATCTTGAATGTGCACAATGTCCAGGTTGCTGTCGATGGCAACGAGCCGATCGAGGTGCTAGATAATGTCGGCGTGAACATCCATGGGATCCTGCATAAAGGACTTGATGGCTTGCGGGATGCGTCGGTCGCTTTCAAAATCGGGAGGATGCATATACCTTACGATGACTTGACGCTTCTGGTGCAGCGAATCAAGCAATCCAGAAAACCTCTAGTGCAGGTAAACGTTACCAAACCCGACGAGGAAGTCACCTTTGCCGACTACGTGGAAGAGCTCAAGAAGCCCGGCAGCACAGATGAGACAATTGTCGAGACTGTGACTGCCTCGAAGGAGTTTGCAGGTTCACTTCTGCGCGGAATCCAGGAGATACAGGTGGCACTAAGCTTCTTCAGACTATCTCGATCCGTCCAGTCACCGTCGCCTGGGCAAAGCTCTGTTTACCTAAATGTTGTTTCGCATGAAATCGGCATCGATCTCCACCGGATGGACCAGACGAGTCCAGCACATCGGATGTACTTCCAACGTACTGACGTTGCTCATCAAGCACTTCTCGCCGCTATCTCTCTTTCCGTAAGCCTGGATGACAGCTCAGGAGAAACGGATAATATCCTGTATATACCCATGGCAACTACGACTATCAAAACAACATTGCCGTCCAAAACACTCAGTTCATATGATGGGTTTAACGCGGAGGAACGAAATACCAACATTCTCTTCGCCAACTTGGTGGTCACCTCTCCTGCTCTCGACTTGGAGCCTCGGCATGTCTCGCGACTCTTAGGTCTAGCTCAGACGAAAGCATCCAATTCCCGAGGCAAGAAGAGAGCCAGAGGCCAACTAATATCTCGCTTACTTCCCAAGGCAAATATCAAGCTATCGGTTCATGAGCCTGTGATTCGATTTGTTCTTCCCATTCCAGATTCTTCATCCACAGGGGAGGATGATTACAACCTTCTTATTTCATCAATCTCTTCCATATCTGTGGATGTTGAATCTTCCCATTCCTCTGAGGGTGGTGCCCACTACTCGCTTTCCTCTATTTATCGGGTTGCTTCGCATAAATTCTACTACCAGACACCGTCCGGCATCAAACATAATCTCTTGACAACCGACAACATGGAGCTGAAGCTTCTTCTAAGCGCGTCGCCAGAGGTATGCGTTATGGTTTCTGGCAGTCTAAACAACTTTTCTGCCCATATGGTCAATAGCGAGGTTAATCGCGGGATTCAACAAGTCGTGGAGCAATTTCGTGCTCAGATTCGACCAAAGAAAAAGTACGGCTTGCCAGGCGAAGACCGGAAGCCGAGTATTTTGCGGCGTCTTCCTCGTTGGCTGCTCAGATTCCAATTCGAGGCCACCGGGTTCAGCTTAGAGATCGCCGGTGTTGATGAGAGTGTCTCGAAAGTGACGCGGGGTGTTTCGTTACAACTCCAATCCTGGACAGCCGATTACCGAGCTCAGAAGACAGAGCCTACTGCAGTGAGCGTTGTACGCCGACGAACTCCCAGTCACTCTACCATTGGTGACGAGTCGCCGTTCAGATTTAATCCAACATCTCCCCCTAAGCAAACCCGACCTGGAGCTGCTGATGGGAGACGGTTGGCTTTCCATGCTCGCGGGTTTGAGGGATTCGTTATTGAATCCGAAGACTACCTTGAGTCTGAGCCATTCCTCTCGCTCCCAAGATTCGAGATAGCCCTCAGCACTTCAAGTGATCGCCTGGGACCGATATTCCATGTAAACTCTCTTATCAAAGGCGTTTACCTCCAATACTCCCTGTACCGATACTATTGTCTCAGCGTTGCTTTGTCAGTACTTCAGAAGGCTTTCTTACCATCCTCGCAAAAGCAACCGTCGTCCCCAAAAGTTGCGGATGATACTTCGCCTCCTCTGTCTCCTCGCTTGACTATCCAGTGGAGCGAGCTTATCACAGTGGACATAAAAGCTACCGTGCTTCAAGTCAAGACCTTTATGCCAGCAGACCCACCGATGTTGCTGCAAGTATACGGCGTTACTGCCGGCTATCATCGCCATTCCGCTCCGTTCGTTCGAGCCCATCTGGTTCGGTTACACGCAGAAGCACCCAAGCTCAAAGGCGTCTGGGCACGAATAGTCAGCATGAATAACTTCCGACTGGACTTGCGGAAAATGAAACTGAAGCAGGGCAAGTCTTTGGTAGAGGATAAATCGATCGACGTTTGGACGGACTTTGTACGCATCGGTGTACCTCACCATATGATCATGCATCGCATTTTCGACAATGTGATCAACACCTCCAAAGCCTTGAAACAACTACATCACCGCCTAAAACACCAAACTCCTGACTTCGTATCTGCCAGGGACCCAGAAGGACCAAAGAAAGTCCCTAAGATCTCGTTCAGAAGTAAAGCTCTGCTTTTCGAGTTAGAAGACGATGCATTTGAGTGGAAGCTTGGTTGCATATATCGGACTGGCCTTATTGAACAGCGTCAGCGTCGCGCTAGAGAGGATGCATTTCAGCTCAAACTCCAGAAGCTCAAGGAATCTGACCAAAGGCGAGCTTCTTCGAGGTTGCGTACTCGGTCTAGCCATCGAACACTGCGCAGCGAGCGGGTCAGTTCAGACTCTCGCAGGAGCAAGAGCGCGGATCCAAAGCCGAGGAACGATAGACCTGAGGAGAAAGAGGAAAAGCGCGGGCGTGCACATAGATTCCGCTACGATACCGAAGGAGCATCGTCTTTTACCAACGAAGCGAAGGTATCGTCGGAAAGTGCTTGGTATCGGCTCCAGCACTATAATGCGCGCAGCTGGAAAGCCAAGATCGATGCGGCTCTACAGTTTCAAAACTCTACAATCAGAGAGGTTCGAAATCTTTTTGAGGGTGCTGACGATCCTCCAGAAGATGTGCAAGAAACCGAGACAGTGCTGGCAATCCCGAATAGACCTGCTCTCATGGCAGCTCTAATTAGCGACATAAATCTGACCATCGATAAACCAACATTTCCTTCGGAAAACTACCCTCTTTTCCTCCATAATATTGGCAAAGGCATGCCGATGTCTACGAAGTATGCGTTACTGATTCCGATGAGCATTCAGTTGGACATGGGGGAGGCTCGCGTCAACCTGAGAGACTACCCCTTGGATTTGCTGCACATACCAGGGTTGCGGCCTGGACAATCACCTAGGCTTCCTAGCTGGTCACTCCGAACCAATTTTGTCATTGCAGAGGAATATCGCGATTACAAGTCGTCCAGAAAAGTCAATGTGGAACTTGTCCCGTCATCCGAAATGTCTGATGGAACGACGAGCCCACCATTCCTGCTTGATATATGGCGGTCTGTCAGTCCTGTGAAGACCTACTCAGATCCGGTCATTGAAATCAACACGAATCTCCCTACGAGCATATCTTGGGGCATGTCCTATCAGCCCGTTATTCAAGATATGATGAAGATCATTGAAGGTTTCACTAAAGTCGAAATTGACCCCTCTGAAAGAGTCGGGTTCTGGGACAAGATCAGACTGAGCTTTCACTCGCGTATTCGGGTCAAGTGGAAGGAGGACGGTGATGTCCATCTGCGATTGAAGGGCTCTCGTGATCCTTACGTCGTAACCGGTTTTGGCTGCGGATTCGTGATGTGCTGGCGTAAGGATGTCCAGTGGAATATCCATACAACTGACGATCCGAAAGAGTTCATGAGCGTAACCAGCGGGGAATACGTCCTTGCAATACCCGACTACAGCCACGAAGCCAGATATCTGGCCGAGGCAACAGCGGAAGACCTTGAAACGACCTCAATGTCTAGTGACCAGAAAAACGCCGCTCAGTTCAAGAAGGTCATCATGAAGTTATCGGGTGACGTGAAATGGGCAGCCGGTCTGGTTTTCGAACGCAATGTCAACGAGAATGAGCGCTCGACGGAGTTTAGACCCCACTATGATGTTGTCCTGCGGAATCCAAACTATATCAACCCCTCAGAGCGAGAGGTAAGTGTATACGCCTAATTGTAAGTCGCAGTGCACTAATTGGTGTAGGATTACGATGCTTATCGCGGTTTCCGGAGCAATCACATTCATCTTTCTGTCGCAATCATTGCTCCCGATAGCAAGAATTGGAATGCGGACTCTGAACAGCCAACTACAAGCTACAATACTGTTCATCTAACTCCTCGGTTCTTTACGCATTTCTACAGCTGGTGGTCCCTTTTCTCTGGTGTTATGTCGCTGCCCGTGCGCCAGGGACGACTGTGGCCTGGAATCACTAAGACAAACAAGAAATTCAACCGTCATTTGGCTACCATCAAGTATAAGTTGCTTCTGGCTCCTCTCTTTGTTGCCCACATTTATAAACACAAGGATCCTGAAGATTATGTCGACGATATAGTTACTGCTACTGGGATCAAGGTTCGGTTGGACAGCTTGAAGCTGGATGTTCATCAAAGACGAGAGCAGATCAAGACTCCATCCAAAGGCCGGCTCAAGCAACCACAGGCAAGTGCGATACGGATCTACAGAGCCGAGTTGGACTTGCAGGCTGCAGACTTTAGGGCTGTCTCGGCGAGTATCGAAGGGACAGGTGCAGATGAACTCGAAAAGAAGCGGGACGACATCATATCATCCTTCCAGCAACCAGTTCCTCCGGCAGATCTTTCACGCTTCACTATCCCCGACCACAATCTCGACTGGGTGGATATGGATGACTTTGTCGAACTTGATTGGATACTCCCACAAGAGTCTAACCCTCGGACGAAGATTCTACCTTTGGCTTTCACCCCTCGCTTCACATACTTCAGACAAACGGACCAAGAGGAGGTCTCTGCTGGTCAAACAGGGTATAGTAGCTTCGGGCACGAGGATACCCACGAATGTGTCATGTCCGATAGGAACCAACCTCGCCGTGTGCAATTAGCGCTCATTCAAGACCGCCTTGCAACTATCGAGGCCAAGATACAGGAATGCACTCGATCAATCGGTGACCTGGAACTACAAATGGCAAAGGACGTAGATCAGAACGAGCAACTGAGAGTTCAGCACAGAGAATACCTTCGTCAAGCTGCGTCCCTCGCCAGAAGACGCGCTTTCTTGACTGCAGGGCTCCATCGCTTGGAGAAGCAACTTAACCAGAGCAAAAGTACCGAGACGTACCAGAGCGAAAGCACTCGGGCGGATGCTGACTCGGATTCGGCAAGTGATGGGAAGGAAGCTGACTTCGATGGGTTATACTCTTCTCCCCATGACGACTTGAACAGCGACTTCAACAACCGGTTCATGATCCACAGCGTCCAACTTAAGTGGAATAACTCACTGAGAAATATTATACTTCGATATATCCACCAAGTCAGCCAGCGGCGAGGGTTTGTGTACTACATGTCTCGGCGAGCTGTCAAGTTTATCCTCGATATCGTCGAAGAGCAGAGCAAGAACCAAGCCACGTATTCGAACTTGTTCAGGGGCTCATCAAGACGGCCTTCTGATGTTCACGATGATGATGACAGTGTTGAAGACCGAATTGAGCAGTTGCTTCACGATGCCAAGCGCTTCGTCAGCGCGGAGGAGCAGGATCCCCCTGAACAGAAAGATCCGCCGACTGTCAGGTCTGATTCAAGCGAAAGCATATCCCCTGAGTTTACTGCGCAGAACAGTTACCACCTGCGGCTGATCGCGCCTCAGATCCAACTTCAAAGTGAGAAGAACCACAAGTCTGTTATTCTGGTCGCGGCAAAGGGCATGCAACTGCAGGTCGTCTCTATAATGGACAAAGAACGTGTCTTCGACGACGTGAGCGGTCTCGTCCAACGCCGGTTCACCCTCAACATGGACGGCGCTCAATTCTTTGTTGCGACGCAGAAGAACCTGATGACGCATTTGCAGTTCTACGCCGGTAACAAGTACGGCAATGCGCCGGGGTCTGCTTGGCCGCCGTGGTTGACGCTTGAAGCCATGTTTGATTTTGAGCTCAATCCGTTCGGTTTCTCAAGGATCATTCAGAAGACTTCTGCCAGTTTGCGTTATGACAAGTACAATAACCTCCGCTTGAAGTATAACGATGAGGTAGCCAAGGGGCAGCCGGATGAGCTGGGACATCCCGACGGACAAGAAACTCGAATGGACAGTATCAGCGTCGACTTTCCTCAATTTCGCGCTATTTGTGATTCTGCTGAGTATTACACGCTGTATATCATCGTTCTCGATCTGCTGCTTTACAGTGAACCTCTTGAGAAGGTTCGGAACGAACGTCTTGAACGAATCATGTTTACGTCGGACTTTAGTGACCTAAGGGGCGCTCCAGAGATGGTTTACAAACTGCAGTCACGCATTCGACAATTGGAGGAGATCAAGGAACATTTCCAGATCCATGCTAAGTACCTCGATAAGCGTGGTTGGGAGGATCGGTTGATTCTGGAGAAGGATATTGCCCGATGCGAGGATGAGCTATTCTTCTTGATGAAGGCAATCACTACCTCACAAAGGAAAGTTGAGCCAAATGTGACAGGAGCAACCGGTCTCTTGCGTTGGAATATCTCCGCCAGTGAGATTGTTTGGCACTTGATGAAGGACGAGTCAGAGCCACTAGTAGAATTCCAGCTGAGGAATGCTGAATACGACCGCACTGATAATACTGATGGCTCGAACCACAACCAAGTGTCCGTTGAGCGACTCTACGGCCTGAATCTCCTTCCGGATGCAGTGTATCCGCAGATCATCGTGCCGTATCTTGACCAGGCACGACGGCTTGAAGGTCCTGATGACTATATGATCAAGGTCAAATGGCATATGCTGGAGGCCGTTGCTGGAATTCCTGTTGTGGATGACTTCGAAGTGTCGTTGTTCCCGTTGAAGATCCAATTGGAGCATGAGCTTGGGCAGAGGGTATTCGAGTACATGTTCCCAAATGTTGGGTCGACCGCATTCGAAAATGGTGGCTTTTCGCCTTTTATGATCAAAAACGTCAAACCTTTGGAGAGCCTTGATTCCGACGACGAGGAGTCTGGTCAAACCTCTACCTCCAGCCTACAACAATATAGCGACACATCTGGAGACGATCTCGCCAAGGGCCCTAGTCCACTTGAGCTGAGACTTCAACCCACTTTGTCGTTATCCGAGAACCCCCGGCTTGAACGCCGGCCCACGCATCTTAAGGCCCTTGCGATGACACCAATTCACAAGGAAAGCGGCCGGCAGCAAGCACGACCCTCCAGCGCATTGGTCAAGAAGAAGTCTGCCGACAGTCTTCGGGTTCTATCGCGGCAAGCTACGTCCGTTTCGGCGAATGGCGTCAACGACGAAAAGGGGAAGAAATTCGGCTTGGGAATCATGGGCGGCAAGGGTAAAGGCAAGAAGGGCGTCGACGATTTTGCCCAAATGATGGCGCGCGCATCTAACTACATGACCCTCGCCCATGTCCGGGTCCATGATGTCGTCCTTTGCGTTAGCTATAAGGGTAAAGGAGAGCACAACATTGAAGATCTGCATGACTTCGTCTTCCGCCTACCCATCCTCGAGTACCGGAACAAAACATGGTCAAACCTCGATTTAGCCCTGCGGCTCAAGAAAGATGTCATCAAGGCGCTCATTTCCCACGCACCTGCCATTCTTGGTAACAAGTTCTCCCATCACCGGCCTTCAAAACAGCAATTGAGACGCTATCGCGAGCTGGCGACTTCATCTCAGCTTCTGAATAACCAAGACGCGGGCACATCGCCCCCCGAGAACGGTACGAGCCCCAGCATGGCAAGTGCAGACTCAAGCAGTGGATACCTGTCGGAGTCGCAGTCTCATCGTTCGTCTCCGCTGGCTCGGTCGAATTCTCTGGGGTCGAGCATGTACAGTGGCAAGGATCAAAGTGGGTTATTTGACTCGCGCTCTGCGAGTGAAGTCGACGTGGATGCGCGCTGGGAGGTGAGTTATTCAACATCGCTTCAATGCGTGCATGCGAACTAACTGGTTTATAGCAATCTCGTCGAATTGTCAATCCCCCTGCACGGCCCCTGACCTCCGGCAGTGCGATCACACGCTCTGATACAGCTCGGAAGATAGACTGGTCCGAAGATGGGTAAGCATTTCCGCGCTTTGCTTCCATTCTGGTGGTGGTCAAAATCACTAACGCCTAATCTGCAACAATTCAGCTCAAAGTCAACTATCCGCAACCTTGGCCGCAAACTACTCCCTGGTCGGAAGTAACCCACCACAAAACGGCCTTCGCACCTCACTATCTCTTTAGACACCATCCACCTTCGATCAACCCTATATCTCGCCCTCACCTCACAAAAATCTCGTTCGCATCCTACACTTATAATATTCCATCTTTATTCAGATACCCCAGACGGACGAAAAACCGGAGATACGGTACGGAACGGTATATACAGGCACCGGCGTCAGGACTCTTCATTATCGGATCACGATCCGGTCCTTTACTTCTCTTCTACCTCATTAGCGCTGCTTCACATCCTTGTTCGTTGTGCTCTTTGCTATATAGCTTTGTTGCTCTTATATTTAGCCATTGCCAGGGTGTTTTTTTGCATTCGGTTCGATTTGGTTTTCCAGCATACGTGCTCTATTGTTCGGCGTGTGGCTTCAACAGTCAAGAAGAGTGGCTGGGTCGTTGTTGATTTGGATAGCCTGGGATGGAACAGGACTGGACATGGTTTTCATCGGATATATCGCTACAGGATTGCCGGATAGCTTTAAATAGTCATGTATATAGAATTTAGCGATTTGCGTCTCCGATCAGGTGTGCTTGTCTCGTCGTGGCTGTGTGGGTGGCACGTGGCATCCATCTCGCTTGAATTCTCGGTGCAGGGCACCCGACTGGACTGAACTGAAGTGGATCAAATTGTAATGGGCTTGTGAGTATAGCCTACGCTAGCGCACGCTCACTTGGACAGGAATTTTAACCGCAAGGTCTTAATATTGCCTCTCAGTGACTGCGTTGGCACTTCGGCAGCCTTTGGTTAGCCCTAACTACGACTGGCGCCCGGTAGGCCAAATCGTACAGCACCAAAATAGCCGTAGCCTTCAAAGAAGGCTTCAGAGACGCGAGATACTGACATTTTCAAGATTTTCCAGCGAGCATTAAACAGGAAGAGACCCAGGAGAACATGCCCATGCTGTCGCCCAATACATAACTACAGGTCTAGGGTATAGAAATTAGCCACGCCGTATGAGGAATATCAAAATGCTCAAGCCATCGTGAGGAATGCTCTGCTTCAGCACTAACCAATCGTAAAATATATGCCCCTGTCGCTCCAATATCGAGCCATATCGATCCTGGCTCCTCGGCCATGCGGGCTCGGTTGCAATTTCTGAGCGTCTTCCGGTAGCAGGCTCTTGCGAACGGTGACCGGTTCAGGAACATCGTCAGGGGACTTGGGGCTTAATTTCCCCCAACTCATTAGATAATAGATCTGAATGTGACCTCAGATATTGAGTTTTCCCAGCTGTCTGCAGTCGTGTGACTGATATCATCCGCCAAAGTGCCTTCCAGTAATTCCGCGCGATACCCATCAGTTTATTTACTTCACTACATCCTATGCTTGCAAAAAGTGAAATATTCCTGTTCTTATTAAAGAGAGTAAAGATCCCCCGGCAGTTCGGGTTGCTTGCAAATCTTATCACGCACCACAGTCAGATTCAGCCGTCTCATGCCCATGAGAACGAACTCTCTCCGCAGACATGCCAACGGAGACCCATACCATACTCATGCTACAGTAGGCGTGGTAGGCGTGCATCGACTATAAACATTCAGGAGCTGCATAAGAGGTATGGGGACCGTACAGACCACCAGCAACGTCTGCGCTTGTAAGACCGTCTTGAACCTGACACTGGTGGTAGATCTCAGCAATCACGACTCCAAAAGGAGAACGGTCTTTGGATGATTGAAATATAACCCTCACAGTGCAAGGATACTGAGTGGGCTGGTAGGACGAACGAGTCTTATAGCTTAACATCTCTCGACTAGTGCTTGAGACCAGAAGTGAGATATATGAAAAGTGTTGGAATGTTCATGGAAAAAAAGATACCCTGAGCAATCAGTCAGGAGGAGAAACTCCATAAAATGGTGTTAAATCGATGTAGAAATTGCGGTGCCAGTCAAGCACGATACTGAGGCTTTCGTGTACTATCTTCTCCGGACAAATGTAAGCTGGCGCTCAAAATACGCTGGGATAGTACTCGCTCTTGCCTTGAACTACACCTGCACCCCGCAAAGGGGCGTTGTCTCGCTCTAAATTCTGCGGGGCGTTATCCCATATGTCTTGGTGTTCCTGCGCAGACGGACAAAAGCCGGGTCGTCATGAGTAATGGGTTGCCTATCCAAGTGCAACCCTAGAGAAGGTCAGGCGATCCATCCTTTGAGCGACCATTTCACCGAATTTATAGATGGCAATGGTCCTGATCGCAAAGTCTCTTTACTCAACGTATATATATGGGCCTGAATGTCGGCATGGAAATTGCAAGTTCGCATCCAGGCAACACAGCTTCAAGCAAGCAACTGACGCCGCAATGAAAATCTTCCACCGCTGCTGCGCAGCCCTAACTTTTCTAGCCAATGCTCTTCCGGCTCTATCGCTGCCGGGAGCGAACGGCCTCGCTATTCGCAAAGACTCGAACAAATATGTCACAGCGCATTTCATGGTATGCCTCCTCTCCAACATTGAACTCTGCCGATGTTGACATAGCAAGGTTGGCATCGTCGAGAACTATACCGTCGACGACTGGAAGCAAGACATGGAGCTAGCCAAGGAAACGGGTATCGACGCATTCGCTCTTAACTGCGCCAGCATCGACTCCTACACAGACAAGCAGCTGGCATATGCATACGAGGCCGCCGAAGAAGTCGACTTCAAGGTGTTTATCTCGTTCGACTTCGCATACTGGTCGAACGGCGACACTGCCAGAATCACCTCCATTATGAAAACTTATGCCGATCATCCAGGCCAGTTTCAATATAATGGTGCTGCGCTAGTGAGCACGTTCGTCGGGGACAGTTTCGACTGGGGTCCTGTCAAGAGGGCAGTAGATCATCCAATCTTTGCGGTTCCGAACCTGCAGGATCCGAACTGGGCCGGCCACGCGACGACGTCGATTGACGGAGCGTTTTCGTGGTATGCGTGGCCGACGGATGGAGGAAATAGTATTATCAAGGGCCCCATGACGACAATTTGGGATGATAGGTTCAGAAATAACCTAAAGGACAAGGTTTATATGGCTCGTGGGTTACCCAGTCTTTTGCTTCTGGGACGACGCTGATGGCAATGCTATAGCTGTCTCGCCGTGGTTTTCAACACACTTCAACACCAAGAACTGGGTTTTTATCTGCGAAGACCTCCCGCATCTCCGCTGGCAGCAGATGCTGGAAATGCAGCCAGAGTTGATCGAGATCATTTCCTGGAATGGTGAGTCCCTCCTTTGGCACTAGCAGACATGAATAACGGTGAAAGACTACGGCGAGTCCCACTACATAGGCCCTTACTCAGAAGCCCACTCTGACGACGGCTCTGCGCAATGGACGAAAGACTTCCCCCACGACGCATGGCGCATCATCGCCAAGCCCTACATCGCCGCATACAAGGCGGGAGAGAGAGAGCCCACTGTGGAGTCTGACCAGCTGGTCTACTGGTACAGACCGACACCGAAGGCCGTTACCTGCTCTAAGGATCCGCTCGGTCCGCCAAATGGAATCAACTTGCTTGAGGATAGTGTCTTTGTCACGACGCTGCTCACCGAGCCGGCCACATTGACTGTCGGCAGCGGCTCCCTGGAGTTCTCGGTTGATGTAGATGCTGGCATTATAACAAACAGCTTCCCCATGGGCGTCGGCTCGCAAGCCTTTTCTGTCACCCGCGACGGCAAGGAGATCCTCGGTGGCGATGGAGGGCTGGATGTCCAGGACAGATGTGACTATTATAACTTCAATGTTTATGTTGGCTCTTTCAGCGCCTAGTGCTAGAAGAATCGAGCCCGAGGCCAATAAGATTTGTTGATCCAAACCTGAACGGAGGCCAAGCGATCATGCCATATAAATTCATTGAATATTATGCAGAGGGTTTCCCATTTTCTTTTTTCCTTGTCGCTTTGACAAAGTGGATGCGAGGTCTGAATTGTAGCAGTTTTGTCGGCTCGCAAGCTTCTCGAAAACCAAAAAGAGATCAGCCATGGTCTATCAGAAGAATCTCGTCAATCACCGCCATGGCCAATCCACTTCAAATTCTCCCGGGGGCAGCAGTTATCCGGACCATACTCCGATAGACAGGGCTGAGATAACTAACAATGTGGCGAATATGAAGGTAATACTAGGGAGGATGCGTGCAAGCAGCATATTCTGCCAAAAGCCTAGTTTACTCACAGAAGATCAGCCAGGGCCAGACGCTTTCAAGCTCCTGCTGCACCGCTGCTACACGGACTCTGGTGGTGCTCATCATGGCAGCTTTGATGCAGAGATCCACTTTGGAGGAAGGCCGCAACGCGAATTCCCCAAAGACCTGGTCTTTCCGCTTTTACTCGCGTTAGAAAGCTACCATGACGGTATCATCGGGGTGCTTTTAGGATCCAGTATAGATCCCAATACAGCATAAAAACTGAAAATGATCGCCGCTGCAGGTTGCTTGAACCAGGCGCAGTGAGGGAACTGTTCGTCTTTTGTTAGCAAACGATGCGAGAGATAACCTGAAGATACTCGATGGATCAAGCCCTCTCCAACTAACCATCGGTCAGGCAAACCGGTGTAATCAAGGGCCGCCCAGGGCGAAAAAGAACTGGATGTGAGATATCGCTGGAGGCGTCTTCATCCTGACCATTGTTCCGCCGGCTGTCGTTCATCACCTCCTTCTTCACAATCAACACTACCCAGTTCCTTCAGAGGCCAATTTTAGAACAAATACCCTTGTCGTTTATGTCCAAATACGTCTTGTCGGCCACATCACTGAAATCCCTCTGATCCTGCTTTCTTTTGCGGCGTAAGACTCCAAACTTGGTCTTCGAGCACCGCACAACCTCCTGCGGAGGAAAGGAACTCTCATCACATCACCCATGGCGAGCAGCGAAAAGGAAAACGTATTATTTGATCCTCGTCCACTACTGCTCGCAGCCCTATATTGCCCGGCTGGGTCAGGAGAAACTCGTAAACGAGCCCCTCAGTCACTGGAGGAGTGTGATGGAAGTGGGAAACTTGTGAGTGATTTTGTTGATTCCTGAAAATCAGGGCACCAATATATCACGTGCCGTGAATGCCATAAGCGCAGCCAATCAGGATTGTGACGCTCTGGCCCACCAGACCGGCAAACCTGAGCGGGAGGTAGATGTGAAATGCAGAATCTAATGAAAGTGCGAAAGGATTGCAGAGTAGATACTAGATATTAGACAATCAGGGCGCAATGGACCAACAGGAACAGGCGGAGGCGGACAGCCCTGGGGTTCAGGCCAGGTTCGCAGCTGGGTTGGGCTCCAGTCCGGGTCTCGGTCTCGGTCTGGCGCACCAACACTTTTCATTTTGGAGGCTGACTTTTCTAGCGTCATCACTAAAATTTATCCTCACGCATTAATTCCTCCGACTTTCCCCTCTGCTCAACCGCGGAGCTTCTGCACACCCACATTTCAACCCCAGAACTTCCTCCAGGAAGTCCTCTCCTTACTACGCTAAATATATCCTGTCTGTGAGGCGCGCGCAGGTCCATCCTTAGCGCGTTCCGCGATCTCGATCAAACCGCAATCATGGGTGCGTCGACCCCTCCCACTGCCGACTCGCCATCGCGGTCGCCTCGTTCTTAAGTGCAGGCTGGACGTCGGAGGCTAACAGATGAATTTGTATAGCGCCCGGAAAGCAAAAGGCCCAGAAGATGTCCCTCGGGAACTTCTTGGCTGATGAGAGTACGCTCCGAAATTCGAGACTCCCCCGCGCACACATGGCTAACTAGCGTAGACTTTGGCTCTTGGGCTGATGAGATGGAGGACATGCCCTTGCCTGGTAAGTGCTTATTCACTTTTGTTCGGTATTTGATGGCCTTAACTGATGTGATTGCTCTGTAGCCGGTAAGCGACCACTTCCGCGAGACGCACACACTGCCCGATTGCCAGATATGTCTTTTTAACACTCCGCAGCTCCCGCTCCCTCCAGCTTTGGAACCGACCGACGTCCCCCTCCTGCGTCATCTGGTGGTTTCGGCGGACCCAGTTTCAACGGTACGACCCGCTGCTTGGTTTGGCGAGAAATATGTGTATTAACTGGTGAAAGACCGCGGCTTTGCTATGAGGGAGCCCCTTCCCCTGCCTACAGAGCCTCCGTACACCGCTCACATTGGAAATTTGTCCTTTGATGCCACCTCAGGCGATATCTCCGACCTCTTCGTTGATTGCGGCGTTACGAACGTCCGTATTGTGGAGGACAAGTTGACAAAGGCTCCCAAGGGTTTCGGTTACGTCGAATTCGAAACTGTCGACGGTCTTAAGAAGGCCCTCGACCTCTCCGGAGCGACTCTTCAGGGAAGAGCGATCCGCGTCAGCATTGCAGAGCCTCGTATGTTTTTCCCGAGCATATACTTGTACATGGTACTAACAGGTTACAGCCAAGGAACGTGATGTGAAGGAACTTGACTGGACCCGCCGGGGCCCTCTCCCAGATGTTGCTCCTCCGCGCCGAGTGCCGGATCGCGCCTCTTTCGGTCGCAACCTCGACAACCTCTCTGACGCCGGCAGCGAACCTCGACGCCGTGGTGGTTTTGAGAGCGACGGCAAGGTCCGTGACTTCTCGAACTGGGAACGCAAGGGTCCTCTTTCTCCTCCGCCTATGAGGGAAGGCCGTCCCCGTAACGATGATAATGCGGGTTTCCGAACCCGCTCGCCTGCCTGGGGTGAGGGACGCTCTCAGGACGGCTCACGTCCTCCCAGACGCGAATTCCAGGAACGCGCCCCCACTGCCGCCGAATTGGACAACCAGTGGAGAGCCAGAATGAAGCCCGATGCCGCCAAGCAACCCAGCAACCCCCCCTCCCCCTCTCCCGCTGCTGCCGTGCCGGCCGCTGCCCCTGCCCCCGCCACAAGACCGAAGCTCAACCTTCAGAAGCGGACCGTGACTGACGCCGCCGCGAGCCCCAGCCCCAGCACCGAATCAAAGTCTAGCATCTTCGGCGGTGCTCGTCCCATTGATACCGCTGCCAGAGAGAAGGAAGTTGAACAACGGCGCCAACTAGCTCTGCGCCAGAAGAAGGAAGCTGAGGAGAAGGCAAAGGCCGAGAAGGCAGAGAGGCAGAAGGCTGCCAAGGAGGCGGCCAAATCCGAGAAGCCCGTCTCGACCCTTGACCCCAACGGCCGGGATCAGCAGGATACTCCTCGGGGTGGCGGTAACTTTGAGATCCTCCGGCGGGCCGGTGAGGATGAGAGCGGTATGAGCGCCGACCAAGATCCTGAACAGCAGGCTGAAGGCGGTGCCGCTGCTGCGGAAGCCCCGAAGGCCGATGATAAGATGAACGGTTCCTGGAGGGCTGGACCTACCTCGACGGAGAACGCAGGTGACGACGAGGGCTGGAGCACCGTCAGCTCAAAACCGCGCAACAACCGCCGTGGTGGCCGTAACTTTGCATAGATTCATGGATACCCCGTTTGAACTTATCATCAGTCGACCGAAGCATCGCGTCTGCAGAAGGACTCTGTACATTGACCGAATCAATCGCCGATGTTTCTTCTCTTTGCACAGCCGGGATGCCTTTTGGTTACGTTGATAGCCATTTGTCTCTCATTTTACCTCTACCATACCGCCCTCCTCCCCTCTTCTATCTCTACCTATCGTCTTGCCTTGTCCCTTGGTTCTGTTAGTACCAGCATCTCCTTTCGCAGGCTAGATCTATGATGTTTACGTCTAGCCGTCTTGTATTGTCGCGCATGTCGAAAAGTTTGTCTGCCATCTTTTCCTTCTCTTGTTTTCCTTGACCCTACCGGTACTGTTTTGTTTGAGTCCGAAGTGGAGGGAAGGGAATGCTGGTTCTCCGGGGAATATTTGTCGCCCGCCTCTCCCCTCAAATTCTGTCTTGTTTGGTCTGGGTCCTGGTGGGCGTGTGGAGTCTCAATTTCTTGTTCTTTGACAGAGATGCCATGTCCTCGTTACGAGACAGCCATGCGATGCGAATAGGATCACGACTCAACATGATGCGCACAGAGAATGAAGAGAGCACGATATGTTAATGGATCTGTTACCTGTTATCCGTTCCCAGTAGTTCTCCTTTTTTCCGGTTTATACAAGCCCCTCTAATATCCCCATTGGGCGTCAGCTTCAGATGACCAATGGTGATCGTTGCAGTAGATTGACAGCCAGAGCCGCCAAGTTATCGTCGATCCGCCTTTTCAGGCTCTTGCACACTGGTAGGCTCAATCAATGCCAACGAGTAAACGAGGCTAGAGATGTACTGTTTGAGCATGAGAGCGCCTATGAAGTAATACTGTCCCCCTTTTCTAGACCCACGATGGTGATTTGACGATTCAATGCTCGATGCTCGTTACACCCTGTAAAGATAACGAACAAGGATACTTGATGTTAGTCTGCAGTCAGAAAGGCTAGATGCTTGCACTGGCGCAGGGGTGCGGAGGGGATCAGCCAAACAAAGTGACCTTCAACACATCCACAGGCCTTCTCGCTTCCCTCCCCGGCGATCCACGACAGACGAGCACCCCGTCTCCAATCAACCTGCTAAACAATGTTTGCTATTCGGCTCCAGCTGAGACCGCTACACGGTTGTAGTATGCATGCATGCATCCCCCTCCTGTTCTCGTATTCGCATGCGAACTCACTTCCATTCGGTGTAAATCCTAGTCCGTGTTGGTCGAGCTACAGCTGCAGGAAGCTGTCGCGTCTCTCAATGATGCTCACGCCACAACTGCCTGTTTGGCTGTCGAGGTAAGCACCCTCGACTTTCATCCTTGATTGTCGTCAGCAGGACTGGTGCTAAGTCTAATGTTTGCCTCAGCTCCTGCCACCTCCTTCCGCCTCACTGAACCAAATCCTCGTCCACTCTTCGCAAGGCAACGCCTCAATCAAACCCGTCTCGCGGCATATCTCTATCTACAACCTCTAACTCAGCTAAATCGCCAGTGTCGCAATTCTAACCATTTGATTGGGGCTCTCACGTGGTCTCTACCTCGCGCGAGGGCACTCCTCTGCTGGTTATTGACAAGGTGGAATACCAGTTCTGATTCGCTGATCGCGACACTCAGTATGCTCTCGCATGTGTCTGACACTACAATTATGTTCGGCGTCGCTCTCCCGTTAGCGTTTCACTCATTAAATGGCGTCCGCCATCTGGTCTGGAATACGGGGAAAGGGCTCGGCTATGCAGGTGGCCAGGGGTCAGAGAACGGTCGCTAACACTTGAGCGTCTGCTGTGGCATTTTTTTGTTGCGTGACGGCCTGGCGAATTGGGGGAGTTGATGCCTTGGTGTTTTTGTCTATATATCTGCGGCGGATGGATTTCCTTATCTATAAAGCGGAGCTGGGTGGAAGGTGATATCTTCTTCGACCCACTCCGAGATGACGCTGAGGTCTGAGGATTTCCAAGAGTGCAGTTGCGTCAAAAGAATCGTGAGGACATGCATGCATGATCTGCCATGGAGGCGGAGGAAAAGTGAGGGAGAATCTCAACTCCGTGACTTGCATAAACGACGCCAAGCACAGCGACGGTGGATCGATTTCGGGAAGGATTTCATGTCGATTGGGGTTCGTTCTTTGCTCGCATGCACACAATTGCACACCCCTCCACTATCCCACCTGATCAGCCATCAGCCATCAGCCGTCAGCCAGCCCAGCCAGCCGCAACTCCTCCCGAGTCCCGAGTTCCAAATCCACGCCTGGACTGAGCATTCAGAATGTTTCTCCTCTCCTTGCTCCTTGTGCCTTGCTCCTTCTTTCCTCTCTCTCAAACCCCATAGCGCAGCTGTAGGAACAAGTTGTCGAGTCAATTGTGGCCATCAAACATCATGGCGGGGCAATTGCTCAGCGATCCTGGATCTTCACCTTGCCGGTCTTGTCAGCAGCAGGAGCCAAACATGGAACCCTCCGATAGTATGTCCGCGCCATGGATGGTGGAGCTTCGCTCGTCCAAAGCCTTTGTTACCTGGGTTGTGGCCATTGCGGTCTTCACGGTTTGTTCTGCTCTGGATGTTTTTTACCTTGATTGCTGACTAGCCCTTTAGGACGTCTTTATATATGGCATGGTGCGTACATACTCGGTCCACGCATCTTTAGAACTGGCGAATGCTTACCAGAGCTCATGGCATAGATCATACCTATCCTGCCTGATGTATTGAAGACTAGAGTCTCCATTCCAGAGGACGAATGTATGTCTTTTCAACCCAGCACCAGCAGAGTTTCAACTCACAGACTCTAGTACAGAAATGGATCTCTATCCTTCTCGCAGCTTTTGGAGGGGCGCTCTTTGTCGGTTCTCGTGAGTCTATCCATTCCCGCGTCTCTTATTATGTATACGCACACCACCTCCAATACTCACTGAGCCAGCAGCGTTCTTCGGTTACCTCGCAGACAAAACCTCCTCTCGCCAAGCACCCTTCATGGTCGGCCTCCTGGCACTAGCCGGGTCAACGGTGGTGTTCTGGTTCGCGCGCACAATAAAAGCGCTGGTCATTGCGCGCACGTTCCAGGGTCTCTCCTGTGCCGTCGTTTGGACGGTGGGCATGGCACTCATCGTAGATACAATGGGGAAGGACCAGGTTGGTGCGGCAATGGGGATTGTCTCGACGGCTATGACTGTAGGTACTGTTATGGGGCCGTTTATTGGAGGAGTTGTGTAAGTCCTCTCCCTGAATTTCTTAACCTCTGAAGAATTATTGAGCTGATGGTCCTCGGTCAGTCTTTCCAAAGCAGGTTACCACGCTGTCTTCGGGCTAGCAATTGCACTCATCTTCGTGGATATTGCGCTGCGATTGATGATGATCGAACGCAAGAACGCCAACAGATGGATTGACGACGCCCACTCCGTATCGGGGTCCGAGTCAGGGACAGAAACAGAGAGGCTCATGTCCCCGGCCACAACTACGCTTGCCTCTGCATACGAATCCATCCCGAGGGTACATGAACACCCACGCGATTTCGAATCTCAGAGCCGGCATTCGACCTCCAAGTCCGTCGCAGAGGGCTCAACACCCACAAGGAGCTCCATGCCCGGCATACTCCGCATGATGTGCTCGGTCACCCTCCTCATCGTCCTGCAAGCAACCCTCGTCGAAGCAATGGCCTGGGCCTCGTTCGACTCTGTACGCTTCCTCCCAACTCTTCCACCTCGATGATTTGTTGTAAATCTAATGCCCGCAGGTTCTCCCCCTCTACGTCCGCTCCACATTCTCCATGACACCCCTCGGAATAGGCCTATGCTTTATACCCCTTTTCCTCCCCTCCTTCCTATCCGCACTTATCGGCTCCGCCGTCGACAAGCACGGAAGCCGTCCAATCGCCATTTTGGGCTTTCTTATTGACGTGCCCGCATTCTTCCTCCTCCGCCTCGTATCATCCAATGCCCTCCGCGATCAAATAATCCTCTATTTCCTCCTCTTCTTCGCGGGCCTTGCTGCAGCGCTGAAGTCCGTCTCGCTGATGGTGGAAGTTACCCGAGCCATTGAGGCGAAGGAGCGGCTGTGCCCTGGGATTTTTGGGGAGAAGGGAGGCACGGCGCAGGCGTACGGGTTGTTCAATGCTGCTTGGAGTGGGGGACAGGTTGCCGGACCGCTTGTGGCTGGGTGGTTGGTTGATTCCTGGGGTTGGAATGTTATGGTTAGTGTCTTTGGGGGGATTAGTGCGGTTACAGCGGTGGGTTTGCTTGTCACGACAACGGCGGCAACGAAGGGAGGGCGGGAGTAGGATATCCAAGAATAGGTCTGGTAGGGGTGGTCGTGGATTATCTCGGGTTACAAGTATGTTGGGACGTTGTTTAAAAATAGACGTGAGTATATTGGAGGAAGTCGAGACTGTAGAGGAGGGTCAAGGGGACTAAGAAAAGCTCAGTGAGTCCTTGAATAATATATAATCAATAGCTAGGAGTATATAACGCCTGAATCCATATCGAACCAAAAGAAAAAATTGACCCCAGGTATCCATATCCGTATCCATCCATAACCATGCACGTAATCATAACTCGTAAATCCCGTCCATCGCAAATAAAATAAACAAGTCCAGACACAAACAGCGAGTCTCAGGGTATATATATCAATCAGAGCCCAAAAAGCAAGAAGACCAACTCCACTCCTCCAGCGCGCTTTATTGAGCAATGCAAGACCGAAAGAAAGCCTACCCAACCAACGCCCTAATCCTCTCAACTCTCTCCATCGCCTTTTCCAACCTCTCCAATCGATTCCTTTTCTCAATATCCCGTCTCTCCAAAACCGCGACCCTTTCCTCCAGCCTAGCCCGCGCCTTGCGCTCCTGCGCAACCATTTCATTCGCCTGGCTAAACAGCTGCGCCGTCAGTTCTTCCAGCTCGGTGCTTGCTTGCGTAAGTTGGGTCTCTGCTGCCTTGCGCAGGCTCTGCTCGCGGTTTAGCGCGTTCTGAAGCTCGAGGGTTTCTTCAAAGGAGGGGCGTGGTGTTGGGGTGTCGGTGCGCGGTTGTGAGAGCGGAGGCGGGGATTGAGTGAACGGAAGCAGCTGGCATTGTTGCGCTCCCGGCGATGCCGGTGGTTGTGACTGCGACTGCGGCTGGGAGGACGCTGAGCTGGGACGGCGGTAGGGGAGGAGCGAGGCAAGGGATGAGAGGCGGCTCTGGGTCTGCTGGACTTGCGGGGGTGATTGAGACTGCGAGTTCGACGGCGAATGCGAGGAGGTCGAGGTAGACGATATCGAGAGGCCGTTTCTCGAGGTGAAGCTAGACGGCTGGTTCTGGCCTTGGTTTTGGCTTTGGGCACGGAGTCGTCGTAATTCCGCTTCGTATTCGAGCAGTTTCTCTGCTGTAAACATAGAGTTAGCGGAGCAGTTCCCGCGGGAATCTTGATCAAGATAGAAGCCAACTTACACATTTCCGCAGCCTGCACATTCAGAAACTGTACCTGGCCTTCCAACTCCTTCACCCGGCGCCGCGTGGGTTCTGCGGGGTGAGACTGCGACCCCGGCGCCTGGCCGCAGGTCGGACAATTAGTCCCAAAGGTCGAAGGCACGCTGACTAGCGTTGTGGGTGTATACGCGGTTGCTGTGGTTGTCGCCATTATACTATAGTAGCGGAACGTATCATCAAGCCATGAAAAAGAACAATAACAAGAGTAAGATTCAGAATAAAATTCAAACTGCGGAGTGCACGGTGGAGGTGAAGGATTTAAGGAGCAGAATCAAAGGACAGCCTGTGACTGAAGGCTGGAACACCAACCGAAACGCAGGGACAGCCTAATTATAGCCACCAGCGTCAATAGTCTGTCTGTCAGGGTTTCAGTGCGAGTCAGGGGTGCGCTGGCATCTTCGTCTACGGCGTAGAAGGAGTAGGCTCAATGTTTGGAGACCTTCAGGTATGATTGTCGATCGTTTCGATCCCATTCCTGGCTGGGATTATTTATTCGAGGTGTCGCTGTCTAACCCCTCAAGTTGTCCAACGGCTATTTAGTCCTCCACAACGAACACGTGCATCCCCACCATGACTTCCTTTCCATTTGTGATGGGTCATCATCAATGATCTAGACTGATATTCTGGAAATTCACGATTTAAAAGACCATCGAAATCATCTGCAATCACGCAAGTGTACAGCAAACATATCCTTGTCTTCTGCACAGCTCGCATTGTTGAATCTTGATACTCTGCTAGCCTGCCCCAGCCTCTCCAGCCTCATTCTTACAGAAACTCCTCCTTGCGCATGTACTGTGTAGTTCAAGCCAGCCCTACATGCAGAGCCCATCTACTGTTTCTACCATGATGATATATTATTGGTTACTGACAATAGCTTATGCAAATCATACAGTTTCACCCGCCCTCATCCACCCAGGACCTTACATACTGGCGCGGCAAGGCTTCAAAATGATACGACCTTGTGCGGCCACGGAAGCTTGCAGAGTGCAAAGAACGGGTGGCTGTCCCCTTCGCATTGACAGGGGCTTGCGGTGTATACCAGCCGAGCATAGGAATGCGGGGGCACCGCTTGTGGGAGACCCCAAACCAGGGGGAAAGCATTCTCTACGCGCTTGATTTGACCTTTATAAATCCGGACGTAGATCAGAAAGGTAGCAATTTCTGGTCTATCCTAGGATGAAATATCAGCCTCCAGTATTCGAGGGACGCACTGGCGCGGGCGCTGTTGCTTGCAGGGAGAGCCTATCGAGGCAGTCGCAGACAGAATGCTTGGGTGCTCACTCAATACAATCAGCCCGCTAGCCCCTTCTTAATGTTCTTGCCGGAAGTTGCTGAGTTTGCGCTGGACTAAACCGCGTAGAAGACTGATACGAGGGTAGTGACGAGGCTGACAACGAAGACGGCTCGAGATGTCTAGCGCACCGCACCAGAGGCTTTTCATCTGAGTCGCAGTGGTGGCCACTTGAGCGGTTGTAGCGGACTTGAGACCGCATATTTTGTCAGAGACTGTAGTTGGTATGTAGTCAGGCACACAGCCGTCCAGGCTCACTGCAACTGCGAACAAGGGGCAATCCTCTGGCAACAATCTCTTAAGCACTATGGGCTCGTCGTTTCGGACTGTAGTATATGCTTTTCAATCTGGTTTGGGACGTCCTTAGTATCATGAAAGATTAGCAGGGGTTTGAAGCATGGAGAGAAGCGACTGTACGATACCGATGACGTGCATATTTAGGTAAGTGAGTATAATTCAGCCCATAAAGCAACGGGCTGATGGGCTATCGCGACTCTGCCCCAATGCATCCGGACAGGTTTCGGGGATTAGCCATGGTCTTACCTACTTTGGAGCGGAGCGAGATCGGGTTCAGCCGACAATACGCAGGGTCAGAAGCCTGGGCCTTGTTTGAATCCATGATGACAGCTACCCCCACCTTGTCCATCATCAAATATATATTTCCGACCGCCAACAGATCAGATCAAGGAAACCTCATTTGAATACCTACTCCCTCATCTATCAAGATTACTTCAAGAACCGAGCAAAATGACCATTGGCGTCGCTATCATCGGCAGCGGTTAGTTCTTTAACCTCTCAATCACTATTCATGAAACTAACAACATATTAGGCATCTTTGCCCGGGAGCAACATCTCGTACGTCACCTTACAATGCACCATCTGAATGCCCTGTCATTTTCAGCGTATTGGCCAGCGCATTGACTTGGTACTGAATACTAACGATTTCGAATCCAGCCCGCAATTAAAGAAGCGCCTACGCTCTCGCTGAAAGCCATATACTCGCGCTCCCTAAAATCCGCGCAGGGTCTGGCAGAGGGCCTTGAGGGTGTCGATCTGTATTCGGATGACTCAGGCGCAGGGAAGAGTTATCAAAATCTCCTTGCGAGACAAGATATCGGAGCTGTTATTTTGGCGTGCGTATAACCTGCTCTCCCAGGCTCTTACACCCGAGTCATAGCCTAGATTTGTCCCTAAGGGTCTACGGTGTTGAAACGCTGAGCCCGGGAGGTGTTACAACTGGGTTTAGAGGAAGCGCTGACTTTTGATAGCCTCCCCATTGTCGCGCAACCGGCATATATCAAGGAAGCCCTGGCTGCTAAGAAGCACGTTTTGTCCGAAAAACCGATCGCCAAGGACCTTGCTACCGCGCAGGACCTGATGACATGGTACAATGACAACGCCAACGTTGACAAGTCCAAGACGTTTTGGGGTGTCGCGGAAAACTTCCGCTTCATTCGCAAGTGGCTGAAGACAGCGGAGGAGGTGCAGAAACTGGGGGGGGTGAAGACCTTCCGAGTCGTCGTGCGAAATAAGGTTGGGACGGAGGGAAAGTACTTTAGTAAGTCCCATTCTCTCAGTTGAAGCTACAGTCTACAGTGGCATTCGTCGAGGCGACACGCTAACCTGGTATAGACACACCCTGGCGTAAAATCCCAGAATACCAAGGTGGATTCCTCCTTGATGGCGGCATCCATACCGTCGCTGGTGTTCGGCTCATCCTTGGTCGCGGAAAGAACAGTCTTAAAAGTCTGACCGCGCAGACAAGCCAACTACAGGAACACCTGCCTCCTATAGATACGGTCGACGCGCTGCTGACGACAGCATCCGGCGCCGCGGGTGTATTCAGCCTTTCATTCGGATCTGAATTCAAGGACTCCGTGCTGGAGTTTACGTGCGAGAAGGGTGTGGTGTCGCTGGTTGATGATCGATTGACCGTAAACGGTGTTGCGACCGAAATCCCTTTTGAGGGGGTCGGTGTCAAAGAGGAAGTCAAAGCATTTGGAGAGTCGATCGTTAATGGAGAGTTGAATAAGAAGTTAGTGCCGGATGAGGCGTTGGCGGATCTGGAGGTTTTGGAGATGATGTTTAGAAGCGGCGAGGATGGTGGAAGGAAGACCTTGAAATTGCAAGAGTGAACATGATCTTCATGACGGGGACTGAAAGTATAGTTCTAGAAAAGGCTAGGCTAGTTAAAATGGATGATCTAAGTCAAAATCAGAAAGTCGTAGGGCAGGGCCCAGTAACCCTATCACGTGCCCACAGGTCATCCCGCTCGCTTAGCAAAGGGCACTAACGGGGTCACTGGCAGTCTCGGGCGGCCAACCCTCAGCGCGAAATTTCGAGACCGATTTCGACCGTTCGACAACTCCAGCGCCAACGGGACAAACGACAAGGTATATTCATTGCTTGACTCTGCTCGTCCAAGAGATTTCATTGATGCTAACAATTGCGTGAAGATGGTCCTCGCTAAGAAGCACGTCCCTATCGTCAAGAAGCGTATGTCACCACCACCTATCACCCATTGCCCTGCCTTGAGAGTGGAAGAGGAGGATTGAAAAATAGCACAAAACGAAAAGCGGAGGTTGACTGGAAAATCTTTTGATCGCTCGATTGGTTTTGTTTGAAATTGGGATGGAAGATATAATCGACGAACGACTCGGGTCAACCACAAGTTTATATGATCAAGTCTGACTGATCATCTATACAGGCACCAAGCGCTTCACCCGTCACCAGTCCGACCGCTTCAAGTGCGTGCCGGAGTCATGGCGCAAGCCCAAGGGTATCGACAACCGTGTCCGCAGACGCTTCAAGTCGAACATTCCCATGCCCTCTGTGCGTCCCCCGCCACAATCCGCTTTCAAGTTCGATTTAAATCGAAACATGAAAAAGATGAACAGCGAGACTAATTGATACCTGAATAGATCGGTTACGGTAGCAACAAGAAGACCAAGCACATGATGCCCTCCGGCCACAAGGCTTTCCTCGTTCACAACGTTAAGGACGTCGAGCTCCTCCTCATGCACAACCGCACCTACGCTGCTGAGTGCGTCCCACAATCCTAGACCTGTGAATTTGACCATCTCGATTGGAGGACTAATATGCTCTACTCTAGGATCGCCTCCGCTGTCTCCTCCCGCAAGCGCGTCGACATCATCGCCAAGGCCAAGGCCCTCGGTGTCAAGGTCACCAACCCCCGTGGCCGTGTCACTACTGAGGCTTAAATGGAGAGCGTTGCGATTGATTGAAACGAAAAAAAGCGAAAATGATTCTGGGAATGAATTGATAAAGCGCGGGCTCTGCGGTACGGTTACGGTTGCGGTCGCGGACGAATGGACTGGGCTGAGCTGGGCTGGAGGAAGTCCATCGAACAAGGACAAGGGGTGGAATATGGCACGGGTCGATTTTGTTATACATACCCTACCATCCATCTATCCATTTAAATACCAAATGAGTTGTTGAATGGATTCGCGGTCTTCTCGGTTTATTTTTGCTAAGACTTGCTCTGTCTGTTCCATCGGTGTCAGGCATGAAAATTGTGGAGTGGATGGATTTCCTCGTTCCTATGGTGCTCTCAGACAGTACATCGGATTGACAGCGTAGTCTATTGTCTAAGGTCTGACTCTGGGTATATTCCAATCGGTATCCGGAGTAAACGAAAACGTCAAGCGAACGCATTGAGCCCAATTCAACTCCCACTTGATGCAACATGCACGCAAACAAACAAACAAGCGCTTTATCTCTGGGCCTTCGCCCATAAACAATCACCCATAACTAATACTCATGCAGTCCCAGCACCAGCTGTTGCAACATCCTCAGACTCCTCGGCCTGCCTTGCCGCCGAGATATCAATCATGCCCACACCCTCAACCAACGCCGTAACACCCTGCTTGCCGTTTCCCTTCTCATTCTTCTTCGAATCATCCCCCTCATCAACTCCAATGTCTGGCACTACCCCATCACCAACAACGACTTCCTTTCCTTCTTCCTCCTCAACCCACTCCGGCACCTCCGTCGGTCCCTCGACGCCCTTGGGCGGGCGTGCCCAACTGGGCATCTTACTGCGGTAGCTCCACTCGCCGTGGGCATCCGAGTACGCAACCGCGTGTAAAAATATACCTAGCTCATGCACACCTGGGTCGGTATACAGCTCTGTCCCGCATACGTCGCACTTCTCGCCGGAAAGTCTTTCACCCTTGCGTTTTTGGTATTCGGCCACGGCCGCCTCGTGCTCTTTTGTCATTATTGCTTCGACAACGGATGCTGAGGTCCCCGGCGGGAGAAGAGGAGGTGTTGTGAAGTGCGTTCGGTAGGAGACCTGGTCCTTGTCCTCGCCTTTGCCTGAGCTTGTGCTTTGCTCTCCTGACGGTTGCTCTGAGGACGGTTTTGTGGACGGCGCTGGCTTTGGTTTCGGCGTTTCAACGGGCCCTATATCCGGGACCTCCGTGCGCCCCATTGCCATCAGCCGATCGATAATTTCCTCGTCCAAATCCGCCGACGAGTCATTCTTCCCCAGGTCAGGCCCGAACACGCGTCTATTGCTGTAAATCGGGTCGTTGCTGATCGGGTGTCCCAGAAACTGCAGATGCACGCGGATCTGATGCGTGCGGCCAGTAAGCGGAAAACAGTGGACAATACTGTAGCCTTCGCTTTCGTTGACGTACGAAGGGGGCGGTGTTGCTGGTCTAGCATTCTCACCCTCGTCGGAAGTAGATGTAGTAGGAGACGGCGGCGGATAATACGCCAGCCGCCTGAACTTCGTCTTGGCTTCTTTGCCCGTTGCTCTGACCCGGTTCAGTCCAACCTTTGGACTGACACTCATAATCGGCTGGTCGACAACGACAACACCATCGGGGAATCGCCCCTTCACACGCGCAACATACTCCTTTTGCACGGTGCGTTCTTTTAATTTCACGGTCATCCGATCTGCCCCCTGCGCTGTCTTGCCCACAAACATGACACCGCTCGTCAGCCGGTCCAAGCGGTTACAAGGGCGCGGCACATATGCGCCTCCATTCTGGATCCGCAAGATCTCCATCACGCTGTTGTAGTGGTACCGTCCCGTTGAGTGCACGGGGACGCCCGCTGGTTTGTCGATAACCAATAAATCGTCGGTTTCATGGATGATGCCGATCTCGTTTCCGGTTACGGGGGGTTCGTGCCGGTGGAGGGTGTGCGAGATGACCTCGCCATTTTTTAGAACGGTGTGCGGGCCGGCGGGCTTACCGTTCACACAGACGTTGCCGCTTTCGAGGGCTTTTTTCTAATTTATTATGAAATGTCAGCGGATGTTTGGAGGATTTTCTGTAGATGTGAACGTACGTAGTAGCCGGGTTCGCGGTCGCGGAATTCAGAGGTGAAGATGTCTATCAACTCCCTGTTTCGCCAGCGTTCCTTGCAGTATGTATTGTAGGTGTAGTGGTACGGATACACGCGACGCAGCCCTCCTTCGAAATAATAGCGTACCGGCAGTCCCTCACATGGCGTGATAGCCACCTTGGGTGGTTCCTGAACAGGGTCCGGAGGAGGCACCTTCAGCGTGGTGTCGACGGGGACAAGAGACATGATGGGAGCCGGAAATTTACCTCGACGAACGAGGTACTCGGCGATTCGAGCAGACGGCGCCAGAAGGGATAACGGTGTTGTTGGTAAGGTTGCTGGGTTCTGGAAAGTATGGAGGGGAGGGGCACAAATTATTTTGCGGGAAGTTCCTGGCGCCACAGGAAATTTATAATTTATTCTTTCTTGTCCAACACATACTATATTTAACACGTACGTCCACAGTGTCCCTTCCCGAGAAATTAAAGATAGGACTAATGATATATAGTAGTGGAAGAGAGACACCCTATTCAACATTTTATGATAGAGGAATTGGCGCATAGAACGAGAATTTCCCTTTCGGGTCGTACCTCCTCTTCACTTCCTGCAACTTTTCAAGCCTCCACGGCTCGTACCCATACCATGCCCGGGGTCCCTCATACCCAGAAGCGTAGTTGACATATGCGTGCAATTCGCCTGGATTCTTGGTTGTCCTCAGAAGAATATTCCGCAGCAAGTCTCCAAACTCCATGGCGGCCTCCTCTTCCTCTTCGCTGTCAGATAGGTAGGCAATAACGGGCGAGATTAGCAAATCGTCGTACCGATAAGGGTACGCCGATGAGTTTTGAGGATAAGCCTCGACGCCCTGCGCGGAGTACTGTTCAAGGAGGATCATAGATTTGTTGAATGGTGAACCCTCGGCGGTGCCGTTTGCGAAAACGTCAAAGAGCCTCTGTTGTGCCTTGGGGTCGTACCGCGGGAAACCGATAGGGAACCGCACCTTGTTGGCCTCAGCTGCGCAGCCTCTCGAGTTGGCAGCCGTTTTGATCCATGTGGGAATGTCGGTATAGAGCCCGACGGCTTTGGCAAGCGCAGGCCTTTGAGAAATCTCTCGGAAAGGGTCAATAAGCTCCGGCTCGATTTCGTCAAGAGCCTCACGCATGAAGTTGGCCAGGTAAATAGGCTGAGGTGTTAGCCGGGCTTGACAGAGTAGACGAGTGGACTTACCTCTGTTGGATGCAAGGGTGGAATGCGGACGAGGTATGTCCAAACCATGAAACCGGGAGGCTGGATATCGGCGAGCACGTTGAATGCTGCGAACAACTCCTTGGACTGGTTGCCGGTGAATAACAGCTGCTCATACGCCCACTTTCCTTGCTCTGGTGCGTCGTAAATCTTCGAGGTGACCGAAGTTACAATTCCAAAGTTGTGGCCTGCGCCTCGCACCGCCCACCACAGATCCCTATCTCCTTCGTTCTCCGAAACAGTTACGATCTCGCCATCTGCTGTGGCAATCCGTAGTGATACGAATTGGTCGGAAGCCATACCGTACTTGCCTTGCAACGTGCCGTGGCCACCACCCAGGGCTGGTCCAAGATAGCTTACGCACTCACAGACGCCATGAACTGCAGATGTTAGCCGAGTTTCTAATCCTCACGATCAGCTGCTCACCAGTGTATTTTCCCTGCGCGAAGAGAGCTGGAATCAACTCTGCCGATCTGATGCCGCCTCCAACCGTAACCGTTTTACCATCCTGAGCGATCTGGATGAAGTTGAGCTTGTGCATCCAAATCTCGATGCCGTGATCGATACTCGACAGCGACGAGATCGAACCGTGCCCACCGTTGACAGCAAGGAAGGGCAGGTTATTGGCATTGGCGTATTTGATCTACGTCTTGTCAGCTGTGTTCGACTAATTCATCGTGAGTTGTCACGAGCAACCCACAGTCTTCGCCACATCTTCTTCTTCAGCAACCTCAACAACGATCGTGAAGTTGGGCGGGTGGTAGTACGACCATCTCTCCGTCGCCAATTGAAATATTTCTTCATGGGGTAAGTAGATGCCCGCGTTAGCAGAGAGTTGGGGCGCCAGGGTGGTCTGAATATCGTCACGGCTGACAAGCTGTGCATGGCTGCCCGTGACCAGGAGGGTGAGCCCGGCTACACTGAGCCAGCGAGACATGGCTCCCATGATGGCGTGAGTTGCAAAGCGGATGGAATCGTTATGGTAAAGGTAAATAGCTGAACGATTGTGTTATAAATGAAATGGCGAGAGGAATGTATACTTCTCCGGCTAAACATGCAGCATTCTCGATGGCTGGATAAACATTCCTAAGGGCGCGCCTTGGGTAAAGTGAAGAGAACGAGGACTGCACCCGGTAAATGAAATAATTCCCGTTCGATTGAGACCAGCTGGGAAAGAACGAATGACCCGCTGACATGGTGAGAATGGCTTGAAAGACTCCATAGGGTAAGTCCGTTTACAGACCGGCGTTATCGTTCACCGAACCCGTAGTAGTACCTGGTACCTACTCTTGCATACTCTGAAGGTAATTAGACTCATCTTGCAGTCGAGAGTGGTCACGATGCGTTGAAAGGTGAACGTGGCTTGGCTGCTGGCCATTAAGTTTGCTGTAAGGGACCATAGAGCGAATTATATATATCGGCCGTGGAGTGTCCCCTATTGATATTTATGAAGCAACTCGAACCACGTTTATATATCGTACGAGACCAAATTGTAAAGCCACGACCGCCAACAAAATCCCTACGGGGAATATCTGCGTATACTCCTTTGGATTCAACTGCATCAGATTTTCTTACATGCATAAATCGACGTTTGCTCGGCTTGGGCTTACTGCGGCCAAGCCCGGGATATCAACAGTGACGGCATCTCCAGCTGGACCTCGGCTGATCTCCCCGCAGGAGCAATATTCAAGTTTACCTCGCTTCATAACCTCACTTTACTTATCACTTTGGCGTACCGGTAATTCTACATAGGTACTTCTAGTGAGCACTGTCCCATACATCACACTTTTAGCCCTCAATTCCAGGACGTGAGCAAGACCACTATGCCCAGAGAAATTGACCTTAAGCGCCGCCGCACGCGCAAGGACTACATCTTCCACCAGACCTACCGCACGCGATGGTACAGCACCTCTTCTCTCTCTTTCTTGCCTACAACGCCCACCCACTAACATTTTACAAACAAGGCACGATAACGACATGTACGCACACCTGAACAACACCGTCTACGCGCAGCTCTTCGACTCGATCATCAACCACTACCTGATAACCGAGTGCGGCATGGACCCCTTCTCGTACACTTCCTCGACCCCAGCCAAAAACGACACCAATCCGTCCGGCCAAGTCGCCATTATGGTGAACTCCTACTGCGACTACTTTGCGTCTGTCTCGTACCCGGATATTCTGGATTTAGGATTGCGTGTGAACAAATTGGGTTCGACGAGCGTTACGTATGAGGTCGGGGTTTTTAAGCAGGGCGAGGAGGATGTCAAGGTCGTTGGCGGTTATACGCATGTTTGGTGTGAGAGGGGGGTCATGAGGCCTGCAAAAGGTGGAATGGAAAGAGGGATTCGGGAGGCGTTGGGGAGGTTGCTGGTTAAAGAAGAGAGTAAGATCTGAGGAAAGAGGTGAGGTGACTGATTGGGAATTGAAAGAGGTGTATATATCGTTGATCAAGGCTTCATTTGGCTCTGAGCTGGGATCGGAGCGGAATCATATCATAGGTCGGACTCGTGATTCGGTTAGAATATTAGTATAGAGTGGGAACAGTCTTGCCACCATCATATTAGAGTTAAAAAAAAGGTAAGAGTAAAAAGGCCAGAGAGAAGGTAAGAATGAATATTGAGGAATGACGTAACAACGCTGACGAGGACCGCTTCTATCGCTTTTCTATCCCAGGCCGAACACCGCTAGTACCACAAGGAACTTCACAAGGAATAAAACGCCGACCAAAGTTGTAACAAACCCGAACGAAAAAGAAATATTCACAATCACAAAGTCTAACATATTCTAACCCTATTAAGTCCAGCAAAAAATCGTAATCTCGGCATGGTTGGAGGCCTGATAAATCAGGCATGGTCGTATGGAATAATGTTCAATTGAGCTTGTCTAAAGTGATGCTGACTCGAGAAACGTTCGAGCTCGGAGGGAAGAAGACCTTTTGCATCGTCTTGGTCTCCGGGTCAAGATACCAGCGCTGGTAGGGCCCCGGGATAAACTTTCCCTTCGAGTCCCATCCAGCAACATAGGTGTATCCGTCGTCCAGCTGGAAAAACAGGAGCTTCTCGGTCTTGCCTCCGTCCAGGGTGACGGTATGCCAGCGGCATCGCTCGTCGACTTCGTCCTCAAATAGGTACCGGTGCAGGATGCGGCAGTAGACCACAGGGATCGGAACTTTCTCGTCGTAGTCGCTACCGTCGCGGCAGACGAGATGCCATCCCTGACTGGGGATGTATTTGTAGATGCCAGGCACTGGAGAGTCCCAGTGCTCTTCGCGGCTGATCGAGCCTTGAATGCGCTGTCCACGCTGGAACCAGTACGTGGGACAGAAGACGGTGCGCAGGCAAAGGAATAGATTGGGCGCCATGGCAAGTGCAGAGGATTGAAGAGCTACCGGTAGCTTTCAAACCACGGAATCAAAAGAGAAATAGTATATGGAGGGGTATCGTAGGTGCGCAACAAGAAAAAAAAACGCTCACTTTTCGGAAAATAGATCAAAAACGAGGGAGAGCTCGACGGGTTATATGTGGATGTCCATCTTGAAAGATATGGAATGAAGGCCTTGATATCACGAGACAACAAGAGGAATTGGATGGGCTCAGTACCGTTGCTGCAGCGCTCTCGGTACTCCCAGGGTTGTATTGCTTAGTAATGCTCAGAATGCTCAGTATGCTCAAGAATCGAGTCGACGATGGATGTCAGGTGGCCAAGTGAAGAATTTCGTGAGACTTGGTCGTGCGGCGAAGACGCAGGGGATGATATAGGGCAGAGATCGAGACCGGGCCGAGACGACGGCGTTGAGCGTGGAATCGGCGGAAGAATGCTGGGCAGGACGGTCCTCAGATCGGTCCTAGGACTCGGTCTGCGGTACGATGCCAGGAATAGAACGATATGGAGGAATATTGGGTTGCAGGAAGAGCGGTGGTCCCGACTGCAAGGCGCACAGGGATGCAGCGGTTCTTATGGCTCGTCAGGGGCGCATGATAGAGTCTGACTAGTTGATTGGGAGACGAGTTGAATGAGCATGCTGATTGTCTGACAGGAAGAAGAAAGGAAACGAAGAGGACGGTCAGCCTTAAAAACCAGCTGAGGAGCGGTCTGAGTCTAAAGTCTTGGAAGACTAAAGGTGAGGTCCGTTGTGGCTTGGTGGAGAGTGAAAATTTGTTAAGGAGCTAGACCAGCTCGGCCAGTTCCACCGTCTCAGCTAGTCAATCAGCGGGAGGCCAATCCGACGGGAAGTCCCTCACCAGACCACGGCAGCTCCACTCTCCGGTATCAGGAATCCAAGAATCAAGTGTTTACTGTTTGGGCTGATGCCTAGTCGAGAGACTCCGTACCTCCTATGAAGTACTCAGTCTTGCCAAGTCTGTTGAGTCACCTACTGTCGCAAAGATCCCGTTTCCTTGTCCAGCGCTGATCTGACGTTGAGGATGCTGTTAGTTCTCGCGTTATCTGCCGCAGCTGTCGCCATGTGCCAGTCGTCGCCGATCAATTGGCTGGCCAAGCCAGAAGTATCGTTCGGTCCTTAGGAGTCCAGGCTGCCGGGGTTCCTGCTACAAAAGAACGAGCGATGGTGAGACCAACCCAGCGGGTTGAAAGAAGAATCCTTGGCCCCTTGGCGCCCCTTCTTGCTGCAGGAATGGGCATGCATCTAGCCAGCTTGATCGCTATTCTCGTCGTCTCATCGTCTCCTCGTCTCATGCCGCTCGTCCAACACCGTGACCGCTAGTCGTGCCCAGGCCGGTTTTTTATCTACGTCGATTGTTGGGATCGCAAGTCCAGCTTGATAGCAAGGCCGTCACACCCGAGATCGTCGATGCGCATATACGTTTGAATTGCGTTGGGATGGCGTTCGGGATTGCGTTTGGACGTGAAGAGGTGAAGACTCTAGGTTATTCGACGGAGCACTGGCGACCGGTGATATCACGAATAGAGGCCTGGTCATTTCGCAACTTGAAGACAGGGGGATGGAGCTCTACACAAAGAATGGGTCGAAAACTTGCAGGTCAAGTCTTCTAGGATGGATGCCTAATCTAGTACAACATGCGATAGAGCACCCTTGCATAAACCAGCTGCAGTTTCTTGATCCATTTCTTGGTATCAATGGTTATGGCGCAGGGTCTCTGATCGCTGAGCCAGTCGCTGATACTTTACCGCTTCCCGTAACACCATGCCTTCGTTCAACTGGCTAGTCTCCCTCCTAAAGAGCTCCTGCCATGGTGTTTGGCTCTCCGGGATACTGTAACCCCCTGCGGCCTCTAAGGCCGCTCGTCTCTCGTCTAGTTCTTTTTGCGAGACAAGGATATCCACGCGGCGTTTGTTGAGGTCGACGCGGAGCCTGTCTCCGTCGCGAAGCAGTGCAAGATTGCCTCCAGCAGCGGCTTCAGGGCTGGCGTTCAGGATGGACGGCGACCCGGAAGTTCCCGATTGTCGACCGTCTCCTATGCATGGCAGCGACTTGACCCCCTGTCGCAACAAATGCCCAGGAGGGTGCATATTGACCACCTCTGCCGCGCCAGGATAACCTAGTGGCCCAGTCCCGCGCATCACTAAGATACTCTTGTCGTCGATAGGAGCCTCCTCCAATCGGCGGTGGTAGTCCTCTGGCCCGTCGAAGACAACAACGGCCCCTTCAAAGGAATTCGGGTCGTCTGGGTTCTCCAGAAAATGCTGCCGAAACTGCTCTGATATGACGCAAGTTTTCATGATGGCAGACTCGAATAGGGTACCTTGGAGGTGCACGAATCCCGCGTCTTTCATGAGGGGCTCGCTGTACGGCTTGATGACTCGTCGGTCCCAGCTGTGCTGCCCTTTCACATTCTCAGCGACGGTATGTCCGTTGCATGTAAGAATGTCTGGGTGCAACTTCCCAGCATCTAACAGCTCCGCCATGATAGCCGGAAGGCCGCCCGCTCGGTAGTACTCCTCGCCCAGAAATTCTCCTGCTGGTTGCATATTGAGCAGAAGTGGAATGTTAAACCCTAGTTGGTCCCAGTCGTCCAGGGAGATATCAACGCCCATATGCTTCGCGATAGCATTGATATGGATAGGGGCGTTGGTGCTACCGCCAATGGCAGTATTGACAGCAATAACATTTTCAAAAGCCTCCCGCGTCATAATATCGCTAGGTTTCCGGTCGGCGTGCACCATTTCCACAATCTGTAAGCCTGTTTTATACGCGCATTGAGCTCGTTCCCGATAAGGCGCGGGGATGGCGGCCGATCCCGGCAGAGCCATCCCGAGCGCTTCTGCCAGCGCGTTCATGGTCGAGGCTGTGCCCATCGTATTACAGTGCCCTACCGATGGCGCCCTTTGCACGTCAGTTACAAGACCTCGAAGGTTCGCTATCGACATACCCTCTAGAGATCAAGTCCACTAGTCCTTCATCGTCCAACTTGCCAGCGGCATGCATTTCTCTCCCCGTCCAGACCACCATGCCGGAGCCCGCTAGCTCATTCTTCAGGTACCCGTTGATCATCGGTCCTACGTTCATACAGATGGCAGGAATGTTCTTCGAACGTCAGAAGAAACAAAGCAAACGATGTGTGGAGTACTTACCATTGTTGCAGCGGCCATCAGACACGCGGGGGTTGTCTTGTCGCACCCAGTCAAGAGCACCACACCGTCTATGGGATAACCGTGAAGGATCTCAACAAGTCCGAGATACGACAAGTTCCGATCAATGCATGCAGTTGGCCGTCTTGAGGTCTCCTGGATCGGATGCGTGGGGAACTCAAACGCGATGCCACCGGCAGTTCTGATTCCCTCGCGCACCCGCTTCGCAAGCTCAATATGGTACCGATTGCACGGCGAGATATCCGATCCAGTCTGTGCGATGCCAATAATCGGCTTGCCTGCCATGAGCTCCTCCCTCGTAACGCCATAGTTGAGGTACCGCTCGATGTACAGGGCGGTCATCCCTGCATCGCCCGAGTTGAACCATGTTGTCGATCGCAGCTTACGGCCGGCGCCGAGTGTACTGGATAGGGACGACACCTTTTTGGCCGATGCACGCACTTTCTCCAGCTCGATGGTTCGCTTCCTGAGCGCTTCGAGCTCCTTGTCGAGGTCTTCAATATTGACCGCGCCTGCGCTCTGGCTGCTAGCCGAGCCGCAAGCGCAGCCTTCACATATTGACTGGCAGGGCATTCTTTATGGAATCGTCTATACTTTCGCCGCTACTCAAGCCTTATTATCTCAACCGGTAGGTGATCGGTCTCACCTTATAAATCGCGTGTCCCGGCTAAACGTCTGTGGTGGGGTCGCAGCCGAACTTGCAAGACCGGCGAATGTCCGATGGAGAACGCCGTGGGCCCGAGAAGAGTTGTCTTCAAGTCCCGAGATTCGACAGCGCAAACAGGAAAAAAGATGATTTATACAACCGGCGGACAACTGACTGAACGAGTCTCAATTGACCTATCCAATTTATTTCACCCTCTGACTCCTAATGTCGGCTTGATTGTGCAGGGAAGACCTGGTCAGGTTCCGAGTCAGACCCCAGTTGCGGTACCGTACATGGATCCATTAATAGGCATAACCCCACGCGACGCCGACTCTGGAGAAGAGAGCGTGGGGGTTACAGTCACCAGAATCCACAGTCCAGAATATCAAACGTCATAAGCGTTGGAAATATCTATCCCGTTTGCTGCTTCGTACCAATGCGCAGTTCTGGATTTCTCATATGCTCATACCCGGCACCCGGCACTAGCAGCACAGCACCACTGGCCAGGAAACCAGTTGACTGTTTCACTCTGAGTAAGGCTCTGTCGATAAGTGACCAATAGGATGACCATAGGCCCTTAATGCCATCCATTGGAACACCAATAGGGCACAGGGCGCATAAAGCATCGTCTTCTTTCCCTTTTGGTTTCCGCCACATCCCCCACGTGGTGGTATGGAAATCTCCAAAAGGAGTAAGCGTGGTCGACCCATCATGACTCCCATCATGACTGGTTCCTGCCATTCGTCGATCGATCTGCCCGTCAGGCTTCAGTGACACATGCGGTTTGCCAAGGAGAATAGTGCGGTGCGGTACACCGAAAGCTGCCTATGGGGGTATGTGTAACGCCATGAATGCGGGCTGCAAGGGGAATATCTGGCGTGGAACAAGACGTCGGGCCCGTGGTACTGCTCTTATGACATGGGCGGGTTCGTACATATGCCGCCAAATTGTCCAAGACTATGCCTATGTCTTCTCTAGACTGGAGAAGACATTCGCAATTATAGACTATGAACTTCGAGTCCGATTGTCGAGCTATACTAATCACAATGAATGGTCTGGATATCACCTCCTCCTCTCAAGATCAACAACAAGACCCTCCTGCTGCACAAACCAAGCGTTCTTTGTCTTCCACTCGTCGCCTGGTCTATGCAACCGGAAGGTGAAATCCCTCAGCAGCTGCGGGATGATCTTGTGCATCTCAATGAGCGAGATATTCTTCCCCACACAAGTCCTTGACCCAGCACCAAAGGCAAAGAAGCTCTGCTCCATCTCCTTCAATTTCGCAGGCGGGCTTTCCAACCACCGTTCGGGCATAAATGCCTCGGGGCTCGGAAACACCTTCTCGTCGTGGTGAAGAGCCCAAGCGTTGATGCCAACGGTAGTGCCGGCGGGGATATACCTCCCGCAGACCGTGACTCCACCCTCCGGCACATGTCGCTCCAGGATCAACCCCACGGACGGATGAAGCCTCATGGCCTCCTTGATCACAGCCCCCAGGTAAGGCAGATGCGCCATCGACTCTCTGTACGAGATAGGGCTACTCAAGCGTCCCGCGCTATCAGCGGCCTCAATCTCCCCTACAACCTTCTCCATCTTGTCCGGATTCTTCAGAAGTAAATACACAATCGCCCGCAGCGCAATAGCCGTTGTATCCGAGCCCGCAAAGACATTGGTCGACAGGTGCACAATCACATCGCGGGTGCTCATCTTCTCCGGATCAGCGACATGGATCGCCATCCACCGGCTCAGCATATCCTTCCCCTCCTCCAGGTCGCCTTTCTCGAGCTCCCCGTTCCGTGCTAAACTCGTTCGCGAGTTCACTTGTTTCAGCGTAAACTGCAGTACCTGGTTCCAGCTCTCCATACTCGGCATCAGAATCGGCATCAGCGGGTTCCCTAGCAGAACCTTGTGCGCCTCCGGAATCTGCCCGATCAAACTCGCGTACGCCAGGATCCCCTGGATCCCGGCCATCATGTCGTCCACGTCGCGTCCTTCTTCTAGGAACCCGAGCTTCTTTGCGAAGGTGAATTCGCCAACCACGTCGAAGGCGTAGTATTGCAGCCAGGTTCCCAGATCAACAGGCCTCTTCTTGTCCGCGAATTCGCGCAGCCGGGAAAGGAATATGGCCGTGCAGGAGTCGACTGCTGGTTCCAATTCGAGTAGAGAAGTCATGCTGTATGCATTTGCAACGGGGCGTTTCTGGTCGCGATGGAATTGCTCGTCGCGCGTTGAGAACAGGTTCATCTGTGGCTTTTTGTTCCAGGATATGCATTGGATGGGGTAGAAGCCCGTCTGTACGCGAAGCAAGTCAGCCTCGTTACAATTCGACATTTTCGGCAGGAATGGAGGGAATATACCTTCGTGAACCCCTTATTCAGCCCGTAAATCACGGGGATAGCCTTTGGATCTGCGACAGAGACATGCCGTGGCCCAATACGCACGAGCGGGCCGTGCTGTTGATGCAAGTTGATCTCTGTCAAATGGTGGTCGCCCTTCCAGACGCTATGCAGTTTCCAGAGCCGCGTGCATTTCGCCAGTGCTGGGCCGGGAATACCGCGTAGGCCAGAGCCGAATCTGCGCCAAATGAGTCGGAGGATGAAGAGGGCGAGGATGGCGAGGACAGGTAGGGGAAGAGGAAGAGAGGATTGGAGGGTGGAGAGAGTGGCGGGCATGATGAGGAGACAGTCAAACTTCAGATCTAAAAGTCGGCAAGTTTCAAGTTGAGAACATGTCTCAAGATCCAAGGACAAGAGACAATAGGATAAAGACTTATATAGCCACCACTTCCAAGCGTTCCTAGTCAACCCATCGGACCGCACCTATCACTCTAGCCAGTTTGCTCAGCTTGCTACCCACCACCCTCTTCCGAGCTGGACTCGCGTCCCGTTCCGATAACTGCTGCATTATCGGCAGTGATTGAAGATAGCAATGGCCAACGCTTATTTGACAATTCGCAGCCAAGTCTCAACAATTCTACCTAAGAGCCTAGGGCTTTTAGGCGGTTTGGAGCCGGATTGCTTGCGGGGAAACCGTCCTGCTGCGGGGGATCTCCGTGCCAGCCACGAAAGCCAACCCAGCACTTACACTATTGGGCACTCTTTCCCCTCTCTAAGAACATCGCAAATTAGTAAGTTCTGGATCGTCTGTAAATAGGGTTTTCTATCTAACTGGAACCGTCTTAGGCGCAAAGTACGCTTCCGAAACTCGACGTTTTGGGATAGGATCTGTGCTTGAGAACACCGCATATACACTCTGCTTCCGATACGTACCCGATCTTGAGAGAACAAGGCTTGATTGAATGACGGAGTCCGTCTGGTAGTTCGGATGCAGATTGCTGGTCAATGTCTTCCAGGAGGTGGTTTGGGGTCCTCATCGAATCACTTTGTTTGTGGTTGTAAGTTGGGTTCCGATGTGTTCGAATCCGATATCCGGGGAGTATGGGGCCATTAGAAGTGGAGAATCTCCGCATATTGGGGATATCTTGTGATGGTTGATATTGGTTGATACCAGTAGTGCTTACTGCGGTGTAGAGCGGTGTTGAATAGTATGGAGTGGTGAGGATGCGGGAACCCAGTGCCCCTATCTTCATTCATGTTCATATTCATAACCACTTGGACAACACCCCAACGCCTTGATGCCGGAGATGAGTGTGAGTGCATGCATCTAATCTATCGTCTCATGAAGAACCCTCAAAGACACGAAAATCCGGAATGGTATCAAATATGACAAGCAAAGAAACCACAATGCCAAAAGCGAGGACTTGACGTCAAATTACTGCGTCGTACACTGTGCCCCTTCGCCCTCCTCCTCGTCATCCTCCCAGGCGTCTCCACCAGACGGATCCTTCGAGCCAAAGTCCTCTACATTCCCTTTAGGGTCGTACTCGACTTCATCGACGGTGTCTGCCTGGATCTGCGGACCAGGCTTGGGAAGCATCTCTTTAAGCCGTTCCAGAACAGCAGGCGAGGGCTTCCAGTTCTCATCAGGGAATTTAACGTTTACGATTAAGTAGAGGTCGCCGCGGGCGTCGGAGCGCTTGATCGGCATTCCCTCGCCGGGGACTTTGAGGACTTGGCCGGGCGACAGAATCTGGCTGTGGCCGGGTTTCGGGTGTGACAGTTCGATGCCGCGGCCGTCGAGGTGTTTAAGGACGACGCGGGAGAAGCCTGTCAGTGACTCGGCAAGTGTGATGTCGATTGTGGCCTTGAGGTCTGCGCCCGCGCGAGTGAAGACTGGGTGCTGCTCCTCTTCGAGCTGGAAGATGATGTCGCCGGGCTCCTGGCCAGGGACCTGGTCTGCTTCGCCTTCTAGGACGATTCGGTCGCCATCCCTGGGATTATTAGCTTTGCCATGTTAATGGGCGGAAGGTGAAGGACGTACTTTGCTCCCCGTGGAATGTAGATTTCCAGGATCTTTTTCTCCTCGGTCGTCTTCTTGCCCTTGCACTTCTTGCACTTGTCCTTAGTTGCGAAGAACTGGCCATCGCCATTGCAGGTTGTGCAGGGCTGCGTAGACTTGGTCAAGAATTGACCCATGCGCGTGAGGACTTCTTTGAAGCCGTGGCCATCACAAGTAGAACACTTTTTCGCCGTCGCCTTCTCCTTGCCACCCTTGCCCTTACACAAACTGCAAATCACGTTCTTCGTGCTCGCGAATTTGACTGTCTTGCCCCTGTAGAGCTCTTCCAAGCTCACTTCGTATTTCTGCTCTTCGTCTGGGCTCTGTCGTGGCCTCGGCATGCCGCCCATCCCGGGCATACCGCCCATGCCTCCCATTCCAAACATCTGCGCGAGGATATCATCGAGGTCGGGGCCGCCGTTCATCCCCGGCTCACCGGAGCCGTTGAAGGCGCCCATGCCATGTGTATCATAGAGATGTCGCTTGTCATCGTCGCTAAGGATCTCGTAGGCTTGTTGAACTTCCTGAAACCGGACCGACGCGGCTTCTCGTTCTTCTTCGGGGAATTTATCGGGGTGGTTTGCTAGGGCGGCCTATGTTCGGTTAGCTGTTGTGGTTGAACCGGACGTCGGGGCCGTACTTTGCGGTAGGCTTTTCGGATTTCATCTTGTGACGCGTCGCGGGATATTTGTAGGACCTCTATGGCAGTTGTTAGTCGAGAAATAAAAAACGCGCAAGTGAACTAAATACCGTAGAGGTCAGCCTGAGCTGAAGACACTGGAGATCGTTAGCAGCGTAGAGTTTGATCGGATGCTGGATCATACTGAAAGCGTCTGAAAGGAATCTGACTAGAACAGTGACGAAGAGTAATTATATACAAAAATAGGTTAGAAAGGAACACGCCTGTTTGAGGAGTGAGTTGGATGGAAGTGTTGTTGGATGCTAAGCCCGAAAATTCCGCCTTTATCTTTTTTTTGCTCCTTCTCGCCGCCTCCACCGATCAGCGACGGCCTTCTACATATCGGCCGCAGGATTTCGCTCCAATTTCCCGCGCATATATTAAAGATGAGGAGTCTACGCTCCGGGCTCCTCGCCCGCCGGTCCTGGACATGCATGCAATGCCGCTGGTACAACAGTTCCACCCCCGCCATATCGCATGGCAAGAAATCCAAGCTCCCCTCGCTGCCAGCCCGGACGCGATTCGCACCGTCGCCGACCGGATACCTTCATCTAGGATCTCTCCGCACTGCTTTATACAACTATTTGCTGGCTAAGCGCACAAACGGGAAGTTTATACTTCGGATTGAGGATACAGATCAGGTGCGCGGAGCGACACCCCATGAGAAGCGGACGCTGATGGATTGGGCACATTAGAAACGGACGATTCCCGACGCGGAACAGAGACTCTATGATGATCTTCATTGGGCTGGATTACAATGGGATGAAGGTACAAAGTGCTGCGACTAGCCCTGGCGGGGTCAACGCTGATGGAGCTGTAGGTCCCATTGTTGGAGGGGATTACGGTCCGTATAGACAGGTGAGTTCTCTCGGCGCCTTATTCTTAACTTTATTATCTTTAACGTGGAGATTGACTAATAGTACATTGCAGTCTGAACGAACAGAAATCTATCGCAAGTATGCCGAGAAGTTGATTCAGCGCGGCCACGCATACCGATGCTTTTGCTCCCCGGAGCGTCTGGACGCCCACGCGAGACATCGAAGCCAAGCGGGCCTTCCTCCGGGATATGATAGGAAATGCGCCAGCCTGTTGCCTGCACATTCGGAAGAACGGGCAGCTCTAGGGGAGTCGCACGTCATTCGGTTGAGAGTTGAGGACCACCCGTACAGATATCCCGTTTACGATGATCTTGTGTATGGCGAGACAGGACACAAGGGCCCGCCCACCAAGTTGGATCTTATCGATCGTGTTTATGATGACCCTATCCTGATCAAATCCGACGGCTATCCTACCTATCATCTGGCGAATGTTGTGGATGACCATCTCATGGAAATTACCCACGTTATTCGTGGCACTGTAAGTTTCAAACAGAAAGCTATTGGGCGGGTATTGACGCGCCCAGGAATGGATGTCATCGACTCCTCTGCATGTCCTGTTATATAAATGTTTTGGCTGGAAGGCGCCACGCTTCGCCCACGTACCTCTGCTCGTCGACCATTCAGGGCAAAAGCTCAGCAAGCGCAATGCTGATATCGATCTGTCACATTTCAGAGATCAGGGCGTTTTCCCTGAGCCTTTGCTAAATTTCGCCGCGCTGTTGGGTTGGTCACACAAGGAGAAGAATGATATTTTTGACCTTAAGAAGCTGGAGCATCGTGTAAGGCTACCACAACCCATCGACTGCAGTCTCATAGACTGACTCGCTAGTTCACTCTCAAATTCACTCGCGGCAACACCACTGTTGCCTTCGAGAAACTCTGGTTTCTCCAATCCGCACACGTCAAACGGTATGTGGACGGCAGCATGCCCCAAGTTAACGAGATGATCTCTGCCGTCGCCAATGTCGTCCAGTCGACTGCGTCACCAGAACAGCTCTCACAGATCCTGCAGTCTCGCCCTCTCGTGGACATGATCACTCCACTCATCAAAGCAGATGCCAAAAACTACACAAATCCAAAGGAATTCGTCGCTCGCAATTTTACTTTCTTCACAACAGATATCTCTCGGCCCCCATATGACCGTGCGGTGACACAATTTGATATTCCATTTTCCTCGCTCCATACTGCTGCTGCCGCCGTGACTCTCATCCCTAAATCACACTGGACCCTAGAAACGCTGAGGGCAAACTTCGCAACCTACGACGCCGCAAGCGCGGTTCCTGAGGAGGCGAAGACCGTTGATGCAGAGAAGAAATTCAAGAAGGAGCTGTACCACTACCTCCGCTGGGCGTTGTCGGCCGGTGCCTCTGGTCCAACAGTCCCCGAGATAATGATCATTCTAGGACGTGAAGAGACCCTGAAGAGACTGGAGGAGGCGAGGAAGTTGACGACGGAGGATGGCGCTGTTTCTCCTGTTGCTGCTAGGTTGATGAAGGAAAAGGGGCTTGAGCCGAAGACTGGGTCTGCGCATGAGGCACAGACCAAGGGTCATTCGTGGACGCCTCACTCATCCTTACCGTCAGCCAGCTAAGCTCTATCCAGCTGTGTGTAGAACATCATGTAGACTATTATTCCACAAATGTACAATAACTTGTCTATCGGACTTCACTCTATTCTCCTAACGGTGACTATTTTCCACACGGCTCCAAGAGGGGTCCAGAACCGTGGTGTCTAAACCTGTTGACTTGTCCATTTGGAACCAATTCAAACATACATGGTCCTCGTCATTCTCAACCCGCTGTACGGAGAAGTTAGGGCTAACCTCTGGACTTCGCCCTCGCGCCGTCTTGCCCCACACTGTCAAGTCTACCAGCTATGCACAGATCAAAACAAAAAAAGATCACTTCAAGAACTTCAGCAATTAGATGTAACTGTAGGCATACAACGAATGTCCTCTGTGGAGTTTTTGAAGCCTAGGCGGCCCTGCATAGGCTGTTATGGGCAGAAGGGGACTTTAAGCGTCGCATGGTCAACAGGATTATTCCTGGCCTCTACCAACTAGCAATCTATATTGGACGTCGGCATTGACATCTGGAATGAATCCCGCGAGATTTGTTAAGCCCGTAGCCTTTAAATCCGCCCAGACTTTATAGCTAAAGCCCGTCTGTTCTAGACAAATGGCATTCATTCCTCACTTCCTCATCAGAGTACTTCCCGCCATCGAAAAACAAAGGATCTCTGCTGCTGCTCGTACTATTGCATTCATGGCCAACCATCTCGCAGCAATTCTCTCTACACAGAGCACCACTAACCGTCCAACCCCGTCCAACTTTCTCCCCAGGCTCAGACAAGCTCCTGCTCGAAGTCATAGCGATCGCCATCAACCAGTCGATGCATGGTAGCGTGACAACAATGTCCTCCCAGTCCCATTTATCTCGCCGTCATCGGCTGCGACGTAGCAGGAATCGACGTCAAAGCTGGCCCGGGCGTTCCAGCCGGCGCGCCCCAGCCGGCGCACCTCAACCAGGAGCTCGAGTTACGGCACTAGCATTGTCCTTCAACATGAAGGGAGTCCTCAACATGGTGCTTTCCAGCAGTTCGTCCTGGTCAGCTACCACTGTGCCGTCCCGTTACCGGCCACCGTTAGCTTCGAGAGGGCGCTGTTTTCGCTTTGGCGACGTTGACGGCACTCTCAGGGTTTACAACATTTGGTATCCCGCTTGATAAAAGGTTCGCGCCGGAGGAGAAGAGAGCTGTGTCGCTTTGGAGCGGCGCAAGTAGCGAGGAACCATTGCTATCCAGTTTGCCCGACGACTGGGGCTTACTGCCTACACGACTGCCAGCCCTAGAAACCACGAGTGTCTCCAGGCGCTGGGCGCACGCCGGGCATTCGATTACAGCGACGCGGATGTCGTGTCTCAAGTCGTGGCCGCGGTAGAGGATGAGGTGACAATGCAGACGCGCAAACATTTGCGAGAAACTCCCAGCAGCCTATACTGGATGTACTGAAGGAGACAGGGGGATGGACCTGCTAGAATCGGACGGAGCACTGGGGAGCAAGTTTGTGATGCCGCCGATGGAGCCCACAGCTCAAGCAGAGCATCTCAGAGAGGTGTTTCAGGGCTGGCTGAAGTCTAGCCTTGAGAATGGGACGGTGGTTCCTAGTCCCAAGGTGAAAGTCATTGAGGGGTGGTTGGAGGGATTAAAAGCGGCATTGGATGTTATGAAGAAGGGAATCAGTGCGACAAAGCTTGTAAGTTATAGCGGGCCAATCGGTTATGGACTCACCGGCCTGAACCTGGTTGCCCGGATGTAAGGAGTACACGGGGCTACTCAAGATTCTAGCGAGATCGTTTATATGACCCTGGTTACGGCCAACTTAGGGCTTTCGAGGTTGGTGGTAATGATGCATTTTGTTGGTGTTGGCTTGATGCATGTTCTGACCGTGTATTCTCGCTATGTACGGCCTTCAATATCTCACGGATACCGCTTGACGCGAGCGTTCTATCCGACGATGCACGATGTGAGAAGTCACTAACCACTATTGGTGTGCTGAGGAACTTGGCCACTTATCGAGATCCTCGACAGCACCGGCTTCGCAACGTTAACGTTTGAGTATTTCACCTCTATGCTCGCAGCCAGGACTGGCCGCAGTGTTAGCACGGTCGGTGGTTTCAGCATCCAGGTTAGTGACGTAGGACTCGCGAGCTATTCTGCTCAGTGTTCCTGTGCGCTCAGTCCTATCTCCTCTAATAAAACGGGTGCCAGGGGCACTCTGAAATTTTAGAGCGTCTTCTTTTTCAATGCGCTCGGCTGGTGGCTCAGAGAAACCAGAACCCCGACGCTTTCTGCCAGATAGTGTTCTTCGATAATCGTCAGCAGAGAATTCGTGGTCATAGAAATGACAACGACCTGTCGGTACGTACGGGATTAAATTTGGAACATTGGAGGTTCCATCAATAAATTGAGGGAGTTGCTGGGTCCATAATCGAAGTCTCTCATCTTCCGCAAGGTGAGAGTGCTGCTCTAAAAATGCATCTCGATATTTAGAGACAGCACGTGTAAATAGGTCATAGTCGGTCGTAGTGGGAGTCTTGTTACTATTACGAGCGCCGGTTGCCTCTAGTGCGGACCCAGGGTCAACGCCCGCAGCCCCAATAGACATGGACTGAGCATGGTCTGCGAGCGCATTGAAGTCCTCAACCTCGATAAGTTCTGGAGGTGCCCCCTCCTGAGGGGTTATGATCTGCGCTAATCAGCTTAAAGTACGTGCGAAGGGTCGAAGTTACGGACTATCTCTGTAAAATCTGAATAGCAGTACGGACAATCTAATCGAGGCGGCAGACCAGATCTCCATACTTGGCCACACGCATGACACAGCACGCGACGGTCTGATTGACTTTGTGTGGGTGCTGCTTGCACTGTGTTAGGATTGTTGTCGGAGATCGAATCAGCTTCGGCTTGAAAAGTGGACAAGATGGGGTCCAGTGACGAATCGTGATGAGTACTATGAGCAGTATTTACGAATTCCCATTCCGAAGAACCTGGACCTGCAGTAGGAGAACCGGCCAATTCAGTGTCAGACACTGGGTTTGGTAATGATGGGTTGTAAGGCCGTGCAGACAAAATCGACGACTGGGCTTTGGACAAGACGTTATCTGGCTCAGCAGCAGCGTTATTTTGAAAACCTGTCATCGACGCAGCTGCTGTTTCAAGGTCAGCCATACCGTTGGCGCTGGCCCCACTTGTAGGGATAGAAGGAGGATGGGATTGTCGGGACGCGCGCTCAGGTGGTAGGTGCACCGACGGTCCGTGCGATGGGTGTGGAGGGTACGCAGGTGAACCATGCGCGACGAGCTCATTTTGATCACCAGTCTCTGATGGCAACTCGGAAAGGTCGTCGTTTTCCAGTATAGTACTCCGGGTCCGGCCGCCTGCAGACTGGAACTCACTGGCTAGATCTTCGGAACAACCATCATATTCGTAGTTTTCCGAGAAAGGGAGTGACTTGAGTGCGAGGTATCTCAGATGGCTTGCGACATGCTCCTCGAGACTATGACCGGTGGACTGTCCACATAATGGACAGGATTCGAAAAGAGAACCAGACGATCGACTGCTTCTTTCCGCAAGGATCTTCAGCTGAGACTTCGTGCTCTTATGCTTAGAGCTCATGTGGTCCTCGTAACTATCCCTACTATGAAACACTAATACTCCGTGTGATTTCGCTGTACAGCGCCATCGTAAGCTGTGTTGACGCATATGGTTCAACCAATCCTCACTGTGGTTATACAGCTCGTTGGGAGATTCACATTCATCAAAAAGGCACACGTATGGATCGAGGTCGTACTTGACATGGTCACTGCATAGGATGAGTAGTGCTCGTGGAGCCCAAACAGCAAGGGCAAATATATGTCCCCTGGAAACCAAAACAGGTGTGGAAACCTACATCCATTTAAACTTGTTGGTGACGATCGAACTTGATAAAGAGCAGCAACAATAAGGACAGACAACTTCCATACTTCCATTGTTGCACGCAATTCGGTCATTTTCAATTTTCCTCTCGAGTTCCTCTTCCAGGAATGACTTGCTGTCTAATTGTATGGAAGATGTTGAGGAAGACCCGTGAAAAGGTATAGTGTTCGGGTCGTGGCTGAAAGCGCATCCTTATTAAATTGTTAGCACAGCCAACTCGGCGTAGATCTAATATTTGTGGGTGGACTCGAGGCACCTTTGTCTTCATAGGGACACCGGCCATAGATAGTTATAAACTGGCAAAGGGGCTTTGACAGTAACTTGAGTCGTTCCTCGTGCTCCGCCAAATGTCGCTCTCTGAGAGCCTTTAGCCTCCGTCGGATCGGCCCTAGCGGTGGCGGGGGAAAATCGAGCTGTTCATGGCTGCTCCAATGAATTGTCTTCGCCCGACTGACAACAGACGGAGCAGACGCTTTCTTCCAATGCTCCAAGTTTAGTGTGGTGGCGGTTACTGCTCGAGAACTAGCAACGCTCCGCTCCCGTTGGGTGGGTTCGGGCTCTGGCTTCTGTGAGACAAGGGTTTGCTCTTGATTGGTGACGTCTTCTTTGCTGGGCTGTGGGATCGCCTTTGCAGTTGCAGAAGGAGTCTGGGTTGAAGATTTCCAGTATCGAGATCGACGGTAAAGAATTCGTTTTCGTCGAATCAACATGGCTACGGCAAGTCTCTTCTGGAGTGTCTCGTTGCAACCTGGAAACCTGCGCTGAATGATTCCGAGTGCGAAGAGGTCCAGAAACCATTGTTCGATGTCATTCCCATCCTCGTCCAAGATCTTGAAACTCGTTGCAGCTCTCACATTCTGGCTTTCCCTACTTGCTTTTCGAATTGTGTTAGATAGCTGATGCATCAAGGTAATTTCCTCGGCTATTCCGCCAACTATGGGGTCGAGCGAGTCTGACACTGACTCCGGGCTCCCGCACGTGGAGTCAGAGATGGGATGGACGTAATCTAGTTGCGACAGATCTTATAAGAGTGAGCTAGTGTACGCAGAATCAAACACAAGCCAAGCACCGGATCTTACATTGCTGAATATAGTCGTTCAAGGTCCGTAGCAGACGCCTGACAAGACGCTGTATATCCGGAGCTTCACGCAGGCGATAGTCGAGGGATCCTCGCGTGGGAGCAAAAACGCCGATATTGGACACCCATATTGAGAACCTCCCCAGTTGGTCGTCAACCGCAGACTGCTGTCGTGGAGAGAGAAGGTGGAACTGAGCGAGGCAATCGTTGAAAGACTGAAGGCAGATATTCGCACACTGAGAGATTGTTGCATCCTGCCACACAATTTCCATGGCTCAAGTGAAGTTGAGGTTGAGAGATCTCGCGAGGCTGAGCTGACGGAGTCGATCTCGCCTACCCCGCACCGCGCCTCATCTCACACTGGGCTTTCCTCTCTCATCCATCTTAGGGCGATTGCGGCGTTTGAATCAGACGATATGATATCCCCTGGATAAGCAGGGGATTTGGCACAGGATCCAATGGCAACCAAGGTGAGGCTTCATCTAGTGGCATACCTTGAGCGTTGTTGACATGAAACGGCGGGTGACAGACTGGTCACCTTTTATTGAGGTCACTTGCGATTTTCCGCGAGATTGCAGATTACCTTCAAAATGAAGAGGGTGACGATGAGTTGGGAAAATTCTTTGGGCACATCAACGCGTACGCCGTTATTCTGATCGATTGCCTCTCCCCACTCGATCACGGTCGATCCAGGTCCAGCGACCTTGAACCGCTTTTCCATCTGTTACTTCTGAAATTGACGACGTTCTTTCGGTTTTCGGTTTTGCCCGAGTATGAGTCCACGCTTCCGCCATCGAATCACTTCCGACGCTTGACAGCATTAGTACACTATTGGGGTTCAGCTGAGGAGCACCGGGAAAAGCTGTCTCATACGCAGCAGTGCTTAGATTTTACCTCTCAGGAACAGAGAGCTGAGATGACGCTTCTACTTCGCGGGTGCGTTGCGACTTTGCTGTCTCAGAGTTCTGACGAGCGGCCAGTAGCGGCGGAACACCGAGCGCGACCAAAAGGGGGAGTCAAACCATTGTCTGTGTATATGGGCGCAAGTACTGTGTTCCAGGCACTCGCTGCTTCGTCAAGAGCATGTTCCGCAGTGCATAATCATAATTGCGCCGCTAGACTTCGCCTATCCACTCACCACAAACAAGAGATCGACCAGAATGAGTTTGAGGCTCTCATCACGCTCAGTTTGAGTTGCCATATCTGGCAGGAAACACGAATACAGGCCGTAGTCCCAGGTCTTCCGGCTACGAGGAAAGCGGCCGTCAAATTTGCGCTACCGGAATCCAGCTGCGAAAAAGTTCAAAATCGTCGGCGTCGTCGCTTGGCCGTCATTAGACTATGTGAGCAGATTGAGAAACTCAAATCTAAGCCACTGATGAGGCTTAATCTGGTGGTTGAGGATGGCAAGCTCTGGAAAGACCAATCCTCTCGAATCGAGCATCCAATTAATCAATCCGATACCCAGCTCTCTCTGGCAGATATCATAAAGTATCGTCCGGCTAGCATAACCGAGAAGGTAAAACGGGTGCTGGCGATTTTGTTGGCTTACTCCGTTCTGCATCTTCACGCTACACCGTGGATGCGGCCCTCTAATTTCAGAGCGGATTATATACTTTTCTTCGGTACATCCGCCACAATCCCACTGAAACCATATTTACAATCGGAATTGAATGAAACACGCTATGACTCAGCACATCGCATAGATGCTGATGAACTCGATCCAGACGATCTGCCATCACATCCCTTTCCTGACATTGTCATGCTAGCGATCCTGCTTATGGAGATATACCTGATCCAGCCTGTCGAGTCACTGGCGGAGCAGGTTGGCATGGATTTCGAGAATTTGGAACTGGTCGATGACAATACGAGATATTCAATTGCGATCGCAGTATATGACCGATTCAAGGTTGATTTCCCGGATAACTACCGACAGGCCATTGATAGATGCCTTGACCCTAACCTGGGATTTGACGAGAACGACGAAGAGCTAAGTCCGGATGGTTTGAAGATGTTGATTTATGATGAAATCGTACAGCCTCTCGAGGAAGAGCTTGATCAGGGGTTTGGCAACACAATCCAGATCGAAAAGCTGGATGAGATCGCGCAAACCATGGACCTTAGTCGTTGGGGACAAATGCGCCAACCCAAGCCAGTTTCTCCTATGTCCACCACACCTAGCACTCCTGATCAAAGTATCGTAAGACCTGAAGGAAGCATATCGATCTCCAGGACTTCCACCTTTTGGGCTTCTTCCGAGCGTCTAGTGAGCAGCACCGGTAGCATCCTGAGCCATCGGGATTATACAGTAGGGTGGATCTGCGCGCTTCCAAAAGAGCTGGCCGCTGCACAGGCACTCCTCGATGAGCTGCATCCGCCATTACCTCAAGACACTTCCGACCTCAACAACTATACACTGGGACGCATGGGAGCGCACAATGTAGTAATGGCTTGTCTTCCGTCGGGGGTGATGGGAACAGTCTCAGCAGCTCGAGTCGCAAGTCACATGCGGTCTACATTTAGATGGTTGAGGTTTGGTTTGATGGTAGGCATTGGTGGCGGAGTCCCTGGAGAGAAAGACATCCGACTTGGTGATGTCGTTGTTGGGGAGCCTGATGGGCCGTTTGGTGGAGTCATCCAGTACGACTTTGGAAAGACCGTCCAGAATGGAGAATTCCTCCGCACGGGTTCTCTTAATCGACCTCCAGATCTGCTACTGACGGCCATCTCACGGCTCAAAGCGGATCATTATCGCAATAGAGCAGACCTTAGCCGGCATTTGAGCGACATGTTTGAGAGATACCCGCATTTGAGCCGCGACTTCTCTTACCCAGGTGCTAAACATGATATCCTCTTTGAGAGCAACTATGATCATGCCGCAGGAGCCCGGTCGTCGTGTGATTCCTGTGATCCTTCCAGGTTACTTCATCGAGAACCGAGAAACCCTTACTCCCCGCACATCCACTACGGCCTCATTGCCTCTGGGAACCAAGTGATGAGAGATGGGAAGACCCGCGAGCAATTGAGAAACGATCTAAACGTCTTATGTTTTGAGATGGAAGCCGCCGGCATAGTCGATGTTTTCCCCTGCCTTGTTGTCCGGGGGATCTGCGACTACTCCGACTCTCACAAGAACAAAATATGGCAGGGTTACGCGGCGGCAACAGCAGCAGCTTATGCAAAGGAACTCTTGGGTGTGATATCAGGCAGCCAGATCAATAATGCTGAGCGACTGGGAAGCTTTCAGCCTTGAGATGCGCCGTATAGTGCGCCCTTGTCTTGAGCATAGCGCTCTGGCCTCCCCGAAATATTCCCACAGCCTGTACCTTGCCAGAGAAGCAGCATTCAATTGCTGAAAGCTATTGAGTTATCTGACTCTGTGCGGAGTTGCGGTACTTTGGTTGTTTCGACTTGGACGCGTTAACCCACTACCACTCCCACTGCCGCACGGGCATCCGCACCGTATCATACGGCTTAACCTTTCGTAGTGATCCAAGTAGATACGTCTGTTCTGTCCTCGAAAGGATAGAGAAGCTACTAATCCTCTGACATGCTTGCAGAAATAAGAATCTGCCCGGACTTGGGGACTCGACCTCGACGACACAAGCCTACAACCCTTTATAATAAGGTGTTACCATGCCCCGGATATTGTCGCACATTCAGTGATCAGGACCGAAGTCAAAATGGCAATTCAGAGACTGCTCGCCCTTCACGCCTGCAAGAAAGGCTCTACCCCTCGAGACAATTGTCCGTGCACCGCGGAACCGACGCAAGTATCCGCATGCTCGTGGCAGACATCGTACGTTAAATGGCTGGATTTTATCAGCAACACACGCAAGACCATGCACTTATTCTCTTATGGTGCCCCGCGGGCACCACAATCGTTTGGTTCGCCGATGTAAGACCAGATGCAATTTTGTTCTAGACGTTGTACAATCATGAAAAGTATACATGAGGAATTCGAACTCTCGTTCTTGGACATCAGGTTCTGGAAGACATCCTGGGACTATACATGTATAGTCGGAAGCATGTACAGTGGCTTAATTCTACGGAGTTAGGACTGATTTATCCAGAGAAGGCGAGGATGGCATACTCCTGAAGCTGAGCAGGGCGCGAAAACTCACAAGGCAGGAGGGACGTTCCGCTAAAGCCCTCAATTGCAACAATCGTGTGCTATCCTTTAATTCTGCTTGCATATTTGTTCCTAGTAGATTTAAAGCGCTTCACCACAAGCCGTTCAAATATCCACCTCTTTCATTCCCGGTCTAAGGAACCAGAACCAGCAATAGCCTACTCGTTAAATCCCTGCAACAACCGCAGGCTCCCCCGGCCTCCATAGCAAAAGAGTAGCAAACCACATAAATAATCTCTTCTCGCCGAATACTGCACCGCATTCGTCATTCCAGTCGTTCAGGGTGGATGGAAGCCATGTAGTTGTGGTGGACTTAGGGCTAGCACCAGGAACCTTCAGCCCCGCTGCGCTACTGCTTCCGCAGAGACCAGTAACTCTGAGATCAGACTAAGCCTACAACGCTAGACAGAGGGATTAACGAACAAATATGGTCCTGCTTGATGGCAATGGTAGGCTATGCTGAGATTTACCCAAACAACAAAAAAACATACCCGAGACTCGGTCACCTGCTGATAAGCTAGGTTGACTCCACCTCTAGGGGCATTATTCCCTGAGAGTCATAACAAATATGATGACATGGTCAAGGTCCTGCCCGCCCGAATATTACCTGAGGAAGGCAGCCAGTATGTACTTCCTCAGTTACATTGTCCTGGAGTAGAGACTGACTTCTCTAATATGCACCTTCGCTGATTCCCGGGAGCCCTCAAATGTAGTATCCACAAATCTCCATGCTATACCAACTTGACTTCTTGACTATCTATTCCTGTCCACTACCAGATGGTAAATAAGAACATAGATCATGATACGGCTCGTCCCCGTCAATTAGTCCATGGTCAAGTCCAGCGTTGTCTTGTAGAGTATGCGCGCACCGGGCACTCAACAGAGACATCACTTTGCCTTTTTTTTTTTTCTTCTTACACAAGCATGATTCTTTTATTTCACCTTTTCTTGAAGAAGGAAAAAGAAATATTTTTGCTGTATTTCGGAGCCTAATTGGATCTAGATCACATCTGCGCCAAGCTTGCCCTATATCACTCACAACTCGCCAATCCCACTTGACTCCTCCTATGAACCGTCGTACTAAGACAATCTAACAACCAACGCAGCTTGGGGCATTTGCATTTCCTACAAACGCACAACACTGTGTCCCACACTCAGCCGCAAGCTGCCAGCGTCGACCGTCGCATGAGGCGATGGCGTGGTTTCCCGAAAGGCATGCGTACCCGGCGCCCGTGCAGGGAGAATTAACCGTCACGCCTTGTGCAGTGATGCAGGGAAGGAGTGTGAAGGCGAGGGCGAGAAAAGCGGCGGTAACGGCTGGGGGCTTCATCGCGAGGTTCTTGATGACGGTGGAGAGTAAGACTGGTGGGATCGAACTTGGCCCAGCGTCGGTGTTGGACTTAAATGCGTGGGTTTAGCTTTAGTAGAAACTGAATTGTATCTAGAGAGATAGACAATCTGAAGGGCGAGACAGACAAGGCCGTGGAGGTATTTAAGCCTTTCCAGCATCCTACCCTCGATCTTGGACTCTTGACGTGGTAGCAGTAGCACTAGTACATGTACAACGCTACAGCTACGCGGTGCCCCAGCTTGGGGTACCGCGTTTGCTCTGCGGGTGGGAATTACATGCATTTATTCCCACTGGCTGGTGAAGAACATGGCATTGCCTTCTACGGATCGCGTTTCACAGGCTGCGCAAGGGCACCACGGTTGTCCTACATATAATCAATGCACACACCAACCAAAACCGATGGGGAGAAGCCGGCGGCTACTCCTTGCATAGCTCAACAGCGAGTCTGCCTGGTTCCGCCTATACTGAGAGACAGCATATGCCTGCCGTACAAGGGTCATAAGCCCGGGATCGTGGCGCGGTAAATTTATGCACGAGGCTTGCAAGTGGCCACTGAAAGGGCTACAGCCGGGCGTTTCTATCGTCTTTGGATTTGACTTGGATACGGAACCCGAAACTTGTCTTGTATACCATGGTATGGTGTCAAGCAGCCATGTTATTTTGTTCAGCTGTAACAGAGAATCCTAGAAACCCTAAACCTACCAATTCCCGTCATCAAGGGCGTCAAACAATCTGTCTCACAAAAGGGCCTCTTTAACGACCGCACTATATATAATCACCGTAATTACGCATTCTCGGCAGTACAACAACAACCTATATCCTTCTCAGCATCAAGAGTATGACTCCCTCTCCAACAAACGTTTTCGCTCCATCCCAAACCCATAGCTATCCAATGGAATAACCGGGGGAAATGGCTTACTAGGACGACGATTTTACATGCCCAATTATAGCAAGTGTGTCAACCCGTGATACTAGGCGAAGTGGATGCATATCCAGGGCCGATATCCCCAAAGGAATACCTACGCGTGTGACACCGCGTGGACACTAGAATACTCGCTGTACCTAACAGCGCGGCGCAGTTAATCAATATAAGAATCGCGACGTTATTGAGCTTACTCTTCACCCGGATCTTCAAGCTTGCGTTCGGCGCTAATTGGCGCAGATAGCCGAATCCGTTGCGGTCTGCGAGTAGGCTCTTACCCAAGAATTTCACGATCTAATTGCTACCTGGCGGTAGTTAGATATAGCAGCGCCCTGGTTTCAAGTATTCCAGCAGCGAGCGCGATAACGCCACGTTCAGGCCCTTTGTGTACAGATGGTGTCAGTTTTTTTATCTTCCTAGAAGGGTCACATTAGTGATTCAAGCTAGGTGAGTCCTGACTCAGAAAATCGGCGCACAAGTATAGGTGTGGAAAGAACGTATATGCTTTGGATGGGAGAACTGCTGCAACGATAGCCAATGATGTTGTGTCTATCGCTCTAAGTCTTAGGAAGGGGTAAAGTAGCTGGAATTTGGGTAAGCATGTTCTTAAACGGTCAAAAAGTATCAAGAGCCTCAATATGTTCAATGATTGTTCAGGACATCAGATATTCTCCTGCAGTTCCATGGCGCAGAATATTGCCAGCAGTGTCCGCCTTTGCTGCCATGTGCCGTAATGAAGCCTGATTCATGAGGCATCAGACAGGCATCAACGAGACATCAAGCTGCCCCACTTGCTTGGCAATTTTTCTTTCAGTGTTTGGCATTAGCAACTCTCTACGACAAGCGATCTATATCCCTCAAGATGCCGGATTTAAGCCTTGGCCGGCTCTCTGCGCTCACGCAGACCCGGTATGTCATTCACTTGTCGGATGGAAAACGCCTAGTGCTCTTCCGCCTGCCAACGATCGATGCTGGCGGGCGCAGCAGGGCGCAGAATGAGAGCGGTGATGGATGGTCCTACTACGCCATGGAAGCGGAGTGTCCGCACGCTGGCGGTCCTATGGAAGCTGCACAGATTGATATTGAAGACTCGGCCTATATCGCCTCCTGTCCATGGCATGCCTATGACTTCAATGTGGAGACGGGCGAATCGAGCGTCGGTATCAAAGCGTGCACATTTCCAATTGACGTCCAGGAGGACGCGGTGACTTTGACCTACCCATCGGATGGCGTCTCGATTGAGAAGCTGGAGCCTGTCAGCGAGAAGATCAAATTAAAAACTCCTTGCTCGGGTACTACTGCGGCCTCAGCGGAGCCTGCACCAACACCTGCTGCGCCGTATCTTGACGAGGATGCTACGCTTTGCGACTGGTGTGCCCATATCCTAAACACTTCGAATCCTGAACACAAGATCGAACTCACCGCCCATCTATTCTCAACTTTCACCGAAAGGGAGGGGACATCTTCGCCGATGACCATCATTCGAGGAAGTGCTGCGTCACTCCCTCCCATGCCACCGCGGGAAAACCTCGTGGAAGTCCGGCCTAGCGCCATGCCAAAACCAGGACGAGGAGGGAGTCTGAAGAGTAGGATCGCTATGCTGCATGCTCTGGCCAACATCGAGCAGTGGGCCATTGATCTGGCTATAGACATCTGTGTGCGGTTCGCAGAGTTCCAAACCAGTCCAGCAGCGCCGGAGTCTGCACGACGATTACCCCGAACGTTCTTCCACGACTGGCTCAAGGTGGCCAACGATGAGGCCAAGCATTTCTCGTTACTGCGGACCCGTCTGGAGGAAATGGGTTCCTACTTCGGCGCTCTTCCCGTTCACCACGGCCTGTGGGAATCTGCCACCAAGACAGCGCACGATCTTCGAGCACGGATCAGCATCATTTCCCTCGTTCATGAAGCTCGTGGTCTCGATGTCAATCCAATGACCATCGCCAAGTTTCGCAATGCGCGTGATGACGAGAGCGTTCAAGCGCTCGAGATTATACACAATGACGAGATTACCCATGTGACAACTGGCCATAGATGGCTTACGTGGATCTGCGAGCAAGAAAATACAGACCCGGTGGAGGTATTTCGCTCAAACGTACGCAAGTACTTCGTCGGAGGCCTCAAAGAGCCCTTCAACAGAGATGCCCGCGCAATGGCGGGCATGGACGGGCGCTATTACGACAACTTGGTCTACTGATCGAACCGCCTAAGCTCTGCTGCTTGGGACTCGGTCAATAAAAGAGCTTTGAGGTCGGCTTCATCTCGCGATTTGATGTCTATTTAACGTGTCTAGTTCTAATATTCTTACAGGTCATGTCGCGTGCAATCATAGTCGAATCTCGTCTATCGGCCCCAGCGAAGCGTCCCAGACCGTCGGCCGCTGCCCCATCGCCTCCTTCCCCTGCGGCAGCCTTCTTATTTTCTGTGCATACTTGCGTAGCTGGTCAGGGACTAGGTCATCCAGATGGATGTCGTCCAGTCGTGTAACGAAGGGAACCACATGGGCATCGAGCACCGTCGGGCCAACTTTATCCCCAAAGATCCAGGTTCCGCCTTTGCTGTACTTCTCCCGCAACTCGACGATCTCATTCAGGAAGGAGATAGACTGTGCCGTCATACTTTGGCCGTCCGATAAATTCATCGATACCAACTCCCTCTGTTTTCTCTGGCTGGTCGGTGTCAGCAACCAAATTGATAAAGTTCAGGGTCAGGAACGAACCAGTCGCGCTTGTACTCCAGGGCCTGGCGGTAGGAGGGAGTGATGTCATGGTTGGTCAAAAGGTCATCCACGGTCGGGTTGGCCGCGCCGTAGCGATCCAGGGCTTCATGCAATTGCGAGAGTAGTCGACAAATTTCCGTCTGATGTGCCTTGGGAAGTAGACTTGGACATTGGTCGCAAATCCAGTAGACGATTGACAGCGCGTCCGTCAGCGGTGACGGGAGCCCACTGTACGTGAGAGTGGGCACCTGCAACAGTTAGCTCTGGGTTCGAAATTCAACATGGTGAAACGACTTACTCGACCATATGGATTTACTTTGAGATACCACTCCCGCAGGTTCTCGTTTCTGCCAACGTTCACTAGGCGATAGCCCAGCTGCGTTAGCTCGCGGCTTGGTCGGTGCTTCGCCCGCAGCGCAAGGACAATCGCAAAGTGGACGACCAGCGACTGCACTGAGAAGGGATAGGTGTACAGGCACGGGTCGGCTTGTTTCCGGGTTAATTTCTTCAATAATTGCGACGCTTGCCTCATATCTGGCGCTGTTAGGAGTTGTCGAGGAACCTCGTGCAGGCCTTGCATGCGACAAACTGCCGGCTGCGTCACAGTCAGTCCAGAAATCAGGATCCGGAAAGCCCCGCCAGCCAGGGCCAGAGCAGCCTCGGCTTTCTCTCGGACTCGCGAACGCCTTTGGAACTCAATGATGATAATTTATCCGAGTGACCCACTGTCTCGGAATAAGTGAACCAAGCCTTTTGGCCTGCAGTTCGTTTTGCCCGGCGGAGAAGGCTGTTTCTTATTGATTATTGACGGAGGCTTGGCCGCTCCGCACATGGCCCGGTGGTTGCTGCAGTCCCTGTACAGCGTCGCCCATGCAATCTTTGGTGACGTGCTCCCCTGAATCCATCCATGGTTCCTCACATAGGAAAGTTCCTGATTACTTAAGCGGGATTCCTCCCGTATGGCTTCATGTCCAGCCGCTATGGTCTGGCCAAGATATGCTGCCAAGCATAGGGAACAAGCGTTCCCCAGACCCCTGTTTCAGGATAAATATTTATATAACTAATAAGCCCGCCAATGGAGAAATCAAGTCTTTCCCTTCTGCATAGCTATTGAGTAGCTGCATTTCCTTCATTCCTTTTCTTTGTCGAAATGAAATCCGTTCTTTCTCTTACCGCGCTCCAGCTGCTGGCCAGCTATGTTGCCGCGCACCCTGTCAAGAGCACCGCGCTCTCTACCTTCACTGACCGCAGCTTCCCCTGGCACATAGGCGTGCCCAAGCCCACTTCATCTGATTCTCGTAGCAAGCGCGATGTCACCCTTCCCAGTACTTGGGATCCTCCTTCTGACCTTGTCACTCCTTTGCAAGAGGTAAACCGCCAGGTCCTTCACAGCCACTGATCCAGCATATCTAACAAATTCAGGTATGGGACCACGAAGTCGAGACGTATAGCGACGCACTCGGCTTCAAAAACTACGGCTTCGACCAAGTCATCGCCGCTGGAGGCAAGATCAACTACTGTGTCCGCTGGGACTCATCTCAATCCGTCACTGCCGAGCAGCGTTCGCAGATCGCCCAGGCCGCCAGCCGCTCCTACAACAAGTGGATTGCTGGACTTGCCGGATTCGATGGTTGGCCTTATGACACTGTCGAGGTCAATGTTGTCGGCTGGGCTGTGAGCGATGAGTCCCTGCTCGAGGGCGACACCTCCGGTATTGACATTTACACCGACACCGATGCCGATGGCATTCCGCAGTGTGCTGAGGCTTGTGGAAGGTTCTTCCACCAGGATGGCGATTACAGCGGTTGCGCCGCTGGGGAGGATCGTCATTATGGTATTGCGATTCTAGAATAAATAGCTGGATAGTGGACTGACATTCTATAGACAACAGCCTCTGGCTCACTGATGGCTTCGAGGGCGGCACCGGCGGTGACTGGGGTCAGCGGGTTGGCACCGACTACTTCCTCCAGAACCTCGAGACGGAGAACATTCACATCTACCTGCACGAAATTGGCCACACTTTCGCTTTGGACGGTATGTGCCCATTTAGACCGACGTAGATGTACAAATCACTAAAAGAAACAGACTTCTACGACTGGACCCCTACCGGTGTCACAAGCTTCATCATGCTCTCCGGCAGCGCCACTGAAATCACCGAGTTCGACTACTGGATGCTCCGCGACTGGTGGCGAAACCTCAAGGACCGCTATGACCTGTCTAGCGTCAGCTCTTCCAACAGCACCTCTAGCTCGGGATCCAGCTCTGACTCTTCCTCGGGGTCAGCTGCGACGTCTTCTACCCCTGTTTACGTCCCAACCACAACGGCGACGGCAACATCTGCACCCGCCGGATACGTCTCCCTTCCCACTGAGGTCGCAGTTGTGGAACCTTCTACTTCTACGTCAGCCGTTCCTACGGCCCCCACGACTCCTGTTGCGACTCCTACCGGTGCTGGCTCTGAGTCTGGGAACGAAAACCCCTGGAGTGGGAGCGGCTGGGAGCAGCCCTCTCAAGGACACCCTTGGTGGGCTGGGAACTCGTGGTGGAGACAGAAAGCTGGATTTCGCTCCTAGATGCTCAAGGGTGAGTTGATGAAATGTAATGGCCGATAGGTGGTTCAGTGCTGCTTATTCGTGCGCGTCCTGCCATGCTGGCGTGTGTATGTCAACTACATAGTTATAGTATATAGCTCCAAATGTGATCGGACAGGCGCGCGAATCCACATAGTACTGTCTGACGTGGTAGATCTCTGTCAGCATGATTTTCATCACTGGGCTATGTAAAACTATCACCACACTGCCAATCTCTGTATGATTTCGCCTTTGATCGAACTTATTCAAAGTGCATAGATCCTGCACCTTTGTGCATACCATACATCACACATCATAACCTGATATATACCATACGCACATCCATGTTTGTGGAGAGGTGAGAACGTAAAAACAGGAATAGGATTCTTCGCCGCCCACTAGGGCATCACCCATTGCAATGGCTGGTCAGAATGAAAGCAGTTGCCCTGTTCATACAATATGTTAAATACGTACGCACCACGGTGAGATATCGACCTAGCTTTGCTATAATGCCACTCCCATGCCCCGAGCTTGACGCGGCAGGGCTACTAAGCCAGAACGAGTCCAACTGGAGATAGTTCTTAAGCCGAACCGCTTGTCAAGATATTTCCAATTGCCCTAGCCGTCTCTTAGTTTCACCTCGAGACAAGGATACTATAGATACGTTCGCTGTTTGTTGAGGCGCTGAGTTATTCCAATACCTGAAGTCAGGAGGGTTGAATAAGGGGCATTCAAGTTGCAAGTCACTCAGTAATATGACGAAGGCTCGAGATAATTAGGAAACTGGTAAAGTAGAGTCGTTTGACTTGTTAATGAGGTAGAGGACGAAGCCGGGTGGCCTTACCAGCCAAATTCCCCAGGGATGCACTTGTAACGCTATCCTTAAAAGCTCAGCGTACAGAGAATTTGTTGATTATTGGACCTCAATGGCAATGGGAGTCCATGGAACAGCGGGTCCCTTCAAGTATGGGGATGGGACACGCTGGAGCTGCACATCAAGGGGTTGACTAAACCAGCGAAGATTGGGCTAATTTACCCTAACACTACTCCATCTCTATAGAGGACAAACGACTGAACGCCCCATACACTCGGCAACGGTGTAGAAGGAATGGATGGCGGAAAACTACTGGATAGGCTATGTTTCCATAGCAAGGATAAATCAAGAGTCTAATGCCGTCGTTGTTTCTGTGTTACATAGTCACCAATACTTGGCTTAGAACCTTCTTATCATCCCCCTGCCATATTTAGCACGAGTATCTGGTTCATCAGTCTGGTTGCCATCTTGAGTTTGTTAGTGCCATATTCCAAATGGCTAAGGCTGATCGGATGAATTCCTTGGGCGTCACCATTGCAAGAATGGGAAGTATTGGCTTGAAGCGGATGCGCTGGTTATCAACAGGGTAAGCAAGGAGTGAACATAGAACGCAATGCATATAGAGATTCAAGAGCCAAATTAGAGCTCGGATTAGAAAAATGGAGGTAACTCGTCTTGGGTCAACCAGCCACGTAGATGTTGGGAAGCGTATCATGGCAAGATATGTGAATTTGTTTGCATCTCAAATGCATGGCAGCAGTAGATAGAAACAGATCATGGTACCAAGTTAATTGGAAGAGATAACTAGCTACCAAAGAACTTATAGAGCAGGTGGACTCAGATCCAAGCCCTCGACCTTGAGAGTGAATGAATCGTTCCGGGAGTAGCTCCCAGCCACGTCAAAGTCTAGTCTACCGCGAACACAATCATCGAAGTCGACTTCGACGACTTGCAGAGCGGTATCCGGATCGCTATCATCGTTTACATTCCAGATGGGTCCAGCAAGAACCTCCCCCAGAGGCCCAATGATACACGAGCCGCCTCCACTAGCCCATTCTTCTGGATCTATTGCCAATAAGTATCTTCCAGTCAATAACTGCGGGATACGTACCTGCGTCTATCTTCTCCCCTTCCGGGGCTTGGGTGACCCAGCTAGGGAGTTCTTTGTAGCGACCGCTTTGGCTGGCAGACAGAACAACGGTTCTGCCTTCTAGAGCAATCGTTCGCATAAGAGGAAGCCAAGTCTCGCGGCTGTCGACAGTTGGAGCCAGGTAGAGGTTGACGTTCTGAGAGTACAGACTCTGACGAAGCAGAGGCATGTAGTTCTCCCAGCAGATCGCAGCAGCCAACGTCAATTTCACGCCTTTAATCTCCGTCGTGACGGCCTTGAGTGTGGAAGGCGACCCTTGAGCCCAAACGAGGCGTTCGGAGCCGGTCTACTTCGTGTAAGCGTAGTATAAGCACAAAGTAAAGTACGCCGACTAACCGGCATGACCTTCCTCCTCTTTCCCAGGACGCCCCGTTGGGGATCGACATACAATGCAGAACAATACAGACTGCCACCTGCTCGCTCAATGACTCCCACAACTATCAGAAGCCCGGTTTCGTTAGCGATTTGCTCCAGAGTCTCTCGCGTCCCGTCGCCGCGGTACTGTTTCCCTTTGGCCACGGGCAGTTTCTTGTCCACCCAGTCATCCCCAGCTCCAGCCGGAGTGTCTCCCAGATCCACGGCTCCATTGAAGTAATGTAGGAACTGCTCACGGCCATGGGCTTCGCGGAAGCCAAAGCGTGTACCGAAAGTGGCAGTGCGGGGATACCCTCCAAGGTAAGCTTCTGGGAAGAGAAGGATGTCGGCACCCCGAGTGGCCGCAGCCAAAGCAGTGTGCTTGAGCGCAACAAGCGTATCTGCTAGAGACTGCCGCGAGTGCGACTGGGAGATGGCGACCTTCAGCTTCGACATCTTCTCTTCGTTTCTCCTCAGTCGGGGTGTAAGCGGGGTGTACTCGAGGGACAATATATAGCCGTGAGGGGACAAAAGCATTCTGTCCACGTGCTTTAATGCGCCTAACTTTTTCTGGAATGGATCAAAGATGTTCCGTTCTCCCGCATATCGGGGTTTGTTTATCGCAGATCGCTGGGTGCTGATAGCCTATCTGCAGCCTTGAGCATCGAATCTCGCCATTCATTTCAATTGTGACCAAAACTTGGCTGAGTTGCAAAAAAGGGACCATACTGCGCGCCAGTTAGGCTACCAACAAGTCGGCATTTAACTTGAAGATCTCGTGTTGCCTTGGTTCGACAATAAACCGCAGCCTACTACTCTGCCATAACACATCATCTGGAGGTAATGCACTTCAGTCAACGCAACAAGGTTGATTTTCTTCTTAAGGAACAAAATAAAGATCTGTTTGTAATGGAGTGGATTTGAACAATGACGTCCCAAGTCTGATGTCGGCAGAATTGCCGGCCTTTCTCGCGCCGCCATGCTCGAACGCTACGGGATCGATTATAGCCTCGGTATAGCCTCGTCCAAAACACCCACGTCGCTCCTACGATTGGCGTAGCATTGGCCTACTCGCTCACGGATTTCGCGTTCTCAACCAAGTCGGCTCTCTGGAGAAGTTACTCCTTGTAACTCTAATGGTCCCGCTTGGAACTATCTTCCTTGAAACCGGCGCCTCACTTGTTGGTGCTTGGTGGTGGCAGAAAAGGCCAGAGAGAAAGCACGGGAGACTATGCAAGACGATACGGTATTGTTGAAGAGAGCGCTGCTTTGATGGACTGTACGACTCCCTGGTCTTGGATTCTCATCCTGGGCTAATACGAAGGTTACGGAAACCAGCACCGGTGACGCATGGCCTCGCCATGACTAACGTGCTCAATGCTCTGATCCTCTCGGTTCTTGGTTCTGGGCTTTGAGTCTGATTTTTAGTTTAAAAGACCTTAATCCCAGCACAAGTAACTGGACATTGGTCCGGACATACGTGCATTAGGTGCTGTTTCCACGTTCAGATTATGATTCACTGTGCCGGAGGTGTGCCCTGCGGGCATTCTAAAGCGAGCTGGGTGATATTAAATTGATCCTTTTCACCAGTCATCTAGTTTTCATCTTCGATTATCATTCATTCATTCTCCATAATAGGCCTCCAAAACATACCCATCTTGACAGCCCTTCATATACCGATTTGTCTATCCGAATCTTGGACCACAATTCAAGCTCACAAACCTCCTCCCCTAAAGCAGAATGTACCCTATCCAAGCCTGTCCTCGAACCGGCTCGGGAAGTGCCACCTTCATCTCTAGTACCACCAGACTAAGCACTCATGCCCGCATCCTCCGCTGCCTAACGCGGCTCAACCAGCTCCTAGCCCCCTTCCCAGCAGTACCGATCACCACGACATGTGACGCCGATGAGACTCTGGGCATTAAGATCAAAAGAGTTGGTTTCATCCATGCTAACGGTAGTATCATTGACCAGATGGACGCTGATGTGGAACTCGCTTTTGAACCGGCTGTTTTCAGGCCTCTGAAGAAGAGCGGTTTCGGAATGCACCATTGCGAGGACGGCAGCATCGATCTGGACAGCACGGGATTGGCGCATCTCAAGGTCAAAAACGAAGGTCAGACTAAATGTGGTGGCGACAGCGGATTGAAAGTCTGGCCGTTCGCGAAGTCCAGTTACCAGCATCAGTACGAACAACGTGCTCGTTACAACAACTACCAAACGCCTGCAACACCCCGCCTTCAACCAGTCTTAAATGCTAACTGCTCTTCCTCGAACACGCCGAGTGACATCTCGACTGTGGACTTGAATGCCCATAAGCATGGCAGTGGCACTGATACTGTGACCGAGGCTGAGAGAGGGATATCCAAGTATGAGAACGGGTCTCAGTGTCAGAGCCAGAGCCAGAGCCAGGGGCAGGTCAACTGCGTGGTGCAGTCATATACCAACGGCGAGCGAGACGGGCATGGTGTTTGTGTTGGAGTTCGCGAAGCCGAAGAGGGCGATGACAACTGCGAGACCCAACACCGACGCCAACTAGCCCACCTCAATCACTATCAGCCCAAGACGAGTCCTGATACCCCGCCCTTATGCTCATGCCCGACCAAGTCTTCGACCATGACCACCTCGGAAACAAACGCAAGCTACTACCACAAAGCCGATATGTCAACACTGGACCAAGACCGACTCTCCGGCGTGGGCTTGCTTCCAAACGAAGAGCTATTCAATCTCTCAAAAGATTATGACGCCTGGATAACGGGAACTGAAACGCCGGCAGCTATCAAGACAATGATCACAGCCCCTCTTTTCCTCCCAACTGCACCTCCCATCTTCCGGCCAAACCCAGGACAGATTCTATTACGCAACGCATCGAGACTCTGTCAACAGATCGAAGGCGCTGTTGAATCTGTGTCTACCCGCTCCTTTATATCGATTGGCAATCTAGGCTACTTTGAAGAATCGGGGTATTACCAGTACCCGTGGAAAGTGCAGGATGTGTATGTGGATTATGTTGATTTTCAGACTGGGAATACTCGAGCGAATCCTATTGCCACTGTACTTGTCGGGGCTGGAGGTACAGATGATACGATCTGTATTGCGGAGTTGAAGGCCGCAGTAGGAGTTTTGCTGTGGTGGTATGAGCATAGCAATGAAGTTGAGAGTGCAGGCGAGGGTGAAACCGCTTTTAAGCCGATATCTGCAAGTTTTTCTACCCAATTTGCTGGAGGAATGAATACTAACCGGGGGTAGGTTCTTATTCTGTCCTATATCGGCTCGGGACACGGTCGAATCCTGCAAGTCCATCACGATGGGTGGACTATGGTCGTGCAGCATTCGTCCTTGATGACGTTCGATATGGGAGACTACTTCGCCGAGTCGGCTTTCCTCCGCTATACTGCTGGACGTCCTGTTGCTACCTAGTGGAGATATTTGTTTTGAAGTATGCCTTGAGTATTGTCGTGGAAGCGCGCATTTGAATAATGATGTTCGTCTGGACTGTTCTCTCGAGGCTTTGGAATACACATCGTCCCCAGCTTAAGCATTTCACCGTCGCAGATTCATCCTCACCGTTTCCTCTGTCCCGCCGCTTTGCTCAAGTATATCGTCGGCGATCTTCTCCGCCAGCATGTCTAAACCATCAGCAACCGCCACCGCGCCTAAGGGTTGACTTACAGCATGTAGACTGAGGATGGCCTGGAGGCAGAAATGGAAACGCACTGGCATCCACTACCCGTAAGCGTTTTACCCCAAACACTCGAGCCCGGCTGTCCACGACCGCCATCCTGTCATCCGCCCTGCCCATCTTGCACGTGCACGAAGGATGCCAGAGAGTCATCAGATTGTTCCGAATCCAATCCAGAATCTCCTCATCCGACTGAACCTGCGGTCCTGGATAGTATTCCTCGCCGATGACAACTGGGCGCATCTCCTCACTCGCAAAGGCCTGTCTGATTCTTTTGAATGCCGCTATTGCCAATTGCTGATCCGACTCGGTATCCAGCCAGTTCGGGTTTATAATCGGCGGGTCGGATGTGTCAGCAGACGCCAAAGTAACAGTACCTCGAGACGTTGTTGCTATAAGTACACCAAGAATGGACGCATATTCATACCCATCGTCCGGTTGGTTGCTGTAGAAATTGGAGATATTTCCAAGGAACCCTGCTCCTGACATGTACTGTATAGGGTTAGTTCAAGCTCCGTGCCAACAGTACATAACCTTACCTCAACCTCCGGCCAGCCGTCTGCAAACAGTGAGAGATTCCGCCGTGTGTCTTCAGAAAAGCCTGCCCTCAGGTTGTCTGGGATCTGCTCCCATGCCAGGAACTCGGCTACCGGGTTCGTCAAGACTCCTTCGTGCTGCGTGAGCCAGCGCATATATTCCTTAACCTGGGATATTGGATCGTTTGCTAGCCTGGTCAATGTCTCAACATTTACCCGATAGCTCGGGCCAAAGAAGGGATGGTCAAGCATACCCTGGCCAACGCCAGGCAGTTCCGACACAACGGTGATATTGTGGTGTTCCAGATGCTGCCTTGGACCAATGCCCGAGACCATCAACAGCTGGGGGGACTGGAAGACCCCGGCGCTGACAATAACCTCCCTGGAAGCTATCAGAGTCTCTGATATACCGAAGCTGTTGACTTCTACGCCGATTGCATTCTTGTTTTCGTCGAACAGTATTCGTTTCGCCATCGTTTTGTGATGGATCTTAGGGTTCAAAGTCGAAAGCCCTGGCAGGAAAGAGGACTCGGAGGTACTGCGAGACTGGTCTTGCGGCCGGATCGTCGACGTGCAATAGTGGTAGCCATTCAATTCGCCGCTGTTAAAGGCCGATGTCTGGTGCAGGCCAATGGCCGCCATGCCGCGGGCGACCCATGTAGAGAACGGCTGCACAAAGTCCGCAAAGGAGACTTGAAGTGGCCCACCGGCAGGGTCAAACGCGCTGCTGTTGTACAGCGCCGTCGCATTCGCCAGCCGCTGGACATGGTCCGGTGGAGTAAAGGCCACGCTACGTTGGTAATATGGGAAGATATTGTCGAATGCGTAGCTGAGGTCATCAACGGCCTCGGCCCACGAATCTAGCGCCTCTCTGGTCGGTCTGTCATGGTGTTATTCGGGCTCTTGACGTGGATGGAAAGCCTACCGCTGGTAAACCATGAAGTTCAGTGCCGACCTAGTTCGTCAGCTCAACTGCTCAAGCAATAATGCCCAACTAAGGCTACTCACGATCCTCCGAGGCACTTCCCTCGGGCAAAGTGTACGCGCCGCCCATTGGCCCCCTTTTGAGGCGTGGTGACGAATCCCCAGTCGGCCTTGCAACTGGTATCAGGGTCTGATCCGACGGGCAGAATATCGGCACCAGGTGTCTTTGCAAACGGATAGCTGATTTCGTAGTACGTGCCGGCCTCGATGATTGCGACAGAGTGCGACTGCGCCAGACGGACCGCGAGTGGTATACCAGACGTGCCGCCGCCGACGACGATGTAGTCGTACGTCTTACAGAGAGCTCCCAACGCCAGTAAGAGAATGATAGGTAAAAATGAGCATAACATTGCGAGGATAAGGAATAAGGAAACAAAGGTTGATGGACACCAAAAGACCATCCAGGTGTCGTGCAATGATCTTTTGAGTGATGAAATGTATCCCGAACAAGGCAGCAACGACCACGTCCAGTGTTAGCGCTTTCTACTGTTTACCGGTCTCATTATTCAGTAAATACAATACCAGAAAGCAGAGTCTGGGAGGCTAGAGGCTAGGAAACGGGATTGTAAATATGGTCTAAATTCAGATATCCCCTCTCTGCTCCGCAAACCACTGATGCCTCAGCACATCCTTCGTCGTAAACCTCTTTTCGAGGTCAAACTCGAGCAGGCCCCTTAATAACTGCTTCGTCATGCTCATTTCCTCTGGCGAGAGCCTCTCTCCAACCGCCTCTTCAAGCAGTTCCTCCAACGTATGCGAGGTCGGCCTTCCAGTTATATCAAAGTCACGGTCTCGTCTCCGAATAAAATGGTTGATTGGCTCGCCATTTGATCTGAAAAACCTTCGCCAGTTCGGCCACTGTTGGTTCCGCAATGTCTCGTCTTTTGGGAACCCGAGGATGTTGTACATGTCGATGAAGTGCATGTCGTCCGTTATATCCGTCACAGGGTGATCGCTAAGGTCAAACAACGCGACCCCGGTGATGAACTCAAAGATGAGACACCCAAAGCTCCACATATCCTGCTTTGCAGAAATACAGCGTTGAAAGAGTGTCTCTGGACCGCGGAGGTGAAGGGGCGGCGACGGTGCTGAGGGCGGGTGGGAAGTGAGGAAGGCTGTTAGGTCAGCTCCTATCTTTTCTGGAAGAAGGTGCACACGTACAACCGCCTAGGTCAGACACTTTGATGGTGAATGGCTTTGAAATATTGAGGTACTGCATCAACGAGTGCGCTGGAACAAGGTACTCCGGCCCCTTCACACCCCCCTTCAGCTCGGTGTCGACACAGAGAGTAATGGATTTGTCCTTATCCTGCACCAACTGATCCTCTGGTACGTCCTTGATGTCTTCTAGGGCAAACAGCAGATTCCTCGGTTGTATATCGCCATGGGCGACACCATTGGTTAGCAGGAAGTCTAGCCCTAACAGCGTCTGCCAGAGGATAGCCTTGGCCATCTGACACGGAAACGGACCGTTAGGGAACAGAGCCTCCTTCACCTCAGTGACGCTGGCGCTCATGGGTTCATAAACAAGAGCTTGATGCGTGCCGTTTGGGCCAGTGTACCGAAATTGATCCAGCAAGGGAAGATAGTGGTCACGGCCAGGATGCGATGGGAACTTGGTCTCCGCCAATAGCTGATATATTCGAGTCTCCTCAATTGGTGCACTTGAACTTTGATCCTCAGCTTGGCCAACTTTTAATGCAACATAGCGGCCAAGTCTGAAGCCTTAGCCATTGCCAATACCATGGCATATGTGTTGACCGTGACTTACTTTGTGTCTCTCGCCAACCACACCGTCGAGAAAGACCCGTAGCCCAGTTTTCGGATAACCCTATACCGGCTACCCTCGAAAGTGTCCATCAAATGCACAGGATGAAAGCGACGCGTTGAGTAGTAATCCAGCGGCTCGATAATCCTTTCAACAAGTTGAAGCTTGGTACCGGCGTTGGAATCAGGACCGATACTGGAAAGTGACTCACTGAAGGACTGGCTGCGACTACGACTGAGACTGAGACTTTCGCTGGAAAAGCCGCACGACACTGTTGAGCTACTATCCATGGTGATGCAGGTTTTCACGTTCTTATTCGTTTTCCCGATCGAGGATGCTAGAAGGTGCAAGTTAAGTAGAGGTGCAAATGAGCTCCTGTTAACTGCTGCTGACCCGGCTTGTGCCTGATGGCGGGGGTTAGTTAGATAAGCACTGGCCTGCAAGGCCCTCCTCGTTAAGCGCGCTTGGCTGCAAAATTCCATGCATGCATGCATGAGCTAGGGATGTATGGTGAGATCGATTCGCAGAAAGACACATGTCAGTGCTGCAGGTGGGCTGCAGTTCATTGGCTGGGTGACTCAGGAGACACTATCTTCTTATTGCTTGGAATGAGCGCTGACTGTCCACTTGCGGGGATCGAGAGCTCCATCCCTGTTGTATACGGGCGATTTACTCCGCAAGGAACGGGTGACGTGTGTAGTGCTAAGTAAGTTGTGGTCTCCAAGGCTTGACAGGTAGACGCGTGGGATGTAGTGCAGAGTCGCCTCACTAGACTAGAGCAACAGATGGCTATGTGTGGTCTTCGTATGTTAGGTCTAGTATTCGACCTCCACTTCATTATATGCACCCCCTCGTAACATGGAGAGGGAAAGGAGAATATTACTCAGAATCCCTCGGCTGAGCCCTAACTAACGCCTCGAAAATCTCCTCCATCTCCCCAGCCCCGTCAACAACCTGCTCTCCCACTCTGCCCCCAGCCCTAATGCAAAGACACGGCACCCCCTTGACTCCTCTCTCTCTGACTTTCCTCTCTGCCGTCTCGATCTCCTCTTTGCCTGCATCCCCCTTCAGATACTCCCTCACAAGGTCCCCGTCCATTCCGGCCTTCCCGGCAGCTTCCACGACAACGTCCATCTGACTAACGTCCTTTTCGAACTCGAACTGGTATTGGAACAGAGTATCCGCTACCGTGCACTGCATCTGACACCCTCCCCTCTCAAGAGCGAGGTGGAGAACCCGATGCGCAAGTCGTGAAGAGCCTATGTACCCACCGAACTTGAACGAGATGCCTACGGTGCTGCCGATGCGCTTGAGACGCGTCTGCGCAGCTTCGATTTGGGAGCGCGTCATGCGGCGGGCCATGCGGTCTATTCCCCTTTCATCAGCTTTGACGTATTGATATGTGGCTTAATGCACAGGATGGGGGAGGCGTGCGCACCGTTAATGAGAACGCTTGTCTCAGGTGCAACCTGATCAATAAAGTAAGGTTTCCACTCAATAACGAATTCATCTTCTGAACCGCCGGGGTATGTCTTTTTGTACAGCGATATTGACCTCTGAAGAGTGCGGTAGCCGATAAAACACTTTTGGTTATTAGATGGGGCTGATTGACTTGAGAAACGAGGGAAGACCTCGGGAGCTATGGATGCCCACTTACCCAAGGACAGATAACGTCAGATATGATTTCAATTGAGATAACGGCCATGGGTAATTCAAGGTAAAATTGGACTCAACAATTGAGTCGGTAGAGTGTTGGTCCCTTGGGGTTTATAGCATTGGCAAATGTCGGTGCCTGGCCTCGGCCAGTCACAGTAAGCTGGCGGAGTTCCGCAGCGATCAGCATGAGTCTGACGATGGGTCTCTATTGGCTGTTCTTGGCCCATTGATGCTTCAGCTGGAAAAGCATATGCCTCGTAAGAGGGGGGATTCAATAGTAAACGTGGCGGGGAGCAAGGCTCTAGAGAGCTATCCCAGAGTTAGGGTAATAGGAGAGTCCATAGAAGACAGGCCTATAAAATACAGCTGAATCCTGGATACAACCAATAAACACTATGCAAACACCGAATTCAACTCTAAAACTTGACATTAGCATTTTGACTACCCATCCTCCTCCCCTCCACATATACAACAAACTGCACCGTCGCCCCGCTCGGCACCATCTCCAGATCAAACGACATTTTCTTCATCCAACTGCCCGTCTCTGCGGACCGGAAGTCTTCCAGGCTCTCAAACGGCACGTCAAGTGTACAGTCGATTTTGCAATGGCGTACCACGCTCTTTTCCAGTCGCGTGGGCGGGTCATGATCCTCGCATTCGTACAGTTCCACGCTGAATTGAGGACCGGGGTCTTTGCGATAGAGCCGGTAGAAGTTGTAACGGACTGGGTCGGTTGTTGAGACGTTATCGCCCTGAAGACGTTAGTAAATGATTCGAATAAGGAGCTGGAAAGGAGAGATACCCGTCTCAGGTACCAGTTCAACTGGTTGTTTGCACGCCACTCGCCTTCGTCCGGATACCAGGCTTTATCTTCGTCGAGGTGTTTGGCTGGGTCGAACGGGGCGTGGTAAACGATGCCGATGCTGGTCCTGGAAATGGAAGATGTCACGCTAATTGGTGCGGCCACCCCATAGCCGTTCTGCTGAGTGCCGCTGTTGTCGCTGCTGCCGTCAAGGAACCCTTTGTATACTGCGCCTTGACAGATTGCAGTCCGAGGGCGCATTCCACCAGACTGTAGGATTATGATTCCCGCACTAGAGTGTCGGTCTTTGAGATGTTCGTAGAGGTACGGGCTGGCGCCGAGACCGCCAACGAGGATGATGCCCTGCTCTTGTTAGAGGTGCCTTTAAGATCGGTAGGGGATATACCTTGACATGGAGGCCTTGGCTCGTTGCTTTGTTGATTTGGCCGTCGACGAGTTTGTCGATTCCGGCAAAAGACTCAGTAAATGCTTCTTGAATATGGGAGCTAGATGGTGTTAGACACAGACACAGCCAGGAGATTTGAGCGTACCTTGAGAAATGGATTCGACCCTTTTTGATAAACGGCTCGCGACTCATGTCGTCCAAGCTATTTTTCCCAAATGCTTCTGCTGGGATACTCACAATATACTCCTTTTTGGAGTTTTGCGGTTTAAACTGTGGCTTGATAGCGTGTTCCCATTCCCCTTTGATAATCTCTTTAATACCAGCCTTGCTGAGATGATCCCAGCGACGTCCAAGTCGTGATTTGCATGCGTGTTCGAAGGCTTCATCGATAAAGATACCACCACACAGACCGCCTAGACAGTTAGAATGAATAAGAGTAAAGGGTAGATATACTTACCAGTTCCTTCGACGGCTTCGTGCATTGCGATGGGATTGACAGAGGCAATCTCGTAACTGATCAAGTCCTACAACTGTGAGCTAGGAGATGAAGTTGGAGAGAAGCGACCTACAACGGTGCCACCACCCGCATCACAGATAACATAGACGTCACCCGGCTGAGTCCTACGACCAGGCTCACAAAGCGTGGATAATGCCGCAGCCTCCGGCTCGGGGACAAAGCTGAGCATAGTCTCCCCAGCGGGCCGACTGCTCAAGATTCCAGCTTGTCGAGCGGCCTCCTCCATCCCCTGTCTTGCATAACCCTTCCAGATGGCAGGCACTGTAATTACGACGTGGAACCGCAACGCATCAATAACATACTCACCGCGAGACTTTTTCACCGACTCCAAGATATGCGCCCACAAGAGGCGGAGATAATCGGCGATCAACCCAACTGCAGTCTTGCCCGTCTCCTTGAGCATCTTGCGTCCACGAAGAAGGAACTCAGACGAACGAGTCTCTTCACTCAGGTCCTCGTCTTTGACAAGAAGGAGCTTGAACCAGCGGACTGGATCTGCGTCATCGGGAATCTCATAGCCCCAGAAAATCTGGTCGTCTTCGTAAAATAACTCAGTAGGCGCTTTGCCCTCTTCTCTGCCGGTTCCCGGCCAACTGGTGATGAGATTGATCTGATCGCTAGCGAAATCTGCGACAGTTGCCCATGCGACGCCGGAATAACTTTACAATTAGCATCAGCGTGCGTAGAGTGCCTTGGGACTCACGTTGTGCCAAAGTCGATTCCAATGACCATGACATCGTCTTCGTCATCTTCGCTTGGGGTCGCAATCTTAGGGCGGTAGGCCAGAATCCCGTCAGAAGGCGTAAATGTCATCTTGATTTCTGAATGATGCGGTTTGAAGAAGGCAATCACGGAAGAAGGTAGCGTGAACTCCTTAGGTGCCTCCGGAAGAAATCTGGCTGCATGGCCGTGTTATATGGAAGCGCGCTCCTGACCCCGGTCGTTCAGCCTCGTGCAGCAAATTCCACCTTGCAGCCGGGAATTCTTACCAAGTTTGATGCTTCCCCATGCTAAAGATGCATGCGTCCACGGATGGCCCGCCAGTGGTAGCCCCAGGTGCAGCACTGGGCAGTCTGAAGAGTACAGCCTTTCGCGCACCTTGGCTAGACGATGCGACGGCCGCTGGTTGGTCGCTCAAACACGCTGATACCGTACGACGAGGCTGAAGCGGTGGTAACCAGGATACGACGGCCCAGGCAATGCAGGTTGGTGCTTTGTGCAATATTTACCGACGAGTGGCACCAATGGTTGAGCTTGCCATTGTCAGGCCGGAGCTCAAACTGCTTTTCAAGGCTGCCCTGGCCGTCATTTATAATCTATTTGACGGGGGGCACACACAACATAAGGCTGCTAGTCGATTGGTTCCCGATTTCTGCACAGCTGAGCAGTCGGCCACTGGTAATATATTCTATCCCCTCTTTGATCCCTAATCTGGGACAATTCAGTGAAAATGACCGAACCTCGTCGCAATCAGCTGAGACAAGGCTGAGGGGTCTCGCAACTGTCTAACAGATTTCACCTTCGTCCAACTCACCACATTACCAATTGCACCAGCGCCAAACGTAAAACTTCACGATAACTCAATCCCCTCGCGCAACATGACGCAAACTCCACCTTCCCACAGCGTTGACGACGGCCAGAGGCCTGATAATCAAGATACCGAGATGCCAGACGCAGACTCCCCACGAGGCCTCGCAGATCGGCGAACAGATATATCGGCGCGAGTTCATCATCAAGCCCACGCTGCCGTAATCGCGGCCACAGCAGTCAGTGAAAAGTTCGCCGCGACGTTTTGGGGGAAGCCTGAGATGAAAGCCTCATGTGCGCCCCCGCCTCCACCACATCGGATCCTGCAGATGCCAGACCCGGCGCAGAACCCGACCGACGAATACTCGGACACGACGAAACCAGTGGACAAAACCGAGGTTGACCCAGCTTATAAAGACGATGAGGCAGCATGTAGAGTACTGGCAGAGGAAATGAGGCGGAGGATCGAGCAGCTCGAGAGTGATCTTGCGAATGCGCCGTCGCCCGATTCCGTCCGCGCCTTAGAACGTTCGCTTCAGGCAGAAAGCGCCCAGCGAGAACGAATGCAGCAAGAGGTCCGCCAGAAGCAGAGCGAATTAGACGTGCTGCGGAAGCGCTGGAAGCAAGCCGCGCGAGAGCTGGACAAGGCGCGGTCCCAGAGCCAGGGGTTTTATCAAGTGACGGATAACTATCTCATTGAGCTGACAACTCGCTTGCGGTATAATATCAAGAATTTTGCGGTTCAATATTTCGATGGTGAACTGAAGGGGCCGAGACCAAGATTCGACAAGCCAAAAATATGGGATAAGTACATGCAGACAATCACTCCGGAGCCCTTGGACTGTGAGGTTCTCATGTTATCGGAACGAAGACCAAGCGCTGTCCAAGCGTTCATCTGGCGGTTTCTTGTCGGTGACGTTTTTGACCGTTTTCGATGGGCTGGCGAGCTGGGTGTCACGCTGCGGAGAATGTGCCATGAGTTAAGACCTGGTATGCGAATCCATCATATAGCCATCCCTCGCTAACTCCATAAAGAAGGGAAGTATCAAGACTCCATGTGTCCTATCGTCCCTGATGAAGAGCGCAAATTCCAGATGTGGCTTGCAAGCACAACAGCAATGGTCCTAGACGCTGGAAGCGCACCGAATAAATCGCAGATATTTACAGAAAAGGTCCATAGAACCAACGACACGCTGACTAGGAAGATGCGCGAAGTACTTGACCATTACCTCGTGGTAAATGATCCAGCGTATCCTCTGGAGCTGGCGCGGATCGTCGAGGAGGCCGTGAAGTTCGATACAGAGATCAGTCGCCAGGTCGCGCGCGTGGAATGGGTGTTTCCAGCGGCGGCAAATGAGATTCCATTTGATCCAGAGATAATGAGGCTGGGGACAGGAGAGACGGGAGCCAAAGAGGAGAAGCAGCTGGTGCGGCTGGTGGTCTGCCCGGCGATGAAGAAGCGCGGCAAGTCGACGGGTGACGATTTTGGGTTACCCTCTACTTTGCTGGTCCCTATGGAAGTTTCATGCGAGGCAATCAAGAGAAACGAGGCGAGTGCGCGCAAGACCACTGTTTGAAGGTGTATTTATGTACCCTTAGGACTGGCTGCGTCAGCCTGATAGTAGATCAGGCTATCCCACCGTCTGGCCGAGAGCGTACTCCTTCAGCCAGCAAGTTGCTCGCTCCATATAGCCTCTATATACGGCATTCTTTCTTGTGGTGTCGGCCCTTGTCGCGTTGATGACAGTTGAAGATTTTATGGATATACCTTGAAGAGCTGCATCCTCCGGTTATTTGAACAGGATTGTCACGTGCATTTCACCAGCTTGTAGCGGAATGAAGTTATTCCGAGTCGTTACCATTTCAGGAACGTCATAACATCTTCGACCACCATGGGCCAATAAACCCTCCTACACTCTTCGATGAGGCCGGCACAATATTGTTTGAATTAGGCGTGGTGTCGGGCATACTAGGCTGAGGCTGTGAAAAAACTTTGACAGGATTTTCTGGATTTTCTTCGGGTGAGCTTCAGAGTTAACGAGACTAGGACATCCAGCGCTCATAGAGCCACCAACGCCCAAAATCGTTGAGCGCAATTTATACTGAAATCTCGCGCTGGTTGATTCATTGGGATTTTTTGGCTACTGGGTCCAGAATGATACCAAGGTCTGACGGGCCTCTCCGGATCCCCACCTCGAGAACCCATATCTGCCATGACGCCCTACTCCCCCCATGAAACAGTATGCTCAAGGTCTCAAGGTCCGAACGGGCAGCCGGCGATGTGTCGTCATGATAGTATGAAGCACGAGCTTCAATGCTGGGAGTCGTATCGTAACGAGTTTTGCGAATCTTGGACGACTGGGCCAGCACAAAAGGAAAGGCGTTTAATTCGAGGTTAGAGAGCTTGACAACCGAGTCAAACGCGCTCAACGTGACGCTGATCTCGGCGACTAAGTCGTCCGTGTCGACTGCCTTATGGCCGACATTTCTTGTTCGCCTTGATCGATCTGGACAACCTTGTTGCAATGAGGCCGGCGCAAAAATAGGCCTGCTATACGAGGGGTATCGGGAAGGCTGTGGCTGCCATCCGAGGCCAGCTCGCCAGACTCAAAACAAGGAACGAGGCCTGCAAGCTCGGCTCTCTCCTGTGGATGCGTTCACCTTATTTCCCAGGGGGTCATCTAACACATCGGGAGAGATCAGAGGCTCGCAAAGCACACTCTGTGTACGGCATTGTTCGCGAGGAACTAGCCACGCCGACTCATCCCAAGAAGCCATCACGTACGTAAAAGTAAAATTATGACGCGCTCGTAGATTTCTCCGCCTTAGTTTTTAAGACATGGACATAAGGACAAGACCAGTCACTCGGGCGGCAGAGGGCGATGAAGCCTGTGGAGTTTTCTATGGACTGAACTTTTCACAAGTCGTGTGTCAATGGACGTGCCTGAAAGCCGTACTAATAATATTTCCTCAGTCAGTTTTATTAACATACCGGAGTGCAATAAATATATTCTTCTTGCCAGTCTTAACCCTAATTTAACACTATACTATTTACTGGCCGTTACGCCCCTTGGAGTTTTACCACAACGTCTACCCAGGACAGGGCCTGCTGTCTGCCGCGATCAACTCAACGAGCGGACCAACTATGGCTTCATCGTACCCTAAAGCCAATAGCGACGAGATTATGCTGAGCGGGCGTCCCTTTCCCTCTTCGATGGCGTTCCACAGCTGGTCCTTCATCCTTACCTCGGCCTGATATCCTCTAATGAGTTCTTCTAGACGAGCGGTATGGTCGAGGACTCCAAGCTGTGGATCTGGTCCCAGGCTGATAGTGATTGTAGTCGGCCGAAGAGATACGAACCCTGAGAAAAAGATCGAGAGACAGGGCTTGTTGCTATATCGGTCCAGTCGAACGTCAATGCCGTCATTTGTTAGGTCCCTGCCATCGGCCAGCACTCTGATGCCCTGCGGTATTAAGTTCATACCAAGGAAGCGGAGATTGAGATTGAGCTTGCCGGCAGGAATGCGAGCAGTTAGTTCTCCTGTAGCTTGTTTGAAGTCGATAGTCCATGCTACTCGTAAGTTCGGAGCATGTGTGACTTGTTCCTTGAACAGGCTGAAGTCGTCATCCACCACGTTCTCTATCAGGCTTGCCCGGCCATCTTTCCCCACTATGACGAGTGCCTCAATCCCTGGTGGGTTTAAGCAACCATTTCCGGGATATGCTTCAGACGTTAGAGTCACGATCGACCCTTCCGGTGCTAAGACTGGGTATTTATCTATGGGCCGATAGAAGGTCACCATTCGGCCACCATCGTAAACCGTTCCGCAGAAGATATCCACAAATCGTCCTCCCGGTGGGAGCCATGCCTTGACGGACGCCAGATTGGTCTGCTTATCTCGCGGTCGTACAATAGGGGCGACTAGTAACTCGGAACCGAGGAAGTATTGGTTCGGCACTTTATACGCATTGGGTTCGTTTGGCCAGGACCAGTACATGGGCTGCACCAGTGGCTCGTCATTGGAAGATCCAGTAACATTCTGCGTGTAAAGGTACGGCACGAGGCGATGCCTGAATCTCAGAAACTCGGCCATGACTCTGGAACACTCGTCCCCGTAGAGCCATGGTTCCTTGGAATTCCAGCGCGAACTGGTAGAGTGCAGTCGCATGACCGGAGAGAAAACACCCAGCTGCGTCCACCGGATGAGAAGCTCATCGTCTCGGATTCCACGGATATGGCCGCCGATATCGTGACTCCACCACCCAAAACCAATGTTAGAAGCCGTCGCATGTGAATTCTGGCTGGAAAGCGAGAGACTCCCAGGTCACGACGGTGTCGCCAGAGAAGCCGATAGGATACCGATGACTTCCGGGGCCGCCATACCGGGAGAATATAAGCGGCACGCTGCCAGTATGCTTACTATCAAGATACTGAAAGTGGTTCAATAACCATAGAGGATCGAAGCCGGGAATCTTGGAGTACGGCCCTTGCTGCCAGTCAATCCACCAAAAATCGCACACTTCCCTTTCTAGTCTGCGGTGCAAGATGCCAAAGTACGCCTCCATGAACTTTGGGCTTGCAGGGTCGAACAAGATTGGATTTCTGTCCCTTGTATCGTGGCCGAGAAAAAGTGCCATTTCCTCGTATGCAGCTTCGTGCGCGTGGATTCCACCATGCGGATGGTCATTCAACGTGATACGAAGCTGCCTTTTATGAATATCGCGCTTGAATCTCGCCGGATTGGGGAAAAGCTTCTCGTTCCAGGTATAGCCAGTCCACCCGGCATGGGGCACTCGCTCATCCGATACGTAATGCCAGTCCATATCGAGGACAGCAACGGACAATGGAATGCTATGCTCCCGGAACTTGTCCACCAGTGCGATATATTCGTCCTGGTGGTACGCAAAGTATCGACTCCACCAATTGCCAAGGACGAAGCGTGGTACGACAGGCTGCTTTCCAGACACGGCATAAAATGCTTTGATGGCAGCCTTATAATCGCGACCATAGCAGAAGAGGTAGCAGTCAGCCCTATCTCCAGCCTGTCTGGACGCGACGAAGCCCTTGCCGTCAAATAGCATGCTTTCCGAGTCGTCAATCACAGCATATCCCGCTTTGGAGAGCACGCCCTGCCCCATATCGCAACGACCGTCAACACCATCCAATGTCCTAGCGGTGCCTCCAAGATTAAATTCGGTAGGGGTACCAAACCTCCAGGGCGTGCCATACTTAACGCTCTTGCCGCTGAAGTGGACGATGAGACTCTCCGGGCTGAATTTCTGTTTCGTGTAGCTCACGTGGAAATACTCCGTGATGATTTCAAGCTCGTCATCATCCACGATTCGAAATCTAGGCACGGGGAATTCGCGATTGATTGCGAAGGTCGACGCCCTGTCCTCGAAATGGCCATCTTCTGCCCACTCAAAGCGGATGAGGCGCTCGCTCAGGAGCGTGAACCGGTACTGGGCCCCTTGAACTACCGCGCCAGGGTTGGCTATAGGGTGAGTCTCGAATATATATGCTTCCATCATGTCTCTGATTCCTGAAAGGTGTGGAGGGCTTAGAGGGATTGAGAGAGTCGAAGACTAACATCAAGTCAACCCCGCAACCAAAAAGAAAAAGCATGATTACGACAACGCATGCAGGGCAACGCTTCTATCTCTAATTGGCCAAAGGGTCCCACGATTGATTAGGCTGTGGCTTCATTCTCGATTTACGGTGCAAATCTTATAGTTTCGCTGCGTGGTCCTCCAGATAAGCATCAAAGTTGAGCACTGCCTTGCCGAGGACCAGAGCGCCTTCTTCACAATCCTCCTTGTCACTCCATTCTTTCGCGCAATGACTGATTCCATCGTTTCCCTCGCACGAAGGTCATCGCTGTTGGACAATTGAGCCGAGTCATGGTCGAATCGTGGCCAGTACCCGTGCGTGATCCAATACCCCTATCACCGCAAGCTCGACGACACGGTCAACAGCCTCTGGCCAGAAATTGCCTGGCAAAAGATGAACTGGTCGACTTAACTTATACTCCAAGCCATGTAGAGAGGCAGTGCCCTTGACTGACCGGACAATATCAGCGCCCATATCCTGCTTCCCTGTGCATAAGACAGTAGACAACCTTCGTCTTCAACTGGATATTGCATGCACCCCAAGGCCCGCTTTGGATGTTGGTTACCGTGGTATATCCGTTATTCGTGTATGCCAGTGTTTCGAGCTGCGTCATGAGTTTCGCTGCGCCAGTTAATGCATTGCGCCGTCCATACATTGGGTACGTATTGGCATGGCCGTCCTCGCCGGCGAAGATCACCTCATAGTAGGTTATCCCATGCCACCCTTCAACCCAGCCGACCGGCTTGCCGGCCTTTTCCAAGTCCGTTGCCTGCTCAACGTGGACTTCAAAATGGGCCGAAATAGGAAACTCCTCGAATGTGTTTGGACCGTCGCCGACGTAGCCGATCTTCGCCAACTCGTCTCCCATGGTGATGCCAGAGCTATCATTTGAGAGGGACGCGTGCGCCTGCTCTACACCTGTTTGCCCTGTGTAAACGGTCGACGAGCCCAATGGGGAAAAGAAGCGTGCACCTTCTTCGTTGGTCCAGTTTAACAGGGCAAGGGGGCCACGTGTCTTGATGCCCGTTCTTTGAAGCTGCGTATGACTTCCAGACCCGACAGAACCTGTTCAGACGTTAAGCCTTGCCATGCCGTACAGTATTCACTTAGTAACGTACCCCGAGTGGCCTATTTCCCGCCCGTGGCTACTGTGTCAAGATGGCTCTCCCCATGGCAATCGGTGGCACCGTATAGTCCTCGCCGCTAAATACTGCATATTGACTGCCCCTCGCATTGACCCTGTATTCTGCACCCAGCTGCAGCACATGGCCCCGGAACCAGTCCCGGGCAAGCTTGTCATTCTCGTCCGCACATAATCGGGTCACCCCTCTTGGGGGTGGAGCGCTGTATTGGGGAGTGAAGTGAATATCATTCCTGCGCGGCGTCAGGCATGACGTGAGCCATCTATAGTTGCCTACATACCATAGACGCTCGCCTTTGATCCTGAGATTTTGCGCAGCTGGAACAGATTCCACCGGCAGGCTAGGGCAGCAGGTTGGCGGCCGGGTGGCAGAGAGACTCGCGCTCGAATCGCGTTTCTAAACATAGTGCTGTCTAGCCTCAAGACCATAGCCATCATGCCTCCATTATATTCTAGTGGAGACTACGATAAGCGGAATGAGGGGAAGTTGGAGAAGCAGGGCGGGATAACGACCGCACCACCGAATCTGGCCGCTTGCTGCACCAGTTCAATGGAGATGCGATCTTCGAGTTGGAGGGATGGATGACAGACGATTTAAGCAGATTGGATTGGCCGAGTATCCGCAACCTTTGTCCCAGCTAGGGTCAGTTGGAGATGGGCTTATCAGTTTGGGGTATTATCTAGAAATTTGGAATATGTCTCAGTCTTTCATTTTGCAGATAGATCGTCCCGACTCTCATGCTGATGCAGGATAACAGCTCTAAGGCTATCAATACCTAACCAACCAAGCATCGAGTGATCGACGGTGGGCCGCGTGTGATAACAGCCACGGCGTCGACTGGACGGCTCGCCGTCCTTCCATTCAGCTGCCCTATCAGATACCCATCATCGCTTCTAGATTTGGGCCTTTGCTCTTTGCCGTCAGGGCTCCAGTTTGAGGTACTTGACCTCATCGGGAAGGTAGATTGAGTGATATCAGTTCCTGGTCGCCGCGATAAGTCAACAGACTTCCGCTGGTTGACCAGAGATCCGCTTGGGAGACAGCAATATAATGCCTTCGCCTTCCAGTCTATCAGCAGAGCTCTGTCACTGTGAGAAAACAATCCGCCATGAGCTCTACTGTCGCGCCTGTCCTTCCTCAAGGCGCAGGGTACGGCGTTGTCGTTGGCATTGGCCTCTTCTTCGCACTGCTTATGGCGTGTGTGTCATACCTCCAAGTATGCTATAACCAAACACGAGTAAGGGCGTTTCTGACATGACCAGAACCGATACACGCAGTATTCGACGAAAACTAGCGAGGAGTTCAATACAGCCAGTCGCAGCGTCAAGCCTGGCCTAATCGCTAATGGAGTGGTGTCCGCATGGACATGGGCAGCGACTCTGTTGCAGAGTAGCACAGTGGCTTATGAGTATGGAATCTCTGGTCCGTTCTGGGTAGGCGATCGCTTTTCCAGGTGATGATGTTGGTATACTGACTTGTAACAGTGTGAGTGCATACTGCTCCATACTACTGATGATTGATACTGATGTGTCCCAGACGCCGCCGGTTCAACCGTACAGATCTTCATGTTCTCCGTCTTAGCTTGCAAGATCAAGCAAAACGCCCCGTACTGCCATACGTTCCTTGAGATTGTTTATCATCGCTACGGGCAAGCGACGCATCTTGTGTTCGTATTTTTTGCCCTCATGACCAATACTCTCGTTGCGAGCCAGCTGCTGCTTGGAGGCAGTGCGGTCGTCACAGCCCTGACCGGCATGAACGTCTACGCGGCTGTCTTTTTGATCCCCCTTGGTGTCTGTATCTATGTCGTTCTCGGTGGCCTACGGGCGACGTTCCTATGTGATTACACTCACACAGTAATTGTCATGGTCATCATCCTCTACTTCATGTTCGACGTCTACGCGAGAAACGAGCTAATCGGTTCACCCTCCCAGATGTACGATCTCCTCAAGACAGCCGCAGTTGAACGTCCCGTGAAAGGGAACATAGAGGGGTCGTATGTCACGCTCAAATCCAACTCCGGTCTTGTGTTTGGTGTTATCGAGCTATGCACCGGCCTAAGCACGGTATTTCTCGATCAGGGCTACTGGCAGCGAGCCATAGCCAGTCGGCCCACCACTGCTGTCCGGGCCTATATCATGGGCGGCTTGTCCTGGTTCGCGATCCCCTTTGGATTCGCAACGACACTGGGTCTTGCCGCCGTAGCTTTAACGGACAACCCCCGGTTCCCGACTTACCCAAACAATATGACAAGCAGTCAGATCTCGGCAGGTCTCGCGGCTCCATTTGGCGCCACAGCCCTGGTCGGGAAGGGTGGTGCAACTGCCTTGCTTTTGACACTGTTCATGGCCGTCACCTCCTCCGCCTCGTCTCAACTTATCGCCGTGTCGTCGATCCTGACATTCGACATTTACAAAACCTACCTCAAGCCCAAGGCCACTCCCCAACAGCTCATCTTCGTCTCCCATATAATGATCTGCATCTTCGGCGTGGTCATGGCGTGCGTTGCCTGCCTCTGGAACGGCATCGGGATCGACCTGGGCTGGCTTTTCCTGGTAATGGGTCTCTTGATTGGCGGTGCGGTCTTCCCGGCCGCATTCACCATCCTCTGGAAAGGCCAGACGCGCCTAGGTGCTGTCTGCGGTGCAATTGGCGGCCTGGCAGCTGGGCTGATTGCCTGGCTGGTCGAAGCCAAAGTATACTATGGCGAACTCACCGTGGCTACAACGGGTGCCAATTACCCCACATTGGCCGGGAACATGGCGAGCGTGCTGACCGGTCTCATTCTGACTGTTGGAATCTCTCTTCTCAGGCCGGATGATTTCGACTGGGAAAAGACCCGAGCTATTAACACGCCAGCCACATATAACCCGGAACCCGTCATCGAATCTAAACACCCCATGACAATTGAGACGACGCGTGCTGACCAAAGTGAGAAAACAGCAAACTCAGCAGTCGTCGAGTATCCAAAAGCTCTACAGAAAACATTTGTCATGGCCATCGTTGTATCTGCCGTTCTGTCGCTGATCATGGATATCGTTATCCCGATTCCTATGTTTCTTAGCCATTATATCTTCTCCAAGGGCTTCTTTACGGCGTGGGTAATAATCTCGTTTCTCTGGGTATTTGCCGCCTTTTTCCTCTGTGGGATTTTGCCAGTCGTTGAGACGAGGAGGTTCTGGGCGATGCTGTTTAAGAGGATGTTTGGGAGGAAGGTGGTTTTGGATGCGCAAGGGCAGCAGGGACAGAGTTCTAGAGACGACGCGGAGTCCGCGAGGAAGGACTCAAAAGCCTAGCAGCTACCAACGGCACATAAGATGTCTTCTGCACGATGGTGTATTTACAGAATATGAGTTCATCCCCTCGATAGCCCCGCCACTGGTCGCACCATCGACGTCTCGTGGTACCCAGGGACAACCTCGTAGCTATTCAGGGCTCTGCAGCCATGCTTCTCATACAGCCCGCGACCTGCCGGTGACGCCGAAATGAACGTAATAAGCCGCTTCTCGTCGGCCCTGTCGAGACCCCATTTCAGCAATTTAGCCCCCAGCCCACGACGACCGAACGCAGGGTCTACCGCGAGCATATAAAGACCTGCGGTTTTATATTAGACACTCCATTCATTCAATTAATTTATTTGGAAGGGGCGGGAAGGACGCACAATAATGAGGTTGGTCCCCAATCGCCGTCTGCCTTTCGCGTTCCACACTGGAAAAGAACCTCTCGCAGAGCTCGCTGTCACTGCTAGACGGCCACTCGACTTCCTCCTTTTTATGCTCATTAGAGTCAGACGTGCCGCTGTAGAAGTTCCAGAGCGCAAACCCCGCAATCACGGGTTCCTGGTCTGGTACTGTCGCCACGATTTTGATCATATCCTTTCCTTGTCCAGATTGCGCTTCTTCGGCGGACCTTGTAAAGCGCGCAGTTTGAAATGCCTCTGATTCCTTGGTGCGGGGCATGATACGCTGGCTGAGGCTGTTGGTGAAGGCAGAGAAATATATTTCAGCTATGCGGGGAGCGTCCTCTGGGAGAACGGGCTCAATGGCGAAGTCCATGTTGCCTGCTTTCTTACTAGAGAGAGAAATGGGATGTTATATCCGCAATCTGAATATTGGTATGGCTCTTGGTCTGATCTGTGTGTAATGACTGCGAGCCTAGACCGTAGCGTACAGCCGTGTCAGGTATTTGTTTATTCTGGCCAGGCCGCCATGTGGCCATTCCAATGTGGCTGCAGCCTAACGGGAGATCACGTTATTGGGCGGGACCTGATCGGTGAAGCATTGTTCCGGGAGATTGCGTAGTGCCTGGCAGTTGAGGCGGGTGCCTGAGGCTGGACTGTGGCACGTGCGAGGCCGATCAGCGGTGAAACACCCAACCCAAAACATTCCAACCAGCTTGTTGTCCTCAACTCCCCTCCATCCCTTCCGTCTTCACTCTCAATTGAACAACGGGGGATCCTAGAGGTCAAAAATCAATTGACGATGAGCGAAGAAAAGAAAACAGTCGAGCTCTCAGGCGATATCGACTTCATTGAGACTCCGCCAGCCAAAGCCTCCCAATTTGAGACCGGCGAGGATTGCGGAATTGAGGTGACCAAGGTTAGCCTCCCTCCTTCCAGGTGTTAGGATCGTCGCTGAATTATTTGTAAGGCCGCCGCCATCCACAACCCCCCATTGGCGGCCGACGGCCCCGGCAACGAGAGCTTCTCCAATTATCTACTTGGGGGCGCCCTCGTTGGAGTCCCGGCCTTCCTAACCTGGTTCTTTGGCGGTGGGGTCAAGACGTTCATTTTCTTCTTCCTGCTAAGCGTCCTTCCTGTCCTGGTGGCGTTTTGGACCTACGCCTCGACTTTCAGCCCGCGCACCAATGAGAAGGTGAAGCTTCCGGGCCGTCCGGTTGAGCACTACATCACCTTCAAGCGCGAAGAGGACAAGGTGAAATGGCATGGCAAGAACAAGATCCCCATGCAGACCTTTGCGGAAATGTACCTTGACGGCCTTGTGGATTTCAATGGCGACACTCTTGATGTTATGGAGTACCGCCACGATTGGGCCAACTTTTCGTTTACCTGGGACCTGTTCAAGTTTATTGTTGGCACCTTCTTTGTCGACGTTCTCTTCCACACCAAGGCTCAAGATGAGGAGCAGGTGCGTCCTAACTATGACAGCGGTAATGACCACTACGCTTGGTTCCTTGGTCCCCGTATGATCTACACATCCGGCATCATCTCGGACCCCGAAAAGGAGGAGACCCTGGAGGAAATGCAGGACAACAAGATGGCTATTGTTTGCGAAAAGATCGGTCTTAAGGAAGGCGAGACCATGCTCGACATCGGCTGCGGCTGGGGCACTCTAGCTAGATTCGCCAGTCTGAACTATGGCGCTAAAGTCACCGGACTCACCATTGCTGAGAACCAGACAGCCTGGGGAAATGACGCTCTCCGCAAGGCTGGCATTCCTGAGGAGCAGAGCAAGATCCTCTGCATGGACTACCGCGACGCCCCCCGCACCAAGTTTGACAAGATCACGCAGCTCGAAATGGGCGAACACGTTGGTATCCGCAGACTCACCGGTTTTTTCCGCCAGTGCTATGATATGCTTAAGGATGATGGCGCCATGTACGTTCAGCTTTCCGGTCTCCGACAGGCGTGGCAGTACGAAGACTTCATCTGGGGTTTGTATCTCAACAAGTACATTTTCCGCGGTGCGGACGCTTCGACTCCACTGTGGTATTACGTTAAGTGCTTGGAACAGGCCGGCTTTGAGGTCAAGGGGTAAGTCTCTTGTTTCTCATCAGTGGAAAAATTCTGATAGGGAATAGAATCGATACCGTGGGTGTTCATTACTCCGGTACCCTCTGGCGCTGGTACCGTAACTGGGTTGGTAACGTTGAGGCGATCAAGGCCAAGTACGGTCCTAGGTGGTACAGGGTGAGTTTGAATCTCTTTGATGTCGCGAATTCATGCTGACTGTTGATAGATCTGGGAACTGTTCCTCGCCTGGTCCGTCATCGCCTCTCGTCAAGGTTCCGCCACCTGCTACCAGATGGTCGTGGTTAAGAACCTGAATTCGACTCACCGCATCAACGGTGTTGCCTCTCAGTTTGGCCTCGCCGGTGCCCTTGCGGCTAGCCGCGCTGCTGGCAAGTCTCGGCTGCCTTGAGCTGCTGTTGGTGAATCTGTTATCGGACATAGTCAAGGGGCTCCAGGGTGCGACCCCGAGCGGGCCTGTGAAACGGCGAAGTGATTGTAGGACCTATAGATAATGAGTTGACGCCACCCTGCCAGACCATTCCTATATTAATTGGCGTGACAACGGGCCTAGGAAAAGAATGTTGGCTATCGAAAGAGCTATGTATTATATGGTGTGATGTACGACACGATTATGGAACAAAAATATAGAAAATGAACGGTGATATCATGTTACCCAAACCTCATACCCAGTCGAAGATACTCGAGCCATTGACTCCACTCTGGTCCAAGATACTCTTCGATCATACCAAGGATGTGCTGCCCCGCCCCTCCGACCTGCCATATATGTCGCCCGTGGTGCAGCAGGAACGCGTAATAAGCTAAGATAACAAGAGCCTGCGCTCGCTTCTTCGCCAGCAAGCCACTAAACTCAGACGGGACAAGTACATTCCACAAAAAGAGCATCTGATAGCGCATATTCTCGTTCTCCCCAGTGGAAAGCGCATCGAATCCGAGTTGCAAGTATCTGATTGCCTGCTGACATGCCTCCTTCTCTTCCTGCTCGAGACTGACTGAGCTGGCGACCAGGGCTTGCAACTGTCGACACTCATCGCCTTTCGGCTCCTGTGACGTGAAAGCCCGGCTTCGCGAAAGGACCGGAGCGAGCTCCGTCCCCATGAGAAGCGACCAACCACCTATTGCCACCGTGTACACCCCTCGATGCGTCTCGAGGCACTGGATGTACCGGTTCAAGAACGAATCTAAGCCACTGCTACGGCAGCCTGGAGGCTGAACGCTTCCTGATAGCGCGAGGGTAAGCGTATCGGTTAGAAGATGGTGACCTAGAACAACCGAGAAAAGACAAACCGCGACACAGTTAGACGCAGTGATCTGGACTTTCCCTGCATTGAACAGCGAGAGTGCCCGTGTTTGCAGGCTGGTCGCTTGATGCAGATGGTATGCTCTCTTGTCGGGGTGGAGGTACGCCAAGTGTCTTGCTGAGAAAGCGAGCAGTTGGTAAAGAAGATACGGCGATGTCAGCCCAATGCCAAGTGTTCTTGACACAGTAGCCTGATAAGGCTCGAAGCCGTCGCCGAGACTGAATACATCTGTCGCTCGGGAAGAGGTCAGATGGATGAGGAGTTCGGTGTGTTGGAGGTTTATCGGGTCGTCTATGCTCTGGGCGCGAGAAATACCCTGCCCTTCATTCTGATCCCAAGAAGGAGAGGGCCTTGGGCTTCTGTGAGTCGTGGGGGACGGCTCTGCTGGTGCTAGGGCTTCCGATGCAAAGCTGCATTCCCGGCTTGACATGGTGCATAGGAGGCATCTTGGCCGCTGTTCGTCGCACTGGCACCGACAGTCTGGTTAGTTTCAACTCTGCTCGAGTTATAGCAGGAAATTACCTTGACGTGCCGTCGCTTGCTGCATTGTTGTTAGTAGATCACCACCAACGAATAGAAACTGAGACAGGCAGATAGCTAACCATTCCACACACCCACCCCGGGACTTCTTGTGGCTGCGCCGCAGCATCGTACCGCAGCTCCGGACTCTGTTGACTGGTCTATTGCTCGAACACGCGTATTACGTTGTAGAGGGATTCAGACGTGGAGGGGAGGGGTCAACTGATATGCTTGGGCCCTCGTTACAGCTGCTCCGTCCCATCCTACTTGGCATTTAGGCAGTCATTTAGTTAATAAAGGGCCTCGCTTAGCTAACACGCGTGTTCGGCTGGTTCCGAGGCTGGGCGTTCTAGTTGAGATATTCCGATTGGTTTGATACGAAGTAAAATCCGCTTGCTTACTGTGGACCTTATTTCTCTTTCTCGCCGAGTCCTGGATATTGTCTAGAGTATCCAGGCTGAACCGAACCGTCACTTAAAGAGGAGGACATGGGATTATCATGCGCTTGCGGCATAGCTATAAATTCCGCAGCGCCTCTACCCTTCTCTCAAGATGTCCACGACCCCCGCTATACCTCTCGTACGTCTCGCTATCCCCGGCTGAAGTGCAAGATGGCCAACGGTGAGCCTAGTACGTATTCCACGCTCCCTATGATGGGTTCGGTCTCACGTTGTATGCAGTTCTCTGGAGTCTCTATGTCTACGCCCCAAACAAAGGAGCGCCAGTCTTCTTCACCATCGCCTACGCGATATCTGCCGCAGCGCATATATGGCAGTGCCAGTACGTACATTTTGCCACTGAGTCTCTTGGCCATCTGTTGATTGCAGTGACAATCTTCAGTCAATACCGGTCCTGGAGGCTGCTCGGCCTCTACCCCCTCAGCGGCGTGCTCTTTGCACTCGGCTACGCATTGCGGGAATACGGAGCGTACCACTATCTATACGATGAGGAAAACTCGACAATCTTGATCGTTTTTATTCTGAGCCAGGTGTTCATTTATGTTTGTCCGTTCGTAGCCTGCTCCTGCGTTACTACCACCTGGATCCATCACTCACTGACTTACCAAGGCCACTGCTTGAACTCGCCAACTACCATGTTCTCGGCCGGATATTCCACTATGTACCCCATCTAGCTCCCCTACCCCCGAATCGAGTGATGTCCACCTTCGGCGCGTTGATGGCCCTGGTAGAGCTACTGAACGCCCTCGGCGTCTCGCTCTCCTCTAACCCATCTTCATCAACGAGTCAACAGAGCATGGGGAGTCATCTGACTATTGCTGCGCTCGCGATGCAGCTTGCGGTGATTCTGTCCTTTGTCGTTCTCGCGGGAATATTCCACTGGCGACTCACTAAAGAAGTGATTCCTGCTAGGAAGGCCATATTGCTTCTTTACACGCTCTACATGAGCATGTCGCTCATTCTCGTCCGGTGTATCTACCGCCTGATCGAACATACGGGGCATACAACAGTAGATATAAACGATATGGAAGTGCTCAAGTCGTTGACCCCCGTCCTGCGCTATGAGTGGTTCTTCTACGTCTTCGAAGCAACACTCATGCTGCTCAACATGGTGCTATGGAATGTATGGCATCCTGGGCGTCATTTGCCGGCCAATGTTCGAGTTTATCTCGGGAGGGATGGGAGGGAGGCTGTACGGGAGGAAGGCGAGGATAGGAGGACAGTGCTCGCAAAGACGGTCTCCGTCTTGAGCTTTGGGGTTCTGTGTAAGAGAGAGAAGTAGGTATGGGTGTGGTGGAGGGCGCGAGGGAGGGCGAGGATGGTGTGAGATCTTATTGGACTCTAGGTCCCGACGACGAGCTGTGTCAGGCCCAGTATTCTATTCGCAGTTATAGTTCTGACTCTGAGCATGCTTTGCACAGTCGAGTTGGGACCGCTTAGAAAAACGGCTGTAACAGCAAAAGAGTCGGCAATGGTTGTATGACATACTGAGGAAACGCGTGTTACCAGCCCCAGGTCAGCGTCAGTACAAAAAGCAGCAGCCCCTGAAGCCCGCACTTGACAGCTTTAGCATATACAGAGTTACGAAGATTGAAACGTGATTATGCGTGACAGGAAATATGCTTGAAGACGAGCCAGAGGTTCGCCTGATGTTATAAGTGCTAGTCTACACAAAAGTGCCTAAAAAGTGCCAAAAAAAAATGGTAAGAGAACAGTTCCATTCGGCTGGATAAAATAATACCGCAGTCATAGCTTCTATCAGCTGCTGACGTATAATTCTAGTTCCAGGCGTGCCGCTGGAGGCGTAGCCCTGGCCATTACCACTCCCAGCGGTATATGACGAATTCAGCTCATGCAGGTCCTTGTGATGTTTCATGTAACCACCAGTGGAATTAACGGTTGCTCGATGAGCGAGAGTGCTACGACAGTAGCACGATTAGTGCTTAGATGTGCGGGTCCTGGCAGGACCGAAGGGTATCATGACGAGCCTCGCTGTTCCAGTTACATGATTCACGGTCATATCTCTCACAAGCGTGCTTCGGCTCTGGGTCAGCACTATAGAGTATTACTGTTGCGATGAATATACTCAATGCTGGTCCAAATTATCTTACTTGGTCGTCTCCAGCTCATAATGAAGGGTGAATTTTATAATTCATATTCTTCTTCTTAATATTCTTAGTATCTTTATTAAGCCCAATCTGCAGAGAATAGCACATGCCCTTTGATCTCCTGCTGACTGCTGGAGGTGTGCTTACAAGATAGGTAGCTGAAATAAGCCTTCTTACAAAAACTTATATCTTCGACTGGAAAATGTGGAGATGAAAACCGGCCTATAGAGAGCTCAAGGGATAGCCCTGAATAGTAAAGCAGCCCACAGTCGCCACCTACGTATGCTACCCCGTAGCGTTAAGCGGTTTCCTGTCGGCAACTGCGGGCCAGTTGACGGCGGCCTAGTTATTTTTAGGATTAGGGTGCTGAAGCTGGTAGTATCTATGATTTGCGAGGTTCGATTCTATTCTGTGCTTCTTTTGCCCGCGGCTAGATGACTGCTCTAGATACTTGAACAAGAGGTATAGAGTGCTAGTTAGGGCAAACCTGTGCCGTTATGGGGAAATGTAAACACCAACCTGAGGACGAATTCCATGAAAGGCCAGCTCCAAGGCCAGTCCTTCACTGGGCCTGAGTAATTCTCGGTGAGAGCGCTCATGTGATTCGCGTCCTGATTCAGGCCTCCCTCTCGAAATCATCTCCCTAAAAGCTAAGGGCTGATGTGAGACCGATTTAAGCTAAGAAAGAACAAGCAGCGCCAAGTGGCAGATATTAAGGAGCAGCCCGGCACTAAAATGCAGGTGGGTCAACAGCCCTTCCCTCCTATTTTTATTTTTACTGACAGCTCGGGAGCGAATGTCGGTGGCCTTGATCCAGTCATCGTTGACGAGTCCTGGGAGTGAGACTGAGGCCTGATCTGGCGGCTGAGGTGACTGACTGGCAGCCTGTCATAGACATGTCTCACCCCCGTGCGTCTCCCGGCGAGTACTCCGTCAGCCCCGGGACTGCGGATGTGGATCGGCACAGCTACTTCTCCTTTAAACTTGGTTGTCAGAGCACCCATTGTTGTGGAGACGACCAGCGGCGAATCAAATAGCTTTGCTTTTTTGGCGCTGAGATCATTTGTTTCACTCGTACTCTCTGCACAGTGGAGTGGTAAGCGGGTGCCCAGATGTCTAATATGTACAACCTACGGCACAGGATATAAAAGGGTCTGGCCACCCTTACAAGTCGTATAGTGCATCACAGCAACATCTCAATCTGCAATTAATTCGAATCTACAACAGCTCCTGTTCGGTGTATCAACAGTTAAAAGACAAAATGAAGATCTTCGCTCTCCTCACTTTTGCTGCCACAGCCCTTGCGCAGACTGCCGGCTTGAAGCTTCCTGGGGGCACCAATCTGACAGCCGGCAGCAACGTCGTTGTTCAAGTCACTCGGCCTGTACGTCAATTCCTGGCTCCCTGGTAAAGTGTACCATATTGACTCGTGTGCAGAACTCCCTTACCGGATCTACCGAGCTCGCGGTCGCAATCGGCCTGCAGTCCTGCCCCAAGGACCACTGCGTCCCTGCCGACGAGATGCTTGGTACTGCCCAGCTCTATCATGGCGACTTTAACCCGCAGTATCACGAGAGCTATCTCCCGCCGTACGAGAACTTCACGGTGACGATCCCCGCGTCTACTCCAAAGGGAAAGGCGGTCGTTGCCGTTGCGCACGCGGCTCTGGTTGGGGTATGTTCCTCCTCCATCTGATTTAGGAACCGTTTAGTCGAGAAGAGGAAGTGGATGAGTGCTGATCTGATTAACAGGCGTCGAATGTACCGCTCTTTGAGGTTCTGAACTCGACTGTCACCATTGCTTAAAGGACTAACGCATAGTGTGGATGCGGGGAGTGTGAGTGGTGGTATACAAGTTTTCTTTGCGTGTTGAGCTTTGCGTTGACCTTTTTGTGTCGATATTTCTTGATGGTATATAGAGAAATGCAGTTTAGATTTTGGTGACTGGTTTGCGAGCTTGTCTTGCTTGGTGACTCTATCTATCAATCCAGTGCTCCCTCCAGCATATGCTCAATTGAACTTAAGATGAGTGAGGGCTCTAGGTGGCGATGGAGAGCCATTATGAGCCACCTTGAACAGAATGTACGTACATCAGACGAAGACTCCGGCTATATACAATAATGAAATTAATGTTTCTTTTGTAGTACTGGATTTATTCGTAATTGCAGATAAGTGGCCGGCAAGAACAGAATAAAAGCCAAATGTGCACTGCCTCTGGTGGCCATTCGCCCTTGAGCGGTCTGTACGGCATGACTGCTGACCAGGTTCTGCAGTCATGCCTGCCAATACGTGTTATATACTACCAGCACAAGTCCAATATATGAATAGGTAACACTGTCTAGGAACAGCTGTATCTGCACTTCTATTGCTTAGCTAGATTCCAGAGCGAAATTAACGGATAATATGATTCGTAAACAAGTTTACCCCAGAGAAGATCAGAGACTGTGATCATTACAAGGCTGAGGACCGGATGAAGTCCCGGAGAAAGGGGTGTAGTCGAAAGTAGGATCATCGGGCATCATGAAATTAAGCTGCATGTGAGGATACAGATTTGAGCCCATGAATGCAGATCGCATCCTTGGAATCAGGTTCTCCGGCATGTCCAGCATGACTTCAGACCCAAAAGAGATTTCTTGTCCAAGAAATGCTGGAAGCCAATCATCCAGAACCCGCCAGTCTTCAGCCAGAAGGTCTCGGCCTGGTGAGAACCTGGAAGATGAATGTGGGAATGCAGAGACTAGCATATGATCCGTCGTCAGGTCTTCGCCACTTCCCACAGTTTGTTTTCTGAACGGCTCGGGTGAAGCGCGGCGTTGGCCATGCGCCGGCGGATTGCTGCCTGGAAAGAGTGAATCGAGTTGCTTGGTCACTTGTCGGTCCAGAATCTTCTTTATTCGGGACCGAATGATGTCAATGCTTCGATTTAGACCCGGCATGGTAGTAGACGTGCGTTGGAGAATATCCAGCAAGAACTTCAGCTCCGTCCACACGACTTGATCGGAAACGCTAGGCTCTTCATCTGAAGTTTCCAGCTGATACACTGCCGTCGTCGCCGCCGTGTATGTGCAATAACTGTTCATATAGGTGATGTGTTGGAACCCGAAAGTTTTTGTACACACTTGAAGCAGATGGTAGATCGTAGTTGTTGCGGAGCGACAGACTTTCCAACTCTTTCGTGCCGCGTCGGAGTCGCGCGCCTGTCCACTAACGACATAGGGACGATGAAGCGGAATCAGCGTAGTATGATACATTAAATTGAGGGATGTGACGTGCGGCGGGCGACTGATATCCGGGATCTTGTCGGAGGGTATCTGCAGAAACGATGGTAGGGCTTTGTACCATTCATGAAGGTCCGGATTGATCGCCATGAATGCCGCCGCCCGGGCGTCTAATGATGAACTTGGGTGGCTGGTAGGTTGCGGACTGTAGAGATCCAACATCACCCGCGATATAAGGACGCACAGTTTGCATAGTTGCGTGAAGCAAGAAACGACATGTCCTGGGGTTGGGGGGTAAGATGGGCGTTCGGCGGATGCCGGCTCAGGCCCGTAGAATGGTTCCCATAAGTCCTCTTCGGTAAAGTCATCAAGAAACTCGAGCGAGACGTTTTCGGCACCCATGGTGAAATTGGGCATTCTGCCCAGGTACAGGCTGATGTGTTTATCCCAGGCATATAGGCTCCAGAACAATCGTTTCCGAATCTCGACATCTTCCGCAGACAGCGAGGTCGAGTGTCGTTGTAGGTCATCGGAGGAAACGTGCAGTCCTAGGTCAATGGCCATGCGAAACGCCATGCCAGAGTAGAGCCATGCTGCTGAAGAACACCCGCAGGCTATATCCCGCGCGGACTGTTGCAACAACGCTTGGATTGTGGGGGCTGAAGGGGAATTGAGGGTCTCCAGCGCGAGTAGTGCCTTGGCATCTGACATGAGCCGGTTACTAAACTGGGAAAACGTCTCTGCGTAGCTGTCTGGGCTCCAGAATGCCTCCGGGGCGGATGAATCGACAGCTGTGAGCGCACAGGACCTTGAAGAGAGTGGCAGACCAGTACTTGGGCTTTCTGCCCATGCTGAGCGGATTGAAGCATATCCCTCGTAAACGCCGGTCGATACACAAACAGGACGCTTGGGTGAAGCCAGCACCAATGTAATTGGAGCAGTATGGCAGTCACTTCCGGGGGCACATCAGCCTGCGGCGATATTGCGCTGGCGTTCAGGAGCTCGAGATGCTTTTAAGCCACAGCGTTGGCAACAAGGCTATGTCTGATAACCGAGTCGTCTATCCGGGTTCTTGACACAGAAGGTCTGATTGGAGCACAGAGCCTCTTTATCTATCATGCTCCGAGCAAGACCATACATTTGTTCAGGAGTCTCGCCGCACGGCTTTGCAGATCTTGCAGGCCGGCAAGAAAACCTACCACCTCCAGCTTTTCTCCGGCGTCGAGCATGGCTTTGCATTGCGGGGAAACATGGACAATGCTTATGAATGTGAGTGTTGCTCTTTGTGAATTCGAGACCAAAGCTGGCTTATTCTTTACAGGCTACGTAAAAGAACAGAGTCTGCAGGGGATTGTGCAGTGGTTTGATTTTTGGTTGTCTCAAGAGGGTTCATCTCTGACGCTACGAGGACGAGGACAGTATCTTTGTCTAGACATTCGCCGAGGCCTTAGGTGCCTCTTGTTTGTTATTAGGTGCAACCAGGCGTAGTAAAATGCAGATCGTGGGTTGTTTGTTCTTGAAGTCATCTCGAGTCAAGTAGTTCTTCGAGGTCAATACGAACTTGGAAAGGAATTCAGATAGCGTTTGAGCTTGTATGGATCCTGACAACCATTTCAACTACACTAATAGTAGTTTTGTTAATGCAGTAGACAAGTAGAAATATAAATAAACACCTAAGCACGAAACCAGAAGAACGGATCTTGTAGACTCCTACGACAGGTTGCTCACGCTTGCCGGTATCGACCGTCGCTCAACTTAGTATCTTACTAAGTTAGGTATGCATTCTCTCCTCCTCTCCCCGCTATTATTGTCTCGATTTATTGCTACCGAGTGTTACCGCCGCCTCCAACATATGGCGGGGTTATCCAATGTGAATGTATGTCGCATCTAGTCGCCTCTAGGGCCGGAAAACCGGCAAATGGCCGAACAAACCACAGCACACCGCTGATCACTGAAATGGGACCGGCAATTGTCCATACGGTGATTGAGGTATTGTATCCTAGAAACGAATTTATAAGTGAGCTCTGTGCGCCATATATGATCCAACTCTTGACTCGCTGAAACAAACTTGCGTTCCTTCAACAAGATGGCATCCCCTAAAGCATTCGACTTCACTGGTGAAATAGCAATAGTGACCGGTGCAGGGTCTCGCCTGGCTAGTAAGTGTGTCTTTTCTCTGCTGGTTGTGTTCGAATTCACCTTATGATTCCGCAGGGGAGATTGGAAACGGCCGCGCAACTGCAATCTTGCTCGCACGACAGGGCGCCAAGGTTGCCTTGGTAGACTACAATGTCGATTGGGCACAAGAGACAAAACGCATGATTGATCTCGACGGTGGTCAGTCCGTCGTGATCCAGGCCAACGCGACGGATGAAGAAAGCTGTAAAAAGGCCGTGGCGCAGACCGTCGAGCCGTTCGGGACCGTGAATATACTTGCCAACATTGGTAAGCCTCCCAAAGATCATTCTGGGCCAGAAGCTGATAATGCATTCTATTCCAGTCGGAGTTGGAGGTGCTATGGGAGACGCTACGAGTCTTGACCTTGCCGCATGGGACAGGGACTTCAGGATCAATGTGACCAGCATGGTGCTGATGAGTCGGCATGTCATACCGGAGATGAGAAAGAACGGACGCGGTGCGATCGTCAATATGTCCTCTGTCAGCGGCCGTACGTATTCATTTCTCAATGTCCTATCTTTTGCATGACATACTGATTGGAAGTGCAGTCCTTGGTGGTAACCCTAGTCTGCTGTACCCTACAACGAAAGGAGCAATTATCCAGATGACCCGGGCGATGGCGGCGCAACATGGCCCTGAAAACATCCGGGTAAACTGCGTCTGTCAGGGGATGGTGTTCACTCCTATGGTACGCGGTAGAGGAATGACGGACGAGATGCGCCAGGCTCGTATAAATCAGAACCTCCTGAAGCTAGAAGGAACGGGATGGGATGTTTGTTATGGTAAGTGTACTGGCAAGAGAACGGGAGCATGGCTGACCTGCGCTGCCTAGCAATTCTTTTCCTCTGCAGCAAAGAAGCCAAATGGATCACGGGGCTAATCATGCCTGTGGACAGAGGGGTGAGCAGATGATTCCCAAGTCCAGCTTGAACAACCTGAGCTAATCTTATGCCCCTGTCTACAATCAGACGACGGCCGGCAAAGCAGACCGACCCTCCCTGAAAGCTGACACATTGGCGGAGAAGATTACGGGCATTCCAAGCAAGATATGAGAGATGGGTTGCGTGGAAAAGAGAGCTCACTAATATAGTCTCAAGCTGGCAAGAAATCAATAGAACGATTGCATGCATAATTTTTGGCCTATACTGTAGCCTCTCAACCTTTGCGAAGGACAGAATTCTGTCCAGTCAAGTGCTCTGAAGCAAATTGTAAATTGTGTAGCTGGCCTGATAGTAATTGCATGGCTTCGGCTCATTTGGCATGTTACGAGGAGGACTACGGGGTAGCTCGACCTTGAGACGAAATCTCACCAACGTGACCATACGTTTCATTCTCCATGGTCTTCGGGTAAGCGCAAGATCTAAGACAAGTCTAGGCACTATTCCGTAAGGTCGACACACAACTTCTGGTTCCTGCGGGATATGACCGGCGGCCTATATTGGCCGGTAAGTACCCGGGCACCGCGGAACCGGTCTCATGCCGTAGCTCAAGCTGGAGGAACGCCAAAGAGTCAGTCACAAAGGTTCGTCTGATGCTTGAAAGGGTAAATGTTAAGATGTATGTCTCCACGCGCGTGCCATGAGTTCGAATTTTGGCCGCTGTAGCCATCGTATACGGGCGGATATACCGTCATCACGTCCAAGGAAACGTAATTTAATCGGGCTCAATAACCGCAGAAGCTGTAGCTACACACTGCATATCAAGTTCTCCAGTGTTCAGCATTCATTATCTGTACATTCTTCCCCCTGTCCACTGCACCTACTGACCATGCGGCTCCAGTACGATTCTAGGGACGGTTCGGTTGCACGATACGAGGCCAATATCGTATAGCAAAATAGCAACCCGCATCCTGCAGCACATAGCCTATATTTAGCGCTCAACGCGCGTATACCCCGACAATTCCGGGGCCAGCTCAGAGAAGTCACGGGCTTTAATTCTTCCGAATGCTGCAAATCAATCAATGCTGTATTAAAGTGCGGCTGTTGCTATCTAGAGGCTGGATCTCTGAATCTCCACTCAGCTATCTGGCTCGTGTTTGACATTTGTCCTGGCTGGATTGGCAAGTTGATACGAGCAGTATCCACAGCTACCTCTGTTGGAGCTATAAGCTGTGAGCTTAGCCTGACTTTGCTTGGGCCTGGAGGCATGTATCAGGCGGCGTAGTTTAGGGTTTATGCCCGTTGTACAAGGGAAATCGGCGGTTCACTTTTCACTTTATAGGAATCCTCCTGGACCTCATATATATATATCTAGCGCGCCTCAACTACCAGAACATATCTAAATATAATTATATAGCTATATAACAGGACTAACTGACGCACGTGACCACTGAACATGTCTAAGCACTCAGATATCTGGTAATAGCAGAAGATAAGTTGCCTGAGAAGACACCGCGCGCTTACCAGATGGTTTCCATATCCTGCATCACAGCCATAATCCTCTATAGAGTAGGGTGTACCTTCACATGCATAATTGTGAATCATATATCGGACTGCTCCGATGCCGGCTGCTGATCGTCGAACCCCCACTCTTAATTCTTCATTACGCCCCCACATCAGCCGGCAGATAGAGACTAGAGAATCAACTCCAATTGACACTTTGACATCTTATGATACCTTCGACAATCTCTCCGCTACAATATCGCGGGGTTGCGGTTGCTGGCCGACTGCCCATGCTACCCCTCTTATTCATCCATTACCCACCCCCCACGAAAAATGACCGCTATGTCCTCCCCTCCGGACAAACAATTCAACGTCGCCATTATTGGTGGTGGGATTGGCGGGCTCAGCCTCGCAGCTGGCCTTCTTCGTCGCTCCGTCCCTGTGCAAATCTACGAAGCGGCCGCTGAATTCAAGGAGGTCGGCCTAGGCCTCACGATCGGGCCTGCCGCACACCGCGCAATGCCCCTCATCGACCCTAAAATCAGAGAGATCTACGATGCTCTCATCACCACTCATGCGGACTCGCCTGGGTACGAGCGCTTCAAGGAGACCTGGTTCGAGGTGGTGCGGGCGAGCGACGACGACCGGCTGGATGGGCGGCTGGTGCTTGATCTGAAGGCCAAGCCGAGCGGGCAGACGACGGTGCGACGGGCAGATTTCCTCGATGCACTCGTCAGACTGGTGCCGGAGGAGATCGCGCACTTTGGGAAAAGGCTGGCTGCGCTGGTCGAGACAGAAGAGGGGATAGAAATGCGGTTTGAGGACGATACTGCTGCCCGCGCAAGCGTCGTCATCGGCTGCGATGGGATCCATTCCAGGGTGAAACAGTTTGTTCTCGGTGCGGACGAATACGCGGCCACGCAGCCTCGGTACGCGGGAATGTATGGGTACCGCGCCGTGCTGGACATGGAGACGATGGTGGAAGCCGTCGGCGACCATCGCGCGCGCGTCTCGACTATGTATGTTGGTGACGGAGCGTATGCGGTCACATATCCGATCAAACGGGCAAAGAAGGTGAATGTGGGCATCTATCCCTTACACTCGGAATGGGATCAGGACAGCTGGGTGCGGCCGGCGAGTAAAGAGGATATGCACAATGACTTTAGGCATATGGGGCGCTTAATTAACAGCTTAATCGAGGTGAGCCGTTCCCCCAGGATTTTTCGTAAATGCCAGTCCAAGCTGGACGAGATCAGGATATGAGCTAACTACGGCGGGGTGTTGAAGTACATGCCTGATCCAACGCAGTGGGCGCTCTACGAGCACCCGCACATCTCGACGTATGTGAGGGCCCGAGTGGCCATTTTGGGGGACGCGGCCCATGCCTCGACGCCGCACCAGGGGGCCGGCGCGGGCCAGGCAATCGAAGATGCGCATGTCCTAGCCGAGCTGCTGGGGGATGCCAGAGTAGTGACGGCAAACGATGTGGCTGCCGCATTGAAGGCCTACGACCAAGTGCGGCGGCCACGCAGTCAACGAGTAGTATCGAGCAGCGCCGAGAACGCGTACCTCCTTTGTCTGCGGCTGGAGGGGGTGGGCAGCGACGAGGAGAAATTGAAGAAGACACTGCAAGAGAGGCTGGCGTGGCTCTGGAATGAGGATGTACAGGAGCAGGCCGAGAGGGCGAGGAGGATAATGTTACAGATGATAGGGCAATGACAATGACTACTACTAAACCTTCGCCTTCACAGCCTGGTGAACAGCGATAGTATATGATGGGTCAAGCAATCTTGCGCTTCAGAAAGGTCTTTTCAGGCAGAGGTAGATATTAACGACCCAGCCCAGCCTCCCTCTACTATTACACCTGTTGGTTTGGGGTCCAGCATCCGTTTTCTCCCTAGTCTCTCCAAAGACACTAACTCGTGCAGTACGATGTGCACTGACTATCCCACATGAATAAACACCCGAGCATACCTTGTCAACGGAAACTCCCCGTCGTCTGTCCCCTGCAAGATGATTGAGATCGTCTGGCCCTTGCTCGCGTCCTCTGGAACAGCGACACTCGCCTGGTGGCCGGCCAGCTCGGTGACCTCTACACTACCCTCGTAGGTCCCCTCCTCAAGATACTGCCACCAGCTCGTCTTGACCGTGTCATCATCCGGGTCACTGACCTCGCCCGCCAGAACGATTCTCGATCCGGGGAGTGCGCTGACGTTCGTCCCGTTCAGGATCTGCACCTCCGGCGCATGGTTGGCCCGCGTGTAGTTCGCCTCGAGCGTCCACTGGATGCGTGCCGCAAAGTCGTTCTGGATTGGCGCAATCCACCGCGTATACGTGTACTGGCTGTCGGCAGCGCCCGTCGCATTCTTCTCGTCGTCGACGAGCACCCAGAGATCTGGCGAGCTGCTGTTCTGCTTTGATCGGCCGCCCCAGCTGGCCAGCGCGGGATTCGCCGGGTCCTGGAGGCCGGTGTTGATGAGCGGGTTGAAGACGACGTTGTCCCCCTCGGAGAGGAAGGCATATGGCTCTAGCGGATGGCATCTCTGCTTGGTGCCCGCATACCAGTCGAGGTCGCCAAAGACGTCGAGAAGGTCGCCTGGCATGCGCTGCCCGTCCAGCCAGGAGCGGTAGAGGCTCCCCAGCGGCCCCTTTTGCACGTTGGCCTTGGTCCAGTTCCCCGTGAAGTAGACATTGTTGTCCGGGAGACCGAGGACGTTGCCCTCTCCCTTCTCGCAGTTATAAGCCCAGAGTGAGTATGCGGCGCTAAAGTCCTCGACGCGCAGGGCCGGCCAGTTGGGCGCGATATAGTCGGCGTACGTGGTGTCCTGGAATCCGCTGGCGAGGATGACGGCTTTGCGAGAGACGGCTGCTCGGGTCTCGTTCCATGAGCTCGAGCTCGAGTACTCGTCGTCGATAGACTTGAGGGCACGTGCAATGGTATTCATTCCTCCCCACGCCTGTAGGTAGAGCGTCCTGCTGTCTGAATCGTCGAGCAACAACTCGCGAATGAAATCCGAACCCTCTGTATCTTTCTCCATCTCGCCCTCGAAGTCGATATTCCCGATCTTGACCATAGCTAGCAACTCGTCCGGGGACGGATAGAACGGATCATGGATATTCAGGTTCGGCCACACCTCTGCATACGCTTTGAGCACGATATCCTGCACTGTCCGCGTGCCCGTCCATCGCCATGTCCACTGTGGCGTCTCGTACTCGCGGTCTGGCAGGAAAAACCTGGTCCCGTTCCCATCACCCGACCAGTGGTATCGACTTGATGAGTAGATTATCCCCTGGGTGTCGATCTCGTTGGTATAGAGGAGGTAGCGGATCAAAGAGGCGAGGTCGTCTTGTTCGAGATCAGTCGTGACCACCGTCCGTGGCATGGAGGAGCGGTTGGTGTAGGCCGTAGCAGTGGCGGTGGTCAGCAGGCCGAGCACGCACAAGAAGTGAGTGAGGCGCATAGTAGCTGGATCTGGTAATTCTAGTAATTTTTTTTTTCCCCTTATTTTCCTTCTTGTGTTGTTTTTCCTAAGATCACCTCGACTGAAAGTCGCTTATAAAGTCTGGAATCGAGGCCGAATTAATACTCGGGTCAACCCACCTCGGGAAGGGTTAGAATTTCCCTTCGCTGGGCGTAGTGCTTGATGATTGATGATTGTGTAGAGCGTTATAGCATTATTGCTCCATTACCGCATGGGCACGGATTAGATGCTAAACGAGCATCTCCAAGCACCCACTCCGTCATGGCAGAGACTTCAGTTCCTACAGCATTGGCTCAACCCTTGTTTATGCGGGGAACCCACGGGAAACTAGGGATCTTGCCGGCTAAAGCCCTGCAGCGAGCGCTTAGGTTTTCCTCAAAAGAACACCATTTCTGGGTTGGGTACGGTATATGCACTGGCGCGTCCGTGCCCTGCATATTGCAGATGATAGCGAGGTCTTGAAGTGGTCCCGAAATCTCTTCAGTCGAGTGGGTAGAAGTTCCCAGTTTGGATGGGATCAGCGATGAACAGCGGTTCTCCAACCTAGAGGAGCCTTTTTGCCGGGGTTGCCCCGCGGGGAAGATGCACTACAGAGCCCTCAGATACGTCATGCACAGCGTAAAGGGCAGCCCTAACCGCGCCCCCGCACTGGAAATCCTCCTGCAGCCCGTCTATCTCTCGAAAGCAAGTGGACACCGTCAATGTTACGGCCGCCTGCGCCAGACTTGACTTGAGCAAGCCTTGGACATGGGAATCGATGTGGATATAATTGAGTAGATTGGTACCCCAACGAGGGGGCCCACTCTTCTCTTCCAGGCTGTTGCTCCTGGCGCCACTTGTAGACCTAACTATCTCCGCTTATATAATAGGTCGTTATATCCGATAACCCTTAAAACTAGATAAAAATTGCGTGATGGCTGAAATACAGCTCCCTATTCTTTGCAGTGGTGCTGGGTTGCTGGGTAAGACACCTTAGGGGCTGGAGCACACATCAGATACAGCGGCATGCGCAGGCCCGGCGGAGTGGAGTGATTGCCCAGCATGTTTACCTACATTACTAGGCTTGTGGACTCTGCGATTTGGCTCGCAGATTACTTATTGTACGCTGTGGCGAGCCGTTTGTACTGGGTAGAACTGTTTCATTAGAGTCTGAATGAGTGCGACTGGCTACGACGAGCGTGCAAACTCAGTATGACGTAGGTACCAACATTATTCCTAGCCAATCCCAACGGTCCAGCGTCTAGGTATCTGGATCCTTGTACGGGACCGTCGTTTGTAGTCCTGGTTGTCATATATTTGTGGGAGTGGAGATTGGTGCAGAGTACGGATAGCTTTATATACCCGGTACCGCAAGAAGCAACAAGTGAGCAGTCCATCTGAACCCACGCGCGGCGGCTTGTTACTGGAGGCGCTAAATTGGCCCTACGAATAAGACTTTCTACTAAATGCGCCGTTACTCACATCACAAGTGGATCATTAGTTGTATACCAAGGAGCGATCGGGGAGCGACGGAAAGAATGCTTACATATAGAGATACGCTTATTAATAATAATGATGATAATACTATATATATATATTTATAGATAAAAAAAAGAATGACCGTCGTAATAAGTACTGGCGATCTGCATAAATTGACTGCTTGTGGGTAATACTGATAGGAATAGACAGGCCTTTGGGGAGAGACAAACAAAACATACCAGAGACGGGAGCTCCCTCTATCAAGAGCTGTCAATCCAGTTTGTGGCCGGCCCAGTCCAGATCTTCGGTGCATCAAGGATTTGGTTGCGCTTGGGAGGACAAGGTGGCTAAGCGGCTCTCCTATTCGCAGTGCCAGGATGCTTTGATCTCGGGACATATAAAGGTAGACAAGCTACAGTGCAATAAACCCTTGATCAACTTCTTCGGACGTATCTGGTCCTTTAAAACCATCAGTAATTTAGGTAAATGCTGTAGCAACCCATGCTTCCCTGCTGAACATATGATTCAGGCACTCTTCAGGATTTGGTAGTCTAGGACGATCGTGGTGAGTACCGTCGATATTTCACAGGGACTCTCGTGTTCATTGTTGCAACTACACGTTCCTAGGAATAGCCCGTTGTTGTACTCAATCTCTTTGTGTATACCTCTTCCCTAAACTGATGACCCCGCTCCCAAAAAGCACTCCAAATTTCGAGGTTCTGCATATCCATTGTGACCGTTGCTGATCAAAGGCTCGATCTTCGCGCACTGACTGTATATTTTTGGTTGGGAGCAAGGAAGACGAGGCCTCTTTTGTCCATCCGTTCAACGAAGTCTTTGTGACCATATTAGCCTTGAAACAGCAGCAGTGAGAAATTTCCCTCAATATAGCTGTCTTAACAAAGGTACCTTAGTAAGATCTATACGCCGTCGACAACCCCAAGTCTGGTCAGGTGAAGCGTCATATAATGGGAGCTCCGCGTGCGGTCTCAGCCGGATTGGGATGTATCAGCTCTTTGAAGACGGGGCGTCTACGATCTTGGTATATCTGAATACTTGGAGCTCTTAAGTGAGAGTTAATCGAGAGCTATAAATATGGGCATATCTAGACGTGCTGTGTGAGTCAGAGTCCAAACCCCGTTCCATACATTCTCTGTGACACCAGACTAGTCATCCGGCAATTTGCTTCCAGACTTGACAACAAATCGACAAGATGAAATTCACAGCAGTTGTTGCCCTCTTCTCAACCATCTGCGCCGTGGTACGTAACACTTTCACCTTGTCTCTAACACGAAAGTCTCACATATGAAGGCTGCCGCTTACGTCGGCTCCCCCTCGGACTACACCTACACCTTGGTCCCAGAATTCGAAGTCGAAGTCTCCCCCAACAAGACGATCATCGCGCGCGGCACAATCGAGCAGATCCGCGAGCAGGCCCTGGCGCACAACCCCAACTGGGACGAGGAGTACTACGCTCCCGCCCAGAAGCTCGCTGAAGAGCGATACCAACTAGTCCCTGCTGGCGCAGACGCAAACTCGACAGGCTCAGCCTCCAGCCTTGAGAAACGCCGCGCCGAGGACTTCAACAGCCTTCGTATCACTTGTGGCAGGCCATGGCATGCTGTCTCCTACGAGGGTGCGCTGAAGGAGGCGCTTCGTCTGTATGGTGTCAAGGGCACGCCAAAAAATGGTCCCGGGCCGGGTACCTGTGGGCGTGTAGGCTGCTCGTACGGGACGGCGATTATCTGGTGTAATGATGTAAGTACTCTCTCAGTCGGGGAGGTCAGAAGTTGATGCTAATGCATCGTCTAGAACACAGAGGCAAAGACGCTCAGCAGCTTTGATGAGATTGCGGATGGGGCGTTTGCTATCATGAAGAAGTGTGCCCATGACAAGCATGGTGAAGGTACCAAGGTGAGCGGGCAGGCATTCAACAAGGCGAACTGGAATGTTATCCTGCGTGGGGAGGATTGTTAGTCCTGACACTCCAGTTTGGTTTTCTACAGCATGTATAGTTGGGAGTACCTAAGCCTCTATTGAATTGCAGGCTCAGAGTACAAAATCGATTGCTCCAGATGCAGCTACACTAAAGCAAGAAAAAATGACTCACATTCTGGTATGCTATATTCTGGCATTTTGTGCAATATCATTAGTATCAACAAGCAATCGACTCTTCAGATACATGTTTTATTCCCTAGATAGACCAAACCGTCCAATTCGTCTCCCCATCTGATACTGCTTCCCCTCCTCCATACTATTATTGAAGTTCAACTGGTCCTCAAAGATAAGAACCACATCGGACCCTCCAAAATGGAAGTAACCCAACTCCTCACCCTTGTGCAACTCGGTCCCGACTTCTGCCGTGAGGATGACAGACGGTAGAACCGCGGTCGAAACCGGTACAACCGCGACCAAGCCGAAGCCGGTGTCTATAACAACCAGCCCCCTGGACTGGCAAAAGTAACGACCCAGCTCGTTGAGGACGCTTAGTTCATTGTCGGTTGGACCGTTCGGGACGCCGAGCGAGGGCGATTTGAGCTGCATGTAACTTTGACCGTGGATCGTCTGTGATTCCAGGACCGTTCCAGCAACAGGGGCGTGCACGCGGTGATAGTCATCGACGTTCAGGCAGCCATGGAGCCATATCCCCTTGGCGAAACGGTCCTTATACGGTGACCCCGCGAGCAAGTGTGTGATTGGCCACGACGTTCCCTTGATCGTCACTGTTGACTCGGCCATGATACGATGCATCTCCACGAACTTGAAATCCGCGGTACTCGTCACTACCGTGCTATCCGCAATGCCCTCAATAGGCCGCCGACTAGGCTTAACCTGCCGTGCGAAGAACTCGTTGAACGTCTTCCAGCCCCCGCGTGGCTCGATATAGTCATCGACGCGGTAGGCAGGGTTTGACCTGAACGTGTCCAGCTTTGCCGCAGAAGCCGGTGTATCCATACACCTGCCGAACTGATTGCTGAAGCTCACTATCCATCGTGAAAGCCAGGTAAGGCCCGGCGATGGCTCGTTATATGCGCCGACAAAAGGCCGGATCGGGCTCTGGTACTGGAGTACCGACGGCTGGTCGAGGACGAACCACATTGTCGCTGTGCGCAAGAGGAGGTCTCTGGGTCGGACCGCCTCAGCTGGGACCCAGCGGAGGAGACCGTTGATGATCTGTAAATAACTGTCTAGACTCTCTAAGTGCTGCATCTCCGGGACATTATAGGACTGCGCTGTTCGGACAGCGGTCTCGACACTCTGCTTGCGGGCTGGGTCTGAAGTGATCCATATTTCGAGTGCCCGCACGAGGGGCTCGTAGTCATTCGCAGCCCCTTGAAGCCCGGGTCCGAGCTGGGCTTGTGTAGGCTCATTCACCCCGGGTGCGTGAGCAATTAGGGCACCAGTCATGTTGATGTGAGGGTTATAGGTAAAGGGCTGCAGAGTGGAGGATGACGGGCGCTAAGATGACTCTAGGTCTCAGCTTCTCTCATTTCATTTAATATTTCATGAAAGCGGGGATTGTCTGTCAAATGATATATTGCTTTTGGCTGCTATATAAGAGCTGAATGCGAGTTGGTACGCTCATCCTGGCCAGCTGAACAAATAGCATTTGCACTACGGCCAGTGAGGTGGCTGCACTTTCCTGGCACTCTGCCTTTGGCCAGTTGTACCATTATAGTCTGTTTGATCCATTTGGCCACTGACGGCACGGCAGTCTGCATTATCGGGCATACGAGTCGGCTTTTGCTTTTTTCTATCTTACTTTTGTTTCTTTCGGCTCCGCAATAACTCCGCCGGGTCTGGTGAGGGTGCAAGACAATGATGAGAGGTGCAAGTTATTCTAACCTCGTCAGGTGCTTGTGTCCAAATCTCTTTATATATTGTTTCCTGTCGGCCTTTCAAACTTGGCAAAAGCTCGCTTGCAGTAGAAATATAGCCCAATCAGTCGACGTGACTCGCATGAGGTTCTGCTTGACGATGGTTCTCCTAAGCAGCGCTTGCCCAGTTTATGTCGGATACGTGCTTTTCAAAGAAAAGCCTGGATTTAAAGCCCCAAGGCAATTAAACCATGCACCCTATCCTGCCAGTCCTCCTACTCTACGAAACGTCCCTCGCATCCCCATTCGAGGGCAGTCCCGTCTGCCTAGCACGATTCTGGCCAGTGTTTCGATAGCGAATCTTCTTTTCCATACCCTTCCACTTCTCATCCACATTCTTCCCTCCGGCTCACGGGACACCTTCGGTGCGGAATGAACTTGATAGCAGAGAATGGGGACACCCATTGCCATGCACGCTTCCAATCCTATCTCGTCCTGCCTTCAGCATTGCTCTGTCAGCAGAGATCAACGATGCACAGTGGTGGTAAGATGAGCGTAGAAAAATCTGAAAGATGTGCTGATTTGTTACTCATCTCTAGAATCAGGGCGATCTCCGGAGCCCGTACAGCATGAGGCCGCTGCATGAACATCTCGCGCGGTTCACTGAATATCCAGCCAGTTCATAACACACTCTCTTCTGCTGCAGGAGCATTACTAGGCAAACGATTCCATCATCCTATGTTGCCTTGGCCTGCCAACGGGCTCGTCTTGCGGACTTTAATCACCAGTCCAGCTGCAACCTTGTGTCTTCGGTCGATGCCTTAACACCGTCCGGATCCTTGCGCCCCTATGCCGTGGGACTACATCAAGTTCTTTTTTTTTTTCTTTCACGTCCCCTCAGACCCATCCCGAGGACAGAACTGGGAAATCGGGAGATTGACTGGTAGGTCCAAAAATGGGCGACGATGCAAGAAATGAGACTGAAGCTCATCGCTGAAGTCGACTTGGTCGATTTGGGAGGCGAGGTAGTCTTGCTGAGTCAAAGTGGAAAAGGCTGATCTGCAGTTGAGCTGGCTACTCGTCTTTTATGATGCCCTCCGCAGTCCGACTTCGCCAGTACTGCTCCGTTTGCCTTGCCTAAGCTTAACGAGGCCGTTAGCTAGGCTTCTTACTCTGGGCCGGACTGCCATTCGTCCATTTTATTTTCCACGGTGTAACTGTCACTAGCTGATCATCACTTCTCTCGTACCCATCCCCTCGATCATCTGGTCTCTCGACTAGCACTCTCCCAAACGTCACTCCGTTATCAGGTCTCCCGAGCAACTTCTCGAAACCGGCCGAGCTCAATATATTCTGTCTGACATCGATGACTCGGCGATGGCGCTGCTTTCACCTCACCATGCATTCCCACAATCCACTATTTTTGCGTTTTCAGTCCCTATATCACCTCGTGCGTTCAAGTCCGCCCGTTGCTGCTGTGCTCCTAGGATTCTCCTTTAAGTCTGTAAGACTTACTTTCCGTCTGTTCACACTTAAAACATTGTAGAGTCTTGTGGTGATATTGCGGATCGCGGTTCCGAGTAGCTGAAATCTATCTATTATCGGTCGAATGTATATATATGTATGGGACACGGGGTTTGAACCACCGCAATTTCGAGCGCATTCAGACTTGAGCTGCAGAAGTAGATGGTAATATACGAGCAATCGATATATGTCGGATATCTCATAGACCCAGAGGTGCAAGGTGTCTCCGTTTGCACCACCCCGCTATGCAATCGGATCAATATTGAGATCGTTTGATCAGGGTGTATTTATAGTTGATGCTCATCGAAGTTACACCTAGTTCTTTAGACAATAAATGCACTTGGCGATCTACTCGTTGACATACTAAACGACAATATATACTATGCGAACAGTACGTTACAGGTAATTGGTTAATTACAGACGGTACCAAACGGCCTGGAATGGCCGTCACCTGGCTTTGTCTCGGTGCCTTCGTTATCCCCGAACCCCGATCTCCAGATCAGGCCACCCACGGGGCGCTGCCGCTAGGAACTGGGCACAGACTGAAAGGACTGGTGACGCATGCGAGGCCTAACAGATATTACTCAATTACTCATGCTTTTCATATAATCATGCGGTGCCGCTGAAAAAGCACAACTGTATCTGGTGATTCTCCCTCCGACTGCGTAGTTCTGAACTCGAGATGTCGCACTCACTCACCACCATCACCAACAAAGCCCACGAGCTGATCGCGAGATCGCCCATACTCTCCAACCTGCACCAACGCAGCTATAGTCGCTCTCATCTTCTCAAAATTGCCCTCGAAGCAACGATCCTTGCTCTGCTCATCCCCGCCGCCTACCGCGACTATCAAGCGTATCTGGCGCTCGGGCCCGGGGGCCCGCCCTATAATGTCGTCGGGTGGCTGTGTGTAAAATTATTCTTCAACCCGTTGAGGCGGGAGATGCTCGGCACCAGGATCTACGACCAGAAGATCGCAGGCGGCGATGATAGCGGGTTCCTGGGGGAGCAGGAGCTGCCGCCGCGCAAAGGAGAGCGACCGGCGATGGCGGATTTCGCCGTGCCCCAGAGGCAGATCAATCAGGTGCCCGGCAGAGCGACTCAAGAGGTACCCACGGCTTTAAGGGAAATCCCTGCCTTGAGTGATGGAGGGCTAACCTGGAGGTAGAAATTGATGGCTGAATACGCCGCGTTCCTCGATCGCAATGCCCACCTCGTCGATCGGGTACCCTCGATCCTCGAGAGATATACCGATGCTGCGCATGTATGCGGTCGTATCCCGCTCACGCCGATTGCACGAGACATGAGACGAGAGATCTGCCATGTCCACGGGACAAGCGATCACTCGGTGCATGTTACTTTGTCTCCGGCTGACTGTATGTGGACGCCAGGCGCCCCTTTATCCCCAACCTTACTTAACCCCATCCACTTATGATTAAGTTCGGATGAACTGATGAATGCAGGTAAGCGAGTCATCGACGTCGGCTGGGGCCAGAGATTCCCCCTCGCTGGCTCAAGCGTCCTCAGAAATGTCACCTTCGGGAGGCTGGGTATCCTGCCTACCGAGTTTTTGTTCATCTATGCGCCCAGAAACGAAGAGGAGATCGAGGTGGTGATGAGGATTATCAAGGCGAGTGTGCAGTATGTGACGGGAGCCCGCGATGTGCGGTAATCTTGTTTTTGGCAGTAAAGAGAAGGACGCACTCTTTACGGTCTCTCGACACAGTGTATTAGTAGAGCGAATGGACATCTTCTCTCACCCGAATATAGCCGTGCAATGCCTGACCAGACGGACAAGTGCGGTAATTACAGTAGAGCGAGTTGCAAATGCACTGTACTTTTATTTTATTTCGTTTTTCTTCTTTTCTTCTACACATAGATAGAGGTATCGATTGTAATAGCCGGATTCAACTTCTTCCGTCTATAATGTACATCGAGTGTCTATTTGCCAAGAGTGTTACCCAACTCGGCCGCGCGGGAGGTAGCCGCCTTCACAGCCTTATCCACAACCTGGTCAAAGTGCTGCGCATTGAAGGTCTCCAGAGCGGCGTGTGTTGTTCCGTTCGGGCTGGTCACGTTCTTGCGCAGCTGCGTAGGGCTGTCGGAGGATTCGGTCAGCATCTTGCCGGCTCCGAGACAGGTCTGGGCTGCCAGGCGCGTGGCTTGCTCGGCCGGCAGCCCGAGCGCGGTGGCACTGGCGATCAGGTGCTCGACCATGGCGAAGAAGTATGCAGGTCCGGACCCTGGTCTTGTCAGTACGACGGTGGGCCAGACTAGGGGGAAAAGCAAAAACAACATACCAGAAAGACCAGTGACGACATCGATCAACTCCTCCTTGTCCACCCACTCGGTAGCCTTGCTGACGCTGCCGAGAAGCGCGTTGACAAGCTCCTTCTCCTCCGCAGTCACGTCCTCGCTGGCGAATAGGCCCGATGCACCCTCTCCGACGAGCGCAGGCGTGTTCGGCATGACGCGAACCAGATGCGTGGTCCTGCCGTCAGAAGTCTTGAGCCACTGCTGCAGACTGCCCAGAGTGATACCGGCGGCAATGCTGACGACTACCGGCAGTGTCTCGCGCTTGGACCAGGCGTCGGCCAGCTCCTCGCACACGGCCTTTGTGACCTGCGGTTTGACCGCGATAATGACCAGGTCCGCTTCACCCCCGGCAACGACGTTGGAAGTGGTAGTGTTGACACCCAGGTCGGCGATCTTGTTGCGGTTGACCTCCCATGGCTCAGACACGGTGATGTTCTGCTTGTTGATCCCTTGGCTGAGAAGACCGCCGATGATTGCCGAGGCCATGTTGCCACCGCCAATGAAGGCGAGCTTGCTCGATTGAAGTGCCGGCATGGTGAGGAATTGTTACCAATGGAAAGTTAGCGATAGTCAGAAAAAGGTGATCCTCGCGACGCGGGGTATCGACCGGTTCGAGAAGTCTTTGGGAGACGAGTGGGCAAGTGGGGTGCAGTGTCACGTGAAATTCATTTTGACCTGAATTCCTAGGTGTCCACCTATCATTTATCAGGCACTAACACAGCAACATGTAGATCGGCTCCATCATCAACTTCTTCAAGAGAAACAACGGTCAATCAGTCCATGCGAGTCTGGGCCCATTCTATTAGTCAATACTGCAGGACCTGGCTGTTCCCCTCACAGCCACCCGGCATTACTTCTCCAACGCCCCAATTGGCTGCTGATCCCGCACTCTCCTCTTTCCCCTAGCCCTGGGTGCAATCCGGAGTCTCTCTGACAGCAGATCGGACCAGTAGGATGCCGGACAAAACATCACATGTAGTTAGCTCCCCGCTCCTCGACCGGGGATCTCGTCTCCCCAGTTGTCACTGTTGCGGGGTTGTTAGTGTGGTATAAAGTGCGGGGTCGGCTGCCTGTCACACCCCCTTCCACCTTCCCTTCCCATCTTCCCTTCGACCTCCCTTTTCCTTCATCTCCTCAACCGTCTTCATCACTTCTCATCATTCTCATCAATCCTTCATCAAATTAAGCAGCTGAGGACACAAATGGGATCCAACGAATGCCCCTACAGCCTCCAGAACGCCAACATTGGCGGCGGCGGCCAAAACAACCGGGACTGGTGGCCGGACGACCTCAAACTGAATATCCTTCGTCAGCACAACTCCGTCTCTAATCCCCTGGATAAGGACTTTGACTATGCTGTCGCGTTCAATAGCCTCGACTACTTCGGCCTGAAGCGGGACCTGGAGGCACTCATGACAGACTCCCAAGACTGGTGGCCGGCCGACTTTGGTCACTATGGCGGACTATTTATCCGCATGGCCTGGCACAGTGCTGGAACATATCGCGTCTTTGACGGTCGCGGCGGTGGCGGACAGGGTCAACAACGCTTCGCTCCGCTCAACAGCTGGCCGGATAACGTCAGCTTGGACAAGGCTCGTCGTCTCTTATGGCCCATCAAGCAGAAGTACGGAAGCAAGATCTCATGGGCCGACTTGCTGATTCTCGCTGGCAATGTCGCCCTTGAGTCAATGGGCTTCAAGACCTTTGGGTTTGCCGGTGGCCGAAGTGATACCTGGGAAGCAGACCAGTCGGTCTTCTGGGGAGGCGAGAAGGAATGGCTGGGCAACGACGTCCGCTACTTGAATGGAGAACTCGACAACCCGCTCGCGGCATCACACATGGGTCTTATTTATGTCAATCCTGAAGGGCCGAACAAGAACCCTGACCCGGTTCTCGCGGCCAAAGATATCCGCATCACCTTTGGTCGAATGGCCATGAACGATGAGGAGACTGTTGCCCTGATTGCTGGTGGACACACGTTCGGAAAGACGCACGGCGCGGGCCCTGCAACCCACCTCGGCAAAGAACCACATGGTGCGGGTATTGAGTTACAAGGCCTGGGCTGGGAGAGCGGCTTCGAGTCCGGGACCGGGCGCCATGCTATCACCAGTGGTCTAGAAGTCATCTGGACCAAGACCCCTACCAAGTGGAGCAACCAGTTCTTCGAGTACCTGTTTAAATACGACTGGGAGCTCACCAAGAGTCCTGCTGGTGCCCACCAGTATGTGGCAAAGGGAGTCGAGCCCTTCATCCCGGATCCGTTTGACCCCAACATCAAGCACCCGCCCAGGATGCTGACAACTGACTTGTCACTCCGCTACGATCCGGAGTACGAGAAAATCTCGCGTCGTTTCCTCGAGAACCCCGACCAGTTTGCTGATGCGTTTGCACGCGCTTGGTTCAAGCTCACCCACCGTGATGTCGGTCCTCGAGTCCTCTACCAGGGGCCAGAAGTGCCGTCCGAGGTCCTCATCTGGCAGGACCCCGTGCCGCCACTGGACCACCCCGTCATCGACAATGATGACATCGCCGCTTTGAAGAAGGCTATCCTGAACAGCGGGGTAAGCCATATTGATCTCTTTTCCACCGCCTGGGCCTCGGCCTCGACCTTCCGTGGAAGCGACAAGCGCGGTGGCGCCAATGGTGCTCGCATCCGTCTAAGCCCGCAAAGGAACTGGAAGGTCAACAGCCAGCCGTGGCTGAGCGAATCCCTGGAAGCACTTGAGAAGATCCAGAAGCAGTTCAACGACGCCCAGTCCACCGACAAGCGCGTCTCCTTGGCCGATTTGATCGTGCTTGCGGGAGCTGCTTCTCTGGAGAAGGCTGCCCGCGATGCTGGCCACAATATCTCTGTCTCCTTCACACCCGGTCGCATGGATGCTTCCCAGGAGCAGACCGACGTGGACTCGTTCAACAACCTGGAGCCCATTGCCGACGGCTTCCGCAACTACGGCCGAGGAACGCCTCGTGTGCGCACCGAGGACTTCCTCATTGACAAGGCGCAGCTGCTCAACCTCTCTCCTCCAGAACTCACCGCTCTTATTGGCGGTCTGCGTGTGCTGAACAACAACTACGACCGTTCCAGCCTCGGTGTCTTCACCAAACGTCCCGGCCAACTCACCAACGACTTCTTCGTCAACCTACTGGACATGGGTGTTCAGTGGAAGCCGGCAGATGACAGCAACGAAATCTTTATTGGCAGCGACCGTAAGACAGGCCAGGCAAGATGGAAGGCTTCTCGGGCGGATCTCGTGTTTGGTTCTCACGCTGAACTGCGTGCGATCTCGGAGGTATATGGCAGCTCTGACGGAGAAGCCAAGTTCGTCAAGGACTTTGTGGCAGCATGGGAGAAGGTGTCGAACCTGGATCGATTTGATCTCAAACAGACTGGGCTTCCTCAACGTATCAAGCCTCAGTTGTAGTTTTATCACTAACCAAGGTGGCTAGTTCATCTCTTGTACGCAGTATGTTAGGTTGACCCGTTTACTTTATTTAGGCCTAGGTGCTTTCCTCGAAGTACCGATATTTCTAGTGGCAACCTTAATGTAGCGACGATTCCTAATAAGACTATCTTCCTAATAAAAGTGCTAGCATGCTCTATAAAAGCATCCAATCTACTCCCGTCTCGACTCAGCTGGCTACTCGGGGCCCTGGTAAGGACGAGGATGGCTCGGTACACTCTTCTTCAATTACTCTGGAACATGGACTCAGCTCTTCTTCCACGACTGACTCCTTTGTTCGGAGGCCGTTGGCTGGAGCAGAGGAGCTATGAGCTCCAAGTTGCCAGCTGAGAGCTCCGTTGTCGAACTTGGACGTTTGCAGCCCCGCGGTAATCCATGGATACCAGACCGATGGGATACGAATCAAACTCGATATAGTTAGACTAAAATATGACTTTGAGGCCTCTGATAGAACAGGCTAATGATAATTAACTTTATCAAAAGGAACCGGGTAATCATAAATTCTCCCTTGAAGAAAGGGGCATTTTACGTCGCGCCCATATGGATCACCTCTATTTCTTTCCAATCTTATCTTGATGGACAAGCTGGAAGACTGATGCTCGTCATGGCATGTATTCCCTTGCGCACATGCGTGACATTGTCCCGTCGGCTTCTGTTTTCTATATAGCACCTCCATCAGCCGCCTGTTGCAGACACGTTCGCATCACTCATCTATTCTCTGAATTTTTAATTTTTTTCCTCCGAAACAACAGCTAGTCATAACAAGGGTATGAAGTGTTGATTTTGATTAGTTGTTCAACAACAAATAGCAGCACTCCTTCCCCATTCCTCGCGGTCTTATGCCTTGCCAGCGGTTGCCGACGAGACCATGACGGTGCAAAGAACAGGTAGGGACAGCTTAAGGGCTTCAAGCTTTAGATAGAATTGTGTCGATTACTTTTGTTGTCATACTCCTACTCCTCACTTACCATCTGGACGCCACGGAGCGATTAGGCTCAAGTCGCCAGCCCTAAATAAGCCCATCCTCCACGTGGGCATTTCTATATGTATTGCATCCTTAGCCGTTCGCTTATTCCCTAATGTACCCTGAAAATTCATGCAATGGACAGAGTTAGCAAATTTTTCATCGCCGTTGACATTGTATAGCGGTCAGGCTATACACAACCGCCGGGCTTGCCTGCGGTAACCGAAGTTATCACGTCTCCTTCGCTGCTTGGTAATTTCCAGGACGGGAGGAACTGTATGTCTCGACGGGATCGTAGTGTTCGATCCGTCAAATGCTAATCATTCCAATCTAGAGAAAAGATGGGACGTAACTCACTCATCGCACCTTCTCAATACTGGCAAAACCATTCGAATTAATAAGGAACAAACTACACATTACCCTTAAAATCCTGGATCCTCGTGACCTCCGGAATTGCTTGCCAGCTCGTTTACAGCAAACTGTGTATACTCAGTTCTGTGCACGACCCTGCGGACGGGCTTGGTCCGCGTTAGGCTGTTACATAGTCGCAACAATCGGTTTCACGCCGGCTTGCCATCGTTCGGTAAATGCCGTCGATAGCCCTGTCTGTTTAGTACACGAGGCCACTGGGTTGGAGTCCAAGCTTGTTTGGTTCGACCGTGAAACGCACTCTGCTGGGGATAAAACACGACCCTCAGCTGCGAGACATATAACCCGACATCCGCCATGAGACTGGGCCTCTCTGTTCTCCAGTCACTCGTTCATTGTGGTATTCGCTTCCATTATTCTGCTGCTGGCAGCATTGGCTGCTGCAAAGCCTTTTTCAATGTCCGCGCTGGCCCGCGAAGCTTCCCAGCCCTGCTTCGACGTGACACTTCAGGTGCTGGGAAACATAACTGTCAAAGCCAAGGTCACTAATCTGGGTGCTGATGAGGTTCGTCTCGTCCGTGAGGAGGCACTTTGGACCCTCTACCGACCCAGAAGGTTGTTGTGCAGGATGCCGACGGTAAGTGCTTTCTGCACCATAAGGGACACGATACTAAAGAGGGACCGTTAGGCTCCAAGCTTGAGTTCTCTGAGGTGCATGTCCACTATGTCCTTACCCACCTGAATGCTGCGGCCTTTGTCCAGCTCTCGCCTAACCAGACCATCGACTTGGTCTTTGACATCGCCAGCATGTACACGCTGACTGCCGGGCAGAATTATACCGCGGTTGCAAACGGAGTTCTTGAATACACAGCCATGGCAGACACCGAGACATTTTTCAGCTACAGCTACAAATCCAATAACATCTCCTTCACGGCGCCTAGCAGCCACAACAACCTCAAAGCTCGCACGAAGGTCGAATGCTCCAACTCAGACTACAACACCAAAATCCATAACGCCATCGAGCGCGCAGCAAAAATGGCCACGGCCGGTGGTGCCGACGCATGGAATGCTGCTAGCGACAACTTTCAAAAGTTCTTCTTTACTACGGACCAGGATGCACTGAACGAAGTCGCCGAGCGGCTTGAAGCCATTGCCACTGAAACGACAACCACCGGCTCATCGTATTACTACTGTGAGCCACGGGATCAGTCTGATTCTCATTACTGCGACGGCAATGTGGCCGCTTTTACTGTTGTCCAGGATAATACGGTTGTTACCTGTGATCTGTACTACAATACCCTTGAGACCTCCAACTCTTGCAGCTACCTGGACCAGGGTGGAATTGTGCTGCATGGATATACCCACTCCTCGCAGATCTACAGTCCCGGGACCGAGGATGTTGTCTATGGGTATGAGAATGTCCAGAGTCTGCAAGTCACGGAGAAGGCGCTTAACAATGCTGATTCTTACGCTTATTATGCGGCCGGTATGTCCTTTCCCATTATTCCGAATACTTTTGTAGCTGACACTACGCAACCATTTATCTTCAATGCGCGGGCATAGGGGTCTGGAGTCAGTTGACGAACAGAGAATAATTATGACCTGGAATCGAGTCTCCCACTGCATTTGCCCAATGGTGACGAGCCCTTTACGAGCAAGGCATTGCCTTTGCAGAGACAACATTGATCCCCGTATCTCAATTGCATTTTGCTCGCCATCTCCAACCCATCCTGCTGTGGAGTGCTGCAAATACGCGGATTCACGTTCTTTTACCACATCTGCCCCGGAGAGCTTTTCTCTCTGTATGGATTAACGGGCATGACACTGGCTCGTTTACATAGAAGATAACTACTGGCTCGCTCCGTTCAGGAGCCTGATTGAAGTCAAGGCTGTCGCCGTTGTACGTCTTCCTCTTCAATCCTCGATATATTCACAAAAGGGGAAGAAAACAAATAACAAACAGACCTGAACACGAAAGTCTGATCCTGAACCTTCTTCTTTGGCCTTCCGTGCCGCCTGAGATTATTGGACGGCATGCGAGGTAGGAAATGCAGACCGCTAGCGTCGGGACCGCGCGGCACCTATCCGATGATATACTAGCACAAGCCACTGTGTCAAGCGCCAATCAATTGAGGTGCTGGCCTTACTCGGCCCATGCCCGTCGATAGGACCACTGAGGGGAGTGGGGAAGGATGTGGCATTACCAGTAGGGCCCTTTCTCCCGCAGGAACTAGCGGCAACTTGGTTTCGTTGCCTTCTCTTGTAATGTGATCATCCATGGATGGCGGTTGCTGACCAGCCCTCCCCACTGAATCCTGGAATCCTTCCCTGGCTATCTTCAGTTCCAGCTGAGAATTCCTTCGCCCTCTCTATTGAGCAGCCAGTCATCCAAGACGGCTGGTTGGAGCACCTCCCCAATATTTTGACCTGCCGACAGGTACTAGCAAACAACACACCGTCCCTTTCCAGCGGGAATGAAGTACGGATGTATTTATTACTAGAATCGGATATGACATTCTTGCTATGTTATTTGTACGGAGTACTTCACACGTCAAAATCCTGCACTATTGGATCCCAGGTCCCATTCCCGTATGCCGAACCCCCGTACGTCAAGTAACCATCATCAACTTGCCCCGTCTTTGCCAGAATGTCCTCACGGTCGCCAAATGTAAACACCGTCTGCATTCCCATTATCATATGCTGCAGCACGTGACAATGGTACATCCAAACGCCTGGGTTCGTCACCCGAATCCTCCAAGCTCGCCAGCCAGAGGGGACGAGCTGGCTGGTCTTCGAGCGGTACCGATAGAGTACCGATGTGTCGCGCTGGATCGGATAGGTACCGCGTAACCGTATCTCATTTGCCGTCGCATTGTAGAGACCGTCGCCGCCGCCGATATCGTAAAAGTGCCGGCCGTGCGCGTGGAAGGGGTGCGCGTCCACGCCGCCATTCTCGACGGTCCCTCGGTTCTGCCAGACGATCTCAAGAACCTCGCCTACCCGGGCCGGAAAGGTGCGGGTGATGTTGTCGAAGCCGTTACCGCGTGTAAGGGCCCGGTGGTAGCTTGCGTCGAGGTCGAGCTTGTCCTGATAGATGTCGACCAAATATGGAGACTTGGGAAACGACTGCACCCAGTCGTACCCGTTCTGCAGCCAGATGGTCCGGTCGCTGACGTTCTGGTGGACGTCGATGACTATCCTGCGCGTCACCTCGTCGAGTATGGGAAAGTCTTCATTCGGATGGGCCGGTTCGAGCTCGTAATCCAGCCAGCCCTGGACGGTGGTGGCAACCGGCAGCGGGGGAGGCGACGGCACTGTAGTTAGATCTGGTGCTGAGTCCGAGGTGTAGTCGAGCACAGCGAAGCTGGTCAAGACTTCTGGTCGCTCCAACGTCGTTATCTGGAGATAGAACTGCCGTCTGTCGAGCGCCTTCAACTGATCCTCACTCTTTGCTGTCAGAAGGACACTGTATCTCTGGCCGTTGCCGATCTGCAGGAAGCCTGTCTCCAATGGCTTTGTGTAATGGCCATCTGCCTCGATGATATGCATATGGTGGCTCTCGATCGCCAGCGAAACAAAGGAGAGTGCCGTTGCGCCGATGAATCTCAGACGATACGTCTTTCCCGCCTCGACGGAGATCGCAGGCAACTTGCATGCACCGGTAGCATTCGTCGCAGGCCGACTTTGGCCATTAACCAGGATCGCTTCTGTCTCGCCGCTCCATGTGAAGTTGGTAGAAACTAGTCCATCAACGATTCCGTCGTCGGGCTCACTAAAGTAATCCGATATCATCACCGTTCGCTCCTCGTCATAGTGGTAGGGAGGCGGCTCGCTCGAGACGACAATCAGAGGACCCTTGGCTGTGACACTCTGAAAGTCGACGTGAGAGTGGTAGAAATAGCTCCCTGCAGAGCCGGGCTCGGGCTTAACTTCGTAGTCGAAGAAGTGGCCCGGGGGAATCGGCCATTGGCTCGCGGCCGGGGATCCATCGGAGAATGGGGCAGTGAATGCTGTAAGGCCATGCCAGTGCTGCGGCTGACTGAGTCCCGTCATTTTTGAAAGCAATGGCGGTTTGGGCACCTACAATTGTGGTATTCGCATCGGCCATGTCATTGTACACCCGGATCCAGCTGACCTCGCCATCTCGCAGCCGAAGTTCCGGGCCAGGAGAAGATCCATTGACTAGAACTGAATAGCGCTCTGAGCATGCCTCGCTGTAAATGTCCGCTGTAACCCGCAAGATATGGTCGGGTTGAAACGAGTGGCCGTGTTGAACGGTGCTCGCTCGACTGGACACTGCCAGCCCTAAGGGCAGGGCCAGACTGCTGTAAATTGCATGCATTCTGTCAAAATGCTTTCCTGTGCCTGGCGATAAGCTGACACTCCCTCCTTATAAGGAAATATCCTTAAAAACATAATACGAGACGTTCACAATGATCGGCATCCATCAGCAATACGATTGGTCTCTGCGTAAACGGCTGCAGGGCTCGATTGGGGCCCAATCCGCAAAAGAGCCGAATCCTGCGCCCTGGGAGGCCTCAGCCGCACTAGCGGTGCGGACAGTTCACTGTTTTATTCACAGTCTTGCAGGGGGCGATCAGCATTCGAGAAGGCTCAGCTCTTTACAGCCCACGTTGTGGACCAGCCTCGGCATAAACGAACCACGTTCTATTTGAACACCGTGAACTTCAAGTCCAACATTGATCAACGGCAAATACGCGTACTGCAACTTCCATAAAATGTGTTCGCATTGTAGTCTCCGCTCATTGTGCTAGGTTCGTTCTGGCCTACGTTTGGGCACCTGTGCCACGGCCTGCATTGTCCTCGCACAGACGCCCAAAATCTGATCTGTGTAAACGCAGAGTTGTTCAGAATAGTAGGCGCTGCATTGCTCCTCAAGTCTCCGAGTAAGTGACTTCTCTCGACAGAGATAACTACAATGGGGAAGATCAGGCGACCTGCCACTGACCAGAGCTTGGAAGGATCAGTCCGAAAATTCAGAATTCAACCAGGTGGCAGGGAACAAGCCATTGACAAACAGTCCCGACTCGTGCTATTAAAGGTCCATTATCCAATTATAGCCTCCGTAGCAACCGATACCATTTTTGTCTGGGGTAAGTCTCTACCGGCTACCCATTTGCTACCATTGCTGACATCAACGTGATGTAGTCCGGGTATTTTAGAGGTTATGTCTATCTATTCGAGCAGTCAGAGTTTGAATATGAACAATATGGCGTCGTTCTTGCCAAAATCCTGTCGACGAATCGAACGAGGACTATGCATCTCCGTCGGCTACTGCTTCATCCATAGGGATACCGTTAGCGTCAGGCCAGGGGCGACGCGACAAGCCGTCGCAAACTTTTACAAAATATCGGGCAGCAATCTAATGCGCTGCGCTGAAATAAGGTCGGGTACTAGCCCCTCAAGGTACACACCCTTATATAGGTGGTGGCACCGGGTAGCAGGCAGGGATGGGCATGACACAGGTATGGCCAATCGTGTTTACGCAAAAGCAAGACCATAGAGATTATGACCAGCCTATCTCCTGTAGAGCACGATGTAGCATGAGAGTACTGAATATTATCTAGTCAAGCTGCGACAAATTGTGAGCCCACTACAAGATTCTGGATCAGTCTTTGAGCTTCTCTCATCGATCCAACTGCAACAGCCAGGATGTCTGCCCGTTCCTGTTCCTTAACGGCCACATTCCCGGGTCAAGTAATAAGCTGCCACCTTGTATTGATCAGAACGGTTAAAAAAGTTGAAGGCGGGAGGTCGTTCATGTTCTAATCTCCTGATGCTCAAGCCAGGCCCTTGGCTCTCAAGTCCCTGGGTTACTGCATGCAGTAGAGCCTTTTCCCGCCTCATTCAGAGTTTTATCCATGCATTCCCACTAGTTCTGTGACTGAAGGCTCGGGGTAGCAAGGGTGACGCAACTCACGCCGAACGCCATTTTCTTGTGGGATGTTTGTGTTGTCTCCCTTGCAAGGTAAATATCCAGCAGCCTGGTGATGCCTACCACTCTGTGGCACTGTCGCGGCACCGCAACGTTTGCCAATGCGTCCGGCTGTTGTGAGCTGACAGGGTATTCTTGGACCTGCGCGCGAAGTTGCACTGATTTGTGAATATCGCTTGCAACGATAGTCAGGCATGCGCTTGACCATTGCGGCTCCTCGAGTGGATCAGCAAGTGTTGAATCCCAGGCTCAGTAGGGCTATCAAGGGAACGTTCACCTAGAGATCCCTCCCCATCAATCAGCAGCCGCTTGGCAGTCTGCGAACCAACCCTAGAGTTCATGTTGGCAAAATGTACCGGGCTCTGCCCGACGTCCTTGTTTACCCTGCCTGCGAAGGCCCGCACGCTTGCAAATGATTTGAGGTATATCGGCCAGGCGCGTACGGTGCCTCCGACGTACCTGGTCAGGACATTCTACAAAGCCATAGGCAAATTAAATTAAATAAATTAATATAAAAGAATACATCAAGAAAGCCTCGTTCGGTTTTTTTTATGATTCCTTGGCTGTGGTCGAGTGCTCAAGAATGCAAAAAATCTGGGTCTTGTACTGGACTAACACATAAGCGATGTTAACGTTCATGCCACTGGTTGTTGAACCTCTGTTCATCCTCCGCGATTGTCAAGCTTAAGCTCCTGTAGGGCTTGCAACTTCAATAGTCGACCTTATTGGAGTAGGCGAATGTGTCGAAGGTGTTATAATCTGGAAACCATCAAAGTTGACAAACCTGCAAGAATATATATCCACAAAAGCATAATCATTTATCCACCATATCAAGTCAGTCAAAGCACTTTAGTTATTTCCCTAGTAAATCTTTTACCTATCATTAACCACAAGTTTCTCCGATAGGGCGCTCGTATCCATGAAAACCAGAAATAATAATGGAGAGTGAGAGAGCTACCGACATAGCGAGGCCTCCCAATTCTCCCAATAAGCTCAACCATCTCCCTCCAACGGTCCATTTGCACAGCTATATCGTGTCTTTCACTTGTTAGCGGCCTGGAGTTAACTTCAGCAGCCGAGAGCACGATGACAATTTTAACCTGTACCCTTTCTGCAGTTGCGCAGTTGAACTACAGGTGGTGGGCCAGCCCAGGAGCATAGGACAGTGACGTCATAGGCCGGACAACAATAGTGCTACAAACTACGGGGACGTCTGCGGTAGTCAACATCGTATAGTAGTTCATCATTGGCTCGCATTCATGGGTCATACTTGTAGCACAGAAGAACGACCCATGAGCCTGCATCTGACAATAGCGAAAGGTGTGATAAGATCTCAGAAATGATATCATACTCGGACTAGATAATAGGACACCCGATGCCGAGGAAACGGGCCGTCTTTCAACGCATCCAGCCCCGGCTCAGACTACTCTGTACGGCTCAAAGTCGGGAGCTGTATTCATAAGCTGAGGAATGCCGAGTTGTGCAAATTTTGGTAAGCTTATGCCGTGCACAAACCGAGGTGGAATGGCTCCTTGCTCTTTAACTCTCATCGGCAAGCCTCGGCTGTCTCGGGATACCGAGTTCATCAGATACGGCCCATAGGATAAGCGCAATCCTGCATTACATGTGCCCGGCGAATCGCTCGATACACCGATTCACAGCGTGTGCTCTAAATTCCTGCCCTGATTAAAAAATGACGTATGGCTACCGGGCGCAGAGGGTCTGGGATTCCACAGTGGGGTATCTGTTAGTGCGACGGGTCTCGCTGAGGGAATCCGGTTGTCTGCTTGAGACCATTGCTTGTACCCGCTAAAATATGCCCTACACCGTCTTTACTGACGCAATTCGGCCTAGAGTAATGAAAAAGAAAAGAAGAAAAGATCGTGGTGTCACGTTGGGCGTATATGAAGATGGCTAACACCGCTCCCACCTCCCTTTGGTCCAACCTTCCCACATCCACGGCCACCAATGTCAGACCGCGAGATCCAGCAGGCACTTGAAAGTCACCGCCGGCCGCCCTCAGAGAAGGAGGGGAACCCAGACTATGGTGGCACGCCGGACGCGCCTATCATCCCCGACACCAGAATCGAGAGGGCCGAGAGGGAACATGCCGCTATCGAGAAGGAGAGTGTCCGTTCCGACGGGAAGCGCGAGCTCAAGGAATATGAATGTTACGAGAAGCTGGGATACTGCTGGCCGGCGTGGAAGAAATGGACCTACCTCGTCGCGGTCGCCTTTGTACAAGTGTCCATGAACTTCAACACCTCCGTCTTCCCCAATGCCGTCAAGCCACTCTCCGAGGCTTTCAATATCAGCGAGCAGCATGCGAGGACCGCTCAAATGGCGTACCTGGTGACATATTCTATTGGCTGTGAGCTGTGGGCGCCATGGAGTGAGGAATTCGGTCGATGGCCCATCCTGCAGCTGTCCATGTTCCTCATCAATATCTGGCAGATCCCGTGTGCTTTGGCACCCAACTGGGGGACTATCGTTGTCTGCCGTGCACTGGTATGGTTTCTGAGTCCCAGTATATGCCTGCCTGCCGGCATTCTGTCAGCTAACGGAAACAGGGTGGTGTCTCGACCGCTGGGGGCAGTGTGACGCTTGGTTTGATTGCAGATCTGTACGAGAAGGAAACGCAGCAGTTTCCACTCGCCTTCATCGTTCTCTCCTCGTGTATTGGAACTAGTATCGGTGGTGTCATCGGCGGCCCAATCCAGCGCTGTAAGTAGACCCCAGGTCGTCCCTCCAGTGCTCAACTGACCCGTCCTAGTCCTGCATTGGAAATGGTTTTTCTGGATACAGCTCATCTTCGGTGGTGTCACGCAGGCAATTATCTTCTTTATGCCTGAGAGCCGTTCGACCATCATCATGGACCAGGAAGCCAAGCGCATGCGCAAGTCCGGTGAGGATCCGAACGTCTATGGGCCCAACGAGCTGAAGAAGCCTCGCGTCTCGCTCAAGGAAGCCTTCCATATCTGGATCCGTCCGTTCCACATGCTGTTGACCGAGCCCATCGTCTTCTGCCTCTCGCTGCTGTCTGGTTTCTCCGACGCCCTAATCTTCACTTTCCTCGAAAGTTTTGCTATTGTCTACGAGCAAGGCTGGGGTTTCGGCATCCTCGGGCAGGCCTGGGCTGTGATCCCTATCAACCTGGCGTACTTCCTCGCCTACTTCAGCTACCTTCCGTTCTTCTGGCGCGACAGACATCTGCGCACAAAGATCGAAGGGGACGATATGCCACCGGAACGGCGCTTGAAATGGCTGCTGTGGCTTGCTCCATTGGAGCCCATTGGCCTGTTTGGGTTTGCATGGACCTCCTTTGGCAGAGAGCGCGGTATCCCGTGGATTGCTTCCATGATCTTCTCGACTTGTGTGGGGATCGCCAATTATGCCATTTACCTCTCGACTGTCGACTACATGGTCGCGGCGTATGGTGTCTACTCGGCGTCTGCTACTGGTGGTAATGCCTTTGCCCGCGACCTTCTCGCCGGTATCTCGGCTATGTATGCGACGCCCATGTATACCAACATTGGTGACAAGTGGCACGTCGAGTACGCATCAACTGTGCTCGCCTGTCTCTCCTGTCTGGTGGTCATTCCAATCTACGTCTTCTACTGGAAGGGACCGCAGATCCGCGCGAGTAGCAAGTTTGCCCAGGCGCTTGAGGCCGAAAACAAGACCAACCAAGGACGCCGCGTTAGTCGGATGAGCAGCCAGGGTTGGGGCTCGGTCTAAGCTCTAGAAGTTCGAAACAGTGTATATACCCCATCGTTCATCTGGATATATTCTATTTCACAAAGTGCCACGAATTTATGACCAGTATTTGTACATATTTTCTGTCTTGTTTATTACGGAGCCGATAAAAGGAGATGCAATGACAACCAGGTGCTAGAAGCCTGAATTGACCTGTTCCTGCTGCTACTTTGTAAGCTCGAACTGGAATTCAACCCGCGGTACATCCGAGGTATTTGCCGGCATAGAGAAAGTCGCATTCCAGAACTCGAAGCCACTGGGTCATATTAGCCATAACCTCCCCGGTAGACAGGAATAATCAACTTACTGAATGACGTCGCAGGCGCCTCCGAGCAAGCCACAGAACGAAATCTGGGGAACTGGGTCTACGGTGCCGCCGACCTTGATGCTGAGACCGTCCACATCGGCAAAACTGCTGATATCCCTTTTCTTACCGAGTGGGTTGGCGGCGAGAACGAAAGTGAATGTGCTCGAGGAATTACCAAGAGGATAGGTGAGGTTCAACGAGTACGGTGCGACCTCAGCCTTCAATGCGGTCTCGGTGGGATACAAGTTGAAGTAGCCGATGGACTCGTCAGAACGCAGCCACTGAACGACTGAGGGACTGAAAGAGCTGGAGTCCTTAGAGAAGCCACCCACAACGCTCTGATTAAAGGACTGGGTGCCGATGCTCAGGTTGGCTGAAACCCAGGTAGTGACGTTCCGCGGCTCATAGTCGGCTGGAGGGGCATAAACATGGCCGTTGTAGGTACGTTCACCGGAGAACGCGGTTAGACTCGAGATTACCGTGTCTGGAATCAAGGTCTTATGGAATCCGGAGAGGACAGCAATGACCGGTGCGACCTCGAAATCATCGGCATGGGCAAGCGTCCAGATGGGAGAGGTCGTGTTCCAGGCGCTCTCCTTTCCAACCAGCGCCCATACCCAGAGGGACATGATGGCGACGTAGTTGTTCATATCATATCCGTATGACCTATCCCATGGGCCGGCAAAATTCCTCATATAAGGGTTCCAGAAGAGTGACTCGTACTCCCATATCTGCTCGATGAGACGTCCCGCGTTACGGCCAATGGTGGCGTTCGTCGATCCCAAGTACTTCGCTGCAATAGTGAGGGCGTAAAGCGAGACCCCTGCATATGTTGGACCGTTAAACTCGGATAGTGTGTGGTTACGGTCAAAGAGGTCGAGGAAATCGGATGCGTCCGCATCACCAGCGGCGGTCATATTGGCATGGTTCAACCGACGACCCGTCCATGAGCTGGCCACGGTCCTCATCAGCCAGGCGTTCGAATAGGCTGGATACAGATTGTCCTCGTCCACGCCGCCGACGCGGTAGCTGTCGCCTTTAGTGCTGTTGTACACGCTTTCGAGGATCAGGTCGCTGAGGTCTGGAGGCAGAAGGTGCTGGAATTCCTCGTAGATGATGATCAGCGCGGTGCCAATGAATCCTCTCCAATTGGGATCCCACGAGTTATAGATCTGTTTGCTTCCTTTAGCCGTGAGCCCTGAACGATCGATTCCTGAGACGGAGACTGACCACCGGAGGATAAGCCGCAGTGCCGACGGTCGGCTGCTCGGGGTATTTCGTGTAGTCGCCGTACCACTGCACTGTTTCGTTCTTCTCCTGATCGCCAATGACATTCCTGAGGATCTTAAACGCTTCCTCGGCGTCGCTGCCCTGATTCCGCTGCAACAGTCCAATCGAGTACCAGACTGATGACCGCGTTTCATGCGGGCCAGCAGCTAGCGGGAAGTAAAAGTAGCGCAGGTATGAAGCTGCAGGATCGTAGATGGCGTCCTGCAGTGTCATGGACTCGTCGAGCAGGCCCTGTGCATGGTAGCTCAACTGCGCGCACTGCACGGCCCTGGCACCCAGCAGGGGGAGCAACCAACGGGCCTTTGCCAGCATTTCGAGAAACGAGAACCGAATGGACCGCGATTCTTGCCATCGCCGTCGAGGTCTATTTATTTATTTTATTGGCTTACCCCGCCGGAGCTCGCTTACAGAATTGGAGTAATGGGGAAGTCACTAGGGGTCACTAAGAACGAAACCGGTCAAAGATTGACTCCAACGGCCCGGTGGGTGCACTCGTCTCTCTTATCTCATGATTATAACAACAAATGATAAGCTGATACGACACTGGGGATACTAGAACCCCATTTAAAAAGCCTGGTCAGCCCTTGGGAAGACCAGTCCGCGGAAAAATCCGACAGCCAAGATGAAGACGACCAAAGAGATCAGTGTCTCTCTCGCGCAGGATGCGTCCGACATGGATGCCGACGAGCTACGCCTAGCTCAAATGGGTAGATGAGCCACCATATTATATTTACGTACAATAAACGAAGAAAAGTTGCTGACCAACCAGGCCACAAGCAAGAACTGGAGCGCCACTTCAGCATCGTCTCCCTGATCGGCCTCGCCTCCACGACAACAATCTCATGGACAGGACTCGGATTAAGTATCGTGACGGAGATTAATGCGGGGGGGCCAAGCGCGATCATCTATGGCTTTATCCTGGTGACGATCATGCAGTCGTTCCTCGGTGCATCGCTGGCCGAGTTCGTCTCCAGCTACCCAACCGAGGGAGGCATGTACCACTGGATCGCAGCTATTGCGCCCAGAAGGTTGAGCGCCTTCTTGAGCTTCGTTACCGGCTGGTTGACGGTGGCTGGCTGTAAGTCTGCTGCAGACTTGCAGACTCGTAGACAAACGACCCGAAGATAGGGCTGACAGTTGTAGGGATCTTCACCACGGCATCGACCAACCTCATCTTCGCCCAGATTGGTAGGGTTCGAGCCAAATCGCCGGCTCTAGTCCATGTTGAGTGCTGACCGTCCCCTAGTGCAGGCACTATACTCGCTCTACCACGCGGACGTGGCGATCCAGACGTGGCAGACGTTCATCATCTACCAAATCCTCAACATCCTGACAGCCTCTGTTGTACTGTTCGGGAACCGAATCATCCCCTCTCTCAACAAATTCTCTCTCTTTTATCTCCAGATCGGCTGGTTGGTCGTCCTCGTCACAGTGGTCGCGTGCGCTCCGACGCACCAGAGCGAGGAATTTGTCTTCCGGACTTGGATCAACAATACCGGCTGGGACAGCAATGTCATTTGCTTCATCACTGGCCTCGTTAATCCACTGTATAGTCTGGGTGGTCTGGACGGGATCACGCATATAACTGAAGAAATGCCCAATGTAAGCACCACTCGATCGTCAGTGGAAAGCCTTTGCTCGTACTAACAAGGGGATAATAGCCCTCGCGCAACGCCCCGTTGGCAATCGGGATAACTCTCACTATCGCATTCACCACCGGCCTCAGCTATCTCATTGCCCTCATGTTCAGCGTCCAGGATTTCGCCGCGTTGTCGGATACCAATACCGGCCTGCCTCTGACCGAACTGTTTCGCCAGGTGACCGAGTCCGTCGGCGGTGCCTTTGGGTTGACCTTCATCCTCTTCATCGCGTTGGGCCCTTGCGTGGTCTCGTCCCAGCTGTCCTCGTCGCGAGTCCTGTGGGCCTTCGCCCGCGACAGTGCGATGCCGTTCTCCGATACATGGGCCCGGGTCAGCAAGAGATTCGGCATTCCATTCAACGCGCAGCTCTTGGTCGCCGCCGCCATTGCAGCCCTTGGCTGTCTCTACCTGGGCAGTAGCACAGCATTCAATAGTATGTTGGGTGCTGCGGTCACCATCAACAATGTTGCGTACCTGATTCCAATCTCCACTAACATGTTGACTGGCCGCGCCAACATGCATCGAGGATCGTTCCACATGGGCAAATGGGGCTGGCTCGTCAATAGCGTCACAGTCGGATGGCTTCTGTTTGCCATCATCTTCTTCAGCTTCCCGTACAATATGCCAGTGACGGTGGAGAATATGAACTACACCTGTGTCGTGGTGGGTGGGATACCTATCCTCATTCTGGTCTGGTGGTTCATGGGCAATAAGCAGTACAGGGGCAAGATTGCACGGGCCAAGGAGTAACATGGCCTTGGGTGAATATGGAGGTAGTGCAGTGACAAATTGAGGCAGCTCTCAAATTCACATGAGTAGATGCAGGTGTATAGGTATTCACCGCACAAAACCGTTGACCGTCGCGCCATGGCGTGCTGGGAAAAGTATCAGTCGGAAGCCCTAAATTGTCCCACGCAGAGCTTCTACAGTTGGAGTCGGCGTTCTACCTGGTAAGACTGCAGGTAGGCTCAGGGTTGCCAGCCCTTAGTGGGGTTCTTCCACCTATATGAAGCCCATAACGGAGGGTATTCACAATAGGCTCTAGAATTTCTGTTCCAGCCCAGCCCCTACGCCTTATCCATATATTGCACTTTGAATTATTTTGAGCAGACCTACGATCTAGCCGTTTCAGGCTATCGGTGCATCTTGAAGGGACATCCTACAGATTTGGTCATTATTTAGTAATAGGCAGTCAAAGCCAACGCCAGAAGTGCCTGATGACAAGGTACAGGATCCATGGTTACGGCAGCACACTGGTTCTTGATATTTTGTATATTCCATAGAGTTGTAATTATGCTGGTAGAAACGTCATTTACGCCCAGGGGGACGTTGTCTGGGAGACGTTGCGCAAAATCCAGCCGATTCCTCTACTAAGCATTTTGCCAGCTAAGATGAATATTCGTGCCAAGTGCATAATGCAACGTGCTTGTGAAACCGAATTATAAGGTGAGGAGAGAGCAAGGTCGCAAGTCGCCGGAGAGTCTCTCCTTATAAGGGTACGATGATAATTCATTGATAAACGCATCCATGCAACCCCATTCTTCTAAACGTTCGCAATCACAGAAGCAACGCAATACTGTCCAGGTATTCTGCTGAGATAGTCTGGGAAGAGAAAGGCAGTAAATGCCCGTTTAGTTAGTTTACATGTCAAGTTAGTTCAACCGATTGTGGGCAATTGAGCATGCTCAAAAATATATATTTGCCATAATAATAAATAACCGTGGTTAAATACCATCATCAACCATTGCATTGACCAACAAAACATTGCGATCGCCGTTAGTCTCACTCCATTCGTCATTGTAATTCAGTCCATACGGCCAAAAGTGACCGCCACCGCAGTTAATAACGGCGTCTGCGCCATCCCACGATCGAAGGAGAGGAAGGGCAGTAGGCCAGTCACCGTCTGCGCAATGCTGATCAAAGGCAGCCGTCTGTCCAACGCCCAGAGTGTGCGAAATTTCATGCAGTGCTGTGCGTTCGTTCATATAGGAGCGATCGCTACCGAATCGAATGGTGCCGTCGTAGCTTGCCTCGGCGGTCGGGACGCCGGGGACATAGTAAACATAGATCGACTTGCTAGCATCACCAAGGCGGGCGTGACGGGCGACGGCCGCTTTTATTGCTGCTTCAATCCGGCTGTAGGCATCGGATTCGTCGGCAGAGGGATTGGCGGACTTGTCCAGAGACCAGGTCAAGGCAGCGGAAGCGCAGGAGGCAGTGGCAAGCACAGCAGCAAATAGAGAGGTAAGCATGATGGGCATGAAAAAAACGAATCTGAGTCTAGCGACTGTCAATTCAATCAAGCCGGGTGGGAGAAGATGGGACAGTGTTGCTTTTATATTCTTGGGTCACATGTGGTGAGCGGAGACCTACCCGTTGGCTTGTCTTCAGTTTATTAAACTACGGTCAGATATTGACGCACTGCAACGGACTGACCCAACTCCACCACTCCCAGGCCTAGTAAACAAACGCCAAGGGCAGTTGGACGGAGTCGGCCTGATGGATGTGCCCGCCAAGGGACGATCCCTCCTTGCATGTTTCAGCATGAATCACAACCGGCAGCCCGTCCGCTCTGTAAGTGGGATGTACGCAGCTGTTGGACGTGAAGCCCAGGAGCTACATTTTCCTCGCACGATAGTTGCAGATATATAATCCTCAAGAAAGACGGACACGATGATTCTCCCTGCTTGTAACAACGTGTGAATTAGGGCAGTCTCATCACCCCCGAGCGAAGAGTGACCATTTACCGCAGGGTAGTCGAGCTGAGCCTGGACAGGCTCCTGGTTATTACGGCTCTGAAGGTGTAAATGCGGACGGCGAAGACCAGCGTGACAGCCAGGGTCCGCAGCCAGCGGAAATGAACAGGTACCGCAAGATACCGGAAAGGATAGGGTATCGACCAGTATCAAACTAGCTTGTCCAACAAGATATAGAGCCCATCCTGTTCGTGGTGATACCAATGATTGCCAAAATGGATAGTTCATGGATCTGGCAGCCGAGCAGTAGTAGGCCTGTACAGTGCTCATGAAGAGATATTATCAGACACACCCATAGCTACGATACTGCTAGGCGATGAAGGCGAGGTCAAGCAGAATCCATCGATCAGCCTGGGGCAAACTTCTCATACGCCTAGATGCCGATCCGACAAAAAATGGCAGGGTACACCAGCGGTGTGCTCGCGGCTGATATAAGAGTTGTAAATCGCGTTGTCTGATATGGCACCTGTAGCCAATTCCTGCAGGTCACGGCCGGGATACTTGGTGCCAACAGAAACTGTTAATAAAGACAAGACTGAGACCCTGTATGAGTTCGAGACGTTGGCGCCAGAAGCAATCATAATTGCAAGTGATATAAGTCCAAACCGGAAATCGGCGCCTTACAAGGTGTCTGCGGGACAGGTGGTGAGGGTAACCACGCTTGCAGAGAATGCTATCAAATTAGTCAGTCTGAATCAAACACCTGATGAGTGTTGGGAGCCCAAAGGATGAGATTGTTACGAGAGAGTGCCTACAAAAAGGCATAGTTCCGAAACAGGCGGATGCACAGGCTGAGCTCGAACACCTTGGCTTTTTGGCAAGCAGTGTCTGAATCTCTTTGTTTGTATTGCTGTAAGAACTGGCTTAGGTGAATTATCAATGTAGTTCTGGATGGATAAGTGCTAGTTCGGCATCTAGTTGATTTATACTTGGTGTTATAATCCATGGATTTCACGGCCCCTGCATCTAACAGACGTGTCTCAGTGCAAAGCAGCGCCATTATTCACTACCAGGCCAACTCAGAGTAGAAGCAAATTTCTCCGGTTCCTCTTCCCATCCGCAATTTCATTCAACCTGTTTGCATCCTGCAGTGCTAAGGTGAGGTCCTCCAGCCTGCCCGGTTCAATCCGGTATCCCACACAGCCTCTCCAGCTCGTTCAGCCAAAGCACTTTGACCAGTCCCAGGGTTATGACTTCCCGATCCACGAGGTACAGCACTGCTTGCACCTGCATGGAGATGCGAGCAAGTTCCCGGAGAGTCTCCGGAACGGCCTCAATCCGCTCGAGGATATCCTCGTTGGTCATGCCATTGTTATATTGGAAGTCGGTTTCATCATTACTGAGAGGACGGGCGTCAATGAATTCTGTGAATGCCGGAATCCGCACAAGGACTCGTCTCCAGGAATCATCCCCGTCCTCGAAAGCGTATAGTGCTTCGTTATCGAGGATCTCGTTTTCCAGATACCCTGTCACATCCGCGGCCGTTGCCAACTACTCGTATTTGGTCGCGAGCGCGGGGTCGTAGCATGTCCGCAGCCAGAGCGGTGCAGTCTGGCCAGAGCAGAAGTTGAATGCACTGATCTTGCGCCCCTGTGTGGTCTGATTTGAGCCGAGAATTTCCTCGGTGAGCTCCTTGGAGGCCGCCGCTGGACGAACGGCGCCTACTAGGGACTTGTAATACGGCTATTGACGAGTTTTACCAGTCAATCCAGAAAGGCAGAAAAGCGTCTTGGCGCCCGGACCCATCGTTGAAACAATGTGAGGCGCTGGTATTCCCAGGCTAATTGTTCCCATTGCCGTTTGCTTCCCTCTTCACCGGCTGGGGTGTTGTAGTCCCATTTTTCCTGCGGTGGTAAGGTTAAGAGGCTTGCTTGGTAGGCGAGGCGGGTAGCATACAAGGCCGAACAGGTCAAACGGCAAAAGCCCGAATTGAGTGTCCTCTAGTTCGGACTGCTGTTCGAGTAGCATGGTGGGTGGCAATCTCGCAGTGTTTCAGCGGGTGCGGGTAAGACGGAACTTAGAGGCAGGCTGGTCGAGGGCGAAAAGAAGCGAGGGCGCCAAGGGTTCTTATATGAGCAAGTTTCAGATCAGGCGCACCGTTCTAGAGAATGTACTCATATATGATGGAGCTGGGATCGCTGTGGGTGACTAAAAAGGCTCCACGTCAATCGGCCGCTCCATCCCTGCGCCCCGTAGCCTATCGCTACACTTGGCCAGCTTTAGGGTTTGTATGAGAAGCGTGCAGCAAGAAAGATATAAGGAGGCCCCGAGTATATGACCTGGGAGATCACGGCCCTCCTAGGAAGCAACGTCATGAAGAGATTCTCCGTCTTTATCCTCACTGGGGCAGCCCTTGCATACGCCCCGCGCCTCAAGCGGCCCGATGGCCCTGTTGATCCCTTCTACCTCGCCCGACTGCACGTGGTATGACACTGCGCTGGACAAAACGTTTGACTGAGACTACTTTGAGTCAATTTGGGCATTGACACATGACAATTTGTCTCTTACGTATGTGCTACTGTTTTTCCACAGTGCCGGCGTCGTTGGAGCTAATAGGCTTAAAAGTGAGAACCCAGCCGTCAGGGATGACTGCAGCGATGCCTTCCAACCATCGCCCTACTATTTTTTGTCCATGGAATCGTTTCAACGTTCGCGATGGATGAGCAAATTGTACAAAGTAGCACATAAAAGGGGTAAAGATTATGCCCCATCCCGCATACAGCCACTGGCCCACGCAGCATGGCGCAGGCCTGGTCTTGCAGGCGTCCAGTAGATGCCAGTGCAGCACCCGCCAGGGGAATGTTATACCAAATCGCCCCTCGGCAAACTAAAGGCAAGCCCATAGTCAGTCACCAAGTGATAAATATACCGGAGAGCCCCCATCACCCACGTGAGGAGACGAGTGTCGCGTTTGGTTGTAGCGAAGAGAGGCAACGTACGGCAGAGTGGTCGAACTGAGCGTGGAACAGTTGCTTCTGGTTATTGCGGCTCTAAAGATACCAATCCTGATGAGCCGTTTATTCCCTGAAAGCTTAGTTTCTGTATTTTTTTCTACTTACACTCTCCTTTCTTGTGGCCCTAGGACCATACTTTGCAACATGGCAGTACAGCGTTGACCATGGCTCCTCCATCCCCGTAAACAAAGCTTGAGAAAGCCATCTATCCACTATCCTGATTATAGGTGCGAAGGCATATTATCTGTAATCTCAAGGCGTGGAAGCCTAGATTCCTCCGGAACCCCGTGGCGCGCCCCGACGCAACCTAATGTGTTCTCCTAACCCTAAGAACACTCCAAGTGGAACCAGTCTTTTACTGTTCAGTCTTAAGAGATTAGTCAAAGCCGAGTCCGAGTACGAACATTCATTTTGAGAACAGCTATTTCATAATCGCGCCGTAACACCATTCCCAATAGAAGTCAGACAAAAATAAATGGTACGTACTGTACCCCATCCTGGCCAGAAATTTGAGGTATAAAAACACTACTGGAACGGGAGAACCTTCAACAATCATATTATTCCTCACGCTTTCCTCGCGTTTCTGGTTTGACCTTAAATTATCTTACTGGTCATGACGAACTTTTCTCTTTGCTCGCTTGCAGGTATTCAGACCCCGACTGTGTTCGGGGCTGAAATTTCTCTTTCGGCGACTTGGGTCACTAACTGCACGTCCTACATCCCGTACAGCTTCAACTACAACGGGGATAAAATTGACTTAGAAAATGCCAAATTCTGGAACGTCACCGTGCAGTACACCCATCCCGGCTACAAGGATACCATCACCGTTGAGACCTGGCTTCCCGAGCCGGCCAACTGGAACGGCCGCCTGCAGGCAACAGGGGGTGGCGGATGGGCTGCAAGCTGATTTGTGCTGGACTGGGTAAGGATACTACAGGACCCCGTGCATGGGCGGTCACCAACCCGGGCGACGTGGGCTGGGTGGCGGTGGAAAATTCTGGGTCGCGTGCCTACAATGACCAAGCCATCATTGGAAAAGAGTTGGTGAACAGGTTCTACGGACGTGCTCCTGAGTATTCCTACTGGAGCGGCTGCTCATAGGGAGACCAGCAGGTATTGATGATTGCCGAGCGCTATCCCACAGCCTACGACGGTATAGCCGCCTCTGCCCCCGCCCAATCCTTTACCAAATCTACTTCCTCCCTCTACTATCCTCTCATGATGCGCGTTTGGCATAGAGTGAACCCGCTAGTCTGCGAACTGGACTTCCTGACAAGTGAGGCCATCGCCTACTGTGATCCCCTGGACGGTGTGGTGGATGGGCTTATCTCCAACATGAGTGCGTGTAACTACGACCCTTATACTGCCGTGAACAAGACCTTCATCTGTGGCTTCTTGAACAGCACGATCGCGCTCAGTCAAGGCGCCGCGCTCACCGCCGACGCCGCCTTGTTGGGCGCGCGCACCACGGACGGCCGCAAGCTCTGGTATGGGTACAACCCGAGGTCTGTCATCAGTAGTACATTTGGTGCTCAACCAGGATACAACAGCTCATTGACCACCGCCGTGAAAGATGAGTGGTTCAATCTCTTTGTCGCGAGAAATATCAGCTTTAACACAGCTGACTTGAGCCACAAGGAGTACAAGGATTTTTTCAACCTCATCATTTCCGAATATGGCAGCTCCTGGAACGCAGACAATGCAGACTTGCACGCTTTCAAGAAAGCTGGAGGCAAGCTCCTCACATATCATGGCATGGTACGTCCCTTTCCTCTCTTCTACTCCTCATGTTGCCGAAATTATCGAAACTCTTACGCTGTAACTTACCCATCGCGTGTTCGCCGAGCAGGCCGATCCAAGTATCCCCACCAAGGGTACTGAATACCTTTACAATGAATCCCGGGCGTTCTGCCCAGATATTCAGGACCTTTGGCGCTTTTTCGAGTCGCCGGGTCTGGGGCACTGTGCCGGCGGCCTCGGCGGCCAGCCGACCACCGTCCTCAAAGCTCTCCAGCGCTGGGTCGAAAATGGTATTGCCCCAGACACCTTGCCCGTGGAATACCCGTCGCTTGGAAATGGCCTCTACCGCAATCTGTGCCATACATTGGCGGCAATATCACCTCGGCTGAAAGCTTCCGTTGCACTTAAGCGATGGGGATGATACGACCACTGGGGCTGTTGTGGCTCGTCTTCGCACCATCGACTTAACTGGATTTTAATTCTTGCATTCTTCATCTGGAAAGATGCTAGATTTTTCAATGGCACCTTATTTGCTGTAATATTTTCTACTGAAACATTCCAGAGGCTATGAAGCCGCGCGCCAGAGGCCGCATAGCAGAAGGCACATAACATAAAGTGTATGCAGATCGTCAAAGAAGTCAAATAATATGGCTGCATTAGGAAAACATCATAGAGTAATATACAGGCATTATACAGGCGTAGAGACACAAGACTAGCCTCTCTCAGACCCGCGGTCATCGAGCTGGAGAAAGCCATTGGAAGACCTTCGGGGTGATTTACCCACGTAGTCAACGGAGTAAGATACCGTCTTGGAGATATTGACCTTCTGTAGCGGGACTTTCATTGAGTGGTTGGACCGGCTGGGTCCATTGTACTGGTTCTGCAGTCCGGCGGAGGCCTCCCCAGTCGACACGCCGACGATGCCCGGGGAGAAGCTGGCGAGCATGGCTCTGGTAGCCGGAAGACAAGCGCAGGTGATGGCGATCTGACACTCGATGACAGACCAGCGATTCAGGGCCTCCATTTCATCTATGTTCCTTATTAGCCATCTGTTTCTGCCCGAAGCCAGGGGGAGGTGCTGACAGGTGGGATTGTCGTTCGAACTGTTTTGCGAAAAGACAATGACACGGACAATACCGATGATCGTGAGACTACGTGGTCGATTAGTTCCAGGCGCTCGAAGTGAAGGCATTACACTTACACTAATCCCGAAGCAAACATGACCGCCACGCCGATCTTCTTTCGCTGGGACAGACTCAGTTTCGAGACCTCATAAATAGGCATCGCGACCATGACAACGTCGACGATGATGTTGACGATTCCATTCGCGTAGGTCGCGGCAATAAAGTTGATGCACTTGCCCTGCTCGAGGCCCTCCCATTGAGTCCAGGCTAGATGGACAGGTATACAATGGAAGCTGTCAAGGAGCATCCAAGTGATGGCGATCGCGGAGTTGATTCCAATCATGATGTATCCAACCCAGCGGAAGGTGCTGGAACGGAAGATCCGAAGGAGGAAGAGACAGACCGAGATTTTGGCGAGCGATATCAGAGCTTTGTATGCTAAAACGAACGCGTAGAAGCGCTGTGCGAGGAATGAGGATCTGTCAACTGGGCCCGGTATGGCGAGACGTACCTTGTATGCTTTGGTGATGTTCTCTTGGGGATAGATATCCCATATGTTCTTCGCAAATCCGTAATCAATCACTGAAAAGTTAGAAGCTATCGCATAGGAGGAAGCATCAAAACATACTGGAGATATTGACAGAAAAGACCACGATTCCCAAGGCCTGCCTATATTAATGATGTCCATCAATCAGTATACAGTATGGGTGACTCACATAGGCTACCGTTAAAGTGTAGTCGTCCGAGCCCCATCCTCCACCGAGATGCATAGCTTTGGTGACCATTCGAATCACAAAGAGAATTGTGGCAATGGCAAATGGGATAATCGTGCCCGGGTCTGCCTGAGGATAGCGCTGGGATATAGGAATGTCACATTGGCGCGAGCCAACATATTTAGCCACTAATCCACGGTCTCGTTAGACATGCAAATATAACACCCAGCCGTTCTACCCAGCTATATGCGACACCTACGGAGTGCATCTTTCATAATGCAGTGAGACGTGACACATTTGGACAGGGCCAACTGGTAATTCTCGTCTGAGCACAGACATGTTGTGTCGGTAGGTGAGCACGACGTCTGACTCTCGATCAATTGTCGCTGACAGTCGACCTTTTTTCACATTAGAGTTGGATCACTGAGACGACGGGAGTGCATACAGCGCATTGAGGAGGACTCGGGAGCTCCGCAGTCGCAGTCCAGACGAAGCTCAGGAGAGCAACAATGTAAACAACGAGAGCGTATCTGTGCATACTGACGGTGAACTCTCTGGCATTGAGGAGCCGAGAACTTACAGATGGCCAGCTGCCATATAAAAACACTTATCAACCACAACAGACAAGCCCCGCCAACGTAGCCTGACGACATCTCCACCAAAAGAATTGGTTCAAGCATGGGGGCAAGACCCTGGAACCCAACTGTCTAGGGTTCCACCTTCGCAAAAGCCTATTCGTCGGTATACCTGATGCGACCAGTACATTATGTCAGTCATAATCTCGACAGCCACTCATGGGTCCCCGATTACCGGTGATCCATGGGTTCCAGTGGCGTTTAATGCCCGATCGGCGTGCGCTGCCAGACAAAGCTTAGCACTACCCCTCGAGGGTCATCCCAGTCTGGGAGTTTCCTGCTGCATTCGGATATATTACCCACCAACTGTCAAAATACTGTGGTGCATTGGACGTCGAGCTAGCGGAATGACAATGCTCCACCAGGTCGATCCCTGCCAGGCTCGTGGAATAGTTTCCGCAATCGGGCGTGATATGCACGGGGACACGCGGCCGAGATTTCGATAGACGACAGATTGAACTTTCCCGAACAGGAGACTGGCTACGGGCCGTGCAGATTCTCGCTGTACGCACAAGGACCGTCTAAATCCGTGCATAGTCTTGCAGATTCAAGATGCGAACATAGATGTTAGTGGAACTCATGACGCTCCTTCGGAGAGAACTGGTTTTAGGGTTGTAAGCTAGAGTATAAATATGGCCATATTTACTCAGAATAGGTCTTGACATTCACTCTGAGTAGATCTTTGCAATTACTCCCCACCAATGTGGGCTCAGGACTGGGCAGTTTAGTGTATACCAGTGGCCGCCCGCCACCTGGAAAGCGGAGGCCACGATATTAGCTTTTAACTAGCTCATGCACCTACTATCGAACTCTATTGGTGAATCTAATGCTGGTGCCAACGAGGCCGACATTCAACGTGGTAATAGATCCGTAGGCTCGTAAGCCGCTGCTCAAGCCCAAGAAGTCACAGCTATTATGCTCTATGTGGAGGAGCTGAGGACGTTGCGCCCGCAGCCGCATCGGCGGTACTCTCCGGGGTCGACTCGTTCTTGAGCTTTCCCCTGTGGTGAGAACGCACGTGGATATGTTTGAGCGAGGTCATGGAAAGTATAGTGTTATGGTTCAGGGAGGCTAAATAACCGTCTTGCATCGGCAGTCCTGTGTGCCGTCGAGAGCTATCTAAACCACAGTGTCTCAGCAATCCGTCTTTGTAATTGGTATGCAGAGGCAGACTTGGCCGATATCAGGGAAATCTCAAAGAAGACAGAGCTTGGAGATTGAATGTGCTGCTCTAACTCAGCAGAATTTGTCGCTGGAGTTAGATGATTGGATCTGGCCAATTTTCTTGAGCAGAGATTATGACGGAGATATCCGTATCGCACTCCTGGCAATAATTGAACGACTTGAAGACCCAAGTTTTCTTTACGGCGGGTCCGTTGTTGGCGTCTTGAACTAGGGCTATTCGGAAGACGCTTCTGGATTTTGCGCTGTCTAACCATGGCGGACCGTCCAGCATTACCCAAGGATGAAGAGAAGAGGCTTGTAGGAAGTGATAACTGCGAGTTGACCATTCATCTCTGTAAGGAGCCAGTCGGCTGAGGAGTCGCGTGGGGAGGGGTTGATAGCGTGAGCTGGTTGAGGATATGCGAAGAGCATGCGAAATAGGCAACGGCAGAAAACAAGTACCAGAGAAAAGGATACCATAGTCAAATGGCGCCAATAACGCAAGAGAAACATCACTTTATTCTATTACCATCATATATCCACCCCATAGTTGATTATCATATCTAAAAACGGTGCCGATAGTGTAGAAGATTAGAAGGTCTGGGAGACCGATACGTCTGAGATTGGCAAGACCCTTACGTACCAGTCTCCAAGTCCAGACTTGCCTCGGTTACGACGGCAAAGATGAGTGGAGGTAATGATCTGACGTTCCTGACTAGTGTCGGTGCGAAACGCGCACTGTGCGTCAGTTCGCGATTGATCAATCATGCTATTGGAGGTCACCCACGCTGATCGCAGGTTATCGGGGTCGTTCATGGCCATGGCACACGGTCCGCTTCTATCTTGTCGATCCTCCAAGGCAATATGTTCACGCTGGCCCCTTTAAAATCTGCGGCCCTCGTTCGGCCATGACTGGCTCCAAGATAAAGCCATTTTGTGCCTGGGGCCTCGTTCGGCTACGGCACGCGTCTGGATCCCGAGGAGCACTCACCAAGCTGCAGCCTTTGCTTGCTGCAGTGTGATGTCGATATGCTAATAATTCGCAACGGCTAGGTACTTCAGTTGCAAGGAGGAGAGCTCGTCCACGTTCCAGTTATAACCTAGTTAGTTCCCAGGTGGGAGGAAAATCTACCTAAATTCTCCCTCTCCGCGAGGACTTTGGCACAGCAGCGGTAGGGATATGTGAGCAAGAGGGTTGGCACGGGATTCACATGTTTTTCTTCGTCTATAGACAGAATGAGACCTGTGAAGGCGGTTCCTACCTGCCCCAGGCCCGGGTTCGCAGCAACTCAGATGCATGCCAAGGAGATTCTGCTTTAGGCTTTGCGTATTGTTAAGATGTTATTCCCATTATGGGTATCCCGCTCCGACGCTGGCTCAAGATTACATGATTCCTGATAATTGGGCCCTAAGCCCTGCTAAGTATTGATTATTTTTCCTACCTATGTACCTGCTTGTACCTCACTGTGGTATCAGTCTTACTGCTGCCGGTTCCATACTGCTTCATAGTTGGAAATTGCTTCTCACGCAGAGCCAGCATACTTTACAAGAATGTCATCACAGAAAGAGTTGATAAGAGTCGGTGCTTGAGAAAAATTGATAACAGATGAGGTTAGTGTGCTTGGTAGGGAAGTCATCCGCTCGAGCTAGAGAGACCTCCAGGAGGAACCGAGGAACCGAGTGCAGAGACCGACTACAAAGACCGACTGGAGAGCCCGACCGACTACAGACAAGGACTGCTCACAGTACAGATTAAGACTCCACCTTCGACTAGGACAGACTCCACGGTAGGATCAACTAGAGACTGGGCGCCCACTACAATGCAAGAACCAGCCGGGAATAGGACCGGACGTAGTAAAGATCTACTGACCATTGATGTGGTACTAGACAGTACCGCACGGTCCGAGTAAAGACCGATTACAAAGTAGGGACAGACTTTAGGGTAGGGACCGTGGAGAAATCAAATCTTCTCAAGGATCAGGCACTGTTTAGGTCAACTCGTAAGGTGATATCCCTCTGATAGGCGGCGAAGTATACAGGCTATTTAGACTTGGGGATCTAAACTGAAGCCCCTGGGCAGCCTCTCTGAAGCAGCCCGTCCAGACCATACTCTCTACTGACCTCTGTCAGGGAGTAGTTCTCCCAGCTGTAACCTTCTAACAGATGTTGCCATCGTGCATAGTAATTCATGTAGCAGAACTGACAGCCCCTGTTGCCAGTGACAACTGCCTTTGAATTTCTAATAAAACCGCAAATGGTTGTGTATACATGCTTACCATCTCCTGCTTGTTGCCAATATATGGAGAAACGAAGGATGACAAGCACATTATCCATTTTCTGATTGCCGAGCCCATTTGCATATCCTTTCACTGCCCGCAAGGGCAGAAGAGGTGCATGACAATTCTCAAGGACAGCCCCTCTACCCCTGTAGAGAGTTGGTCGCCTTCTCGTAGGCGGCGCGTGCAGCTAATATAGGGCAAAAATCATTTTTTAATAATTCTAGTACTCAAGGACTATCTTTAGCCTGGGGAACGGTACTGCTTAGCTTGATCACAGCAGACGTCACTATGCGGTCTGAACATGCACTATCGGCGCCAAGAGAGGCGGACCCTGAATTTATTCCAGTAAGCCGGCCAATTCTTGAGCTCTCCGAATTGACTTGTATACGCTACAGTTTGGGATGGATGGCATAGGCGGATACAGTAAAACCCCGGTATAAGTAACTAATTTAGCACAAAATTTTATTGCTTATAACGAGGATTTGCTTATATACGAGCCAATAATAATTCATCTAGAGGAATTTTCCCCACTTTTCCTCGCTATAAGCAACTTTGTATGATAAGAGAATCCCCTCAAAAGTTGCTTCGGATTAAGCAAAAAATGGAGCCCCTTCATTGGCCCTCCAAACCCACTTTCGCACGTTGCTTATAACGGGGTTACCTATAGAGGGGTTTTACTGTAATTTCAACCTAACCCCAGTAACCAAATAACCCAAATGTGCAAATCCTTACCTGATTAGACAGGGATCTGCTTATCTAAAATCATTACAGTTCTTAAATACAGTAGTATATAGTATTCGATATAAGTACGTCAATAAAATACTATAATTAATTTCTAATTCTTGCCAAGCCGTGCGTGCGCAGATCCCGGAACATTGTCAGAATCATCTGTCCACTGATGTGTTTCCCCACGCAGATGACGAGAATATGCCAAGATAAAGCAGTCTTCTTCCAGTTGATTTTCGCATGGCTGTACCAGTTGCCGGATAACCGGGTGCGGGACTTGCGTCGCCAAGAGCTGATCGTGCTTATTATCTTTACATTCTTTCCGGTGGTGCCGAATCAAGCGTTATCAGGCGTAATTTATCCATGCTTGGCCCCAACATATTGTAAGGGGGATATACTGCTACCTGGATCTTGGATACCGGCCAATTATTCAATGGCCGGTCAACCAGATATGGTTGGGGGCGTGACGCGTGGGCTGAGACTGGAGGGAACTGGCCGTTCTTCAATTAGATAGGCTGGAACATTCGGATGAGGATAATATATAGATGAAACCCTCAAATATCACAAGAATGAAGACGAGATGCCCTACTTTATGGTTTCTGCCTGTACAAATTTGATATGCCAACTTCAGGCACCCTTGGGCTGCCTACCAGACCTGGCCCTATACCGGCTCCTTTGCGCCTACACCCACGGAACCTCTCCACTGACAGATATCCCAACCCACGTAGTTCGCCTGCGCTGCGTAACGGCAGAGAATTTGCTATTCTGTATCGCCATTCGATCCAAGTATTTCACCTGCCTGAGGGTGGGGCCGTCCCGTTGTTCATCGAGGTTCTAACGCATCGAACGCTGTAGCTAGCTGCCCCCCCAGGCCACTGGCACAGTACCCTAGCTCGGGCGTCGTGGAGCGGTAGGGACCCTGGATGTCGGGAAAGACCGTGCACGGTGTTGTAGTAGAGTTGGGTATTTGTTGCAGGGATGCTGGATTGGCCTTTGTTTTTCAATTCATGGGTGGAAGCCGTGCGATTTTCAATGTTCTTAGAGGAATGAGAGCGAGGAACAAACCATGTCATAAGAAGTGATCATTTACCGCCTGCTTGTGGACTCTATGCAATGCATAGCATACATGGCTGTGTTTACATGGCTTCCGCCCTATCTTCTGTTTAATTGTCCCAATCTACTCTCCTCCAGCTCTTCCTTCTTGTTCGTACGGCATGATTAGAAAGATCCATTCACTTGCGTCACGTAACCAGGAAGGCTTTGATTATAGAGGGAATAGCAAGATACCATAAAGCTAGCTACAACTACCTAAATAAAGTGTTATAATAGTTACTTAACTATTCTTAGATAATCGTAAATATTGTACTTGTGAATCATTGTGGGAGATAATATACCTGTTCAAAACCAATGTGGCGCACATCTTCTACTAAGATCAGGGCTCGCTTGCATTATCTGGAAGCCGCTAACTGGTGTACTTGAAGTGGACACTTGAAGCTGGGATAGAGGCACCGCGAAAGCCGGTCTACCAAAAAAGAAAAAACCCGTCCCCTTCTGACCCCAGATTGTCTTCAGCTTGCTGGAGATATGTTCAAATTGGCTACAATGAATGGTGTTCTTTGCCTGGGTCTCATATTGGCCTTTGGCTAGTTCCTCCAGGTTGCCAACATTTACAAAGTCACTTCTGAAACACTATGCTAACAGGGTGTAGTGGCTTGTGCCTACTACCAGATAGATAGAGTATTTTTGTATTCTATACAATAATGTCTTCGGTTGTCGATCGATCTGACACCAGATACCGTATCCTCTCGTGTCCCACTGGTCTCTGGAGCGTAGGCCGCGACTGGAAAAAAAGAGTAGGAAAATGCAAAGCTAAGTATGAGTTGCCAACAAGTTGTTACCGCGAAGGTAGCTGTTACTACCCTGTTAATGTAGCTATGGATAGGGCCATTGTTGGGGTGGATCAACCATATTAAGTTATCTTTATAAAATTTCCATGTAGCTGTATAGAGGCACAGTCGACGATACCAGCTTTCCAGCAAAGCAAAATAACCGTGTGTTCCCAACACATTCTGGAAAACGATTCCCTGCTGTCCAGTCTCAAGTTACGCGGGTTTTCCTTTGCCCACATTTGCTAAGACCCCATGTGCAGGGGACGAGGCTTTCCCCGCATGGAACAAACAGAAAATCTATGGTGACGTTTTACTAGTTATTTAATACTTGATTTCATCATTCATGACTCAGGGTTTGCTGAGAAAGGGTGAAATGTTGCATTCAGGGCATTGCCAGGCATCATGAGCGGGGACGTACGGCCCAGTTTACCAAGTAATCTCGCGGTGGATATGAACATGGTCTGATTCGGCAGTTGATGCGGGCAAGAGTCCCGATGAACGCAGTTTCGATAGCGGACGGTCGACACAATCAGGTCTACAGAGGTCAGTCGGACTTGGGAACGGTAACCGACAACGACGCCAGTTGACCAAGGTGCTCGTACTTGGTCTCTCCACATGAACTGTCCCCGCGGCACATGGCAGATGACCTAGGACTGCACTGAGATGCGCTGGATTGACAGTCCAGCAGAAACGAAACGAGCCAACTTCTATTGCACTACTCCTACCCCGCTCCAATCTATATGTGTGGTCCCCCACGAGGTTCCTCCACATGCCGGGGAAGACCGGTGGGACGTCAATCCAGCTGGGCAGCCACTCAGCAGCCACACTCTCCGCACCCGCACCTTGTTTAAGCTTAGCTGACGACGCTAAACCTGCACTGAATGTTTCTTTACTTGGATTATGCCGAGATATATCCGGCAGATTTTGCGTAACTAAAAGGTGTCACCCTAGGTCAATCCGGATATGCCGGACAGACAACAGGTGAGGGGCCCGTAGTACCATCGAGAAGGATATAAAGGGAGATGCCTTTCCAGTTTTCTCAAGATCTAGAGGCAGTGGCATCGTATGCGGAATATTCAGTTTTGGACATTTCAGCGTTCTTTCAAACCTCTCAATGTTGACTTCGTGGGGGAAGGCAGGCTTCTTGCTTGCCCTTGCCCTTGGCAGCAGGGCCGTGGAGGATGTCATTACTAGCGACACGTTCTTCTATGGAGACTCTCCTCCTGTTTACCCCTCCCGTACGTCCATTTTATATTTCCTGCTGCCTGTAGAGCTATCCTCGCTGACTCTTGCTAATCCAGCTGAGGGGACTGGTGCTGGTGACTGGGCATCTGCGTACACAAAAGCCAAGGCTTTCGTGGCCCAACTGTCAGATGATGAGAAGGTCAACCTTACTGCCGGAGTGTCTTCTAACACGGCCTGCTCCGGATTCATTCAGGCCATTGACCGGTTGGGATTTCCGGGGATCTGTATGAGCGACGCGGGGAATGGACTGGTGGGTATCCGAAATTTCTCTCTCCTTAGTCAACAAGTTAGAGTGTTGACAGATCTCCTGGTCATAGAGGGGAACAGACTACGTCAATGGTTGGTCTTCTGGAATTTCTGTCGGGGCTAGGTAGACAATCCATACGACCACCCCTGTAAGCCGTGACTCGTGCGGCTGACTTTCATAGCTGGAATCGTGATCTTGCCCATTCTCGCGCAACCTACATGGGCCAAGAGTACCGCAAGAAGGGTGTCAATATGATTCTCGGCCCCGTTGTCGGCCCTCTGGGTAGGGTGGCGCTGGGAGGCCGCAACTGGGAAGGATATGCTGCCGACCCATACCTGAGCGGAGTTTTGGTCTCTGAATCAGTCAAGGGCTTTCAATCCCAGAAGGTTGCTACATCCGTTAAGGTATGGACGTCCTTATAATCTTGGTTGGAAGTGCACTGATACGCAAACCTAAGCACTTCATTGCCAATGAGCAAGAGACAAACCGTAATCCGACCACAGACTCGGAGGGAAACGTTGTCCAGTCAGTTTCATCTAATATCAATGACAAAACTATGCACGAACTCTACCTTTGGCCCTTCCAAGACGCTGTTCTCGCCGGTGCTACTAATCTGATGTGCTCGTATAACCGTGTAAACAACTCCTATGCCTGCCAGAACAGCAAGCTCCTCAACGGACTGCTGAAAACTGAGCTGGGTTTTCAAGGTATTATCCCCTCCATGCTCAAGACCTCTACACAGGAGCTAAAGTGCCCGCTTCAGGGTACGTTGTCACCGATTGGGGTGCTCAGCATGCGGGTATTGCCGGTGCCAACGCTGGACTCGATGTAGTGATGCCCCGGTCCAGCACCTGGAACAGCAACCTGACCACTGCCATTGCGAACGGGACCATGGAAGCCTCACGGTTAGACGACATGATTACCAGGTATGGCGTATGTGTGGATACCGAGCAGTGTGTCTCACTAATCTGAACTACCAGACTGATGGCGACGTGGTATTATCTCGATCAGGACACGGAATTCCCATCTCCTGGTGTGGGAATGCCCAGCAGCCCGAGCGCAGCCCACCAGGCCGTCATTGCCACGTCGCCAGAGGCAAAGCCCGTCCTCCTCCAGTCGGCCATCGAGAGCCACGTGCTGGTAAAGAATACCGATGGTGCCCTGCCTCTCAAGTCTCCCAAGCTGATATCCGTTTTTGGCTACGGCGCATATGCCCCGTTGACATATGACCTCAGCAACAATTTCGATTTCAGCTCCATCAGAGACAGATCAGACCTTTACAAGAACGGAACTCTGTACGTGGGCGGTGGCTCGGGCCTCAACTCTCCCGCATATATCGATGCTCCTATTGATGCTATCAAGCGTCGTGCGTATGAGGACGGTTCATCTGTCCTTTGGGACTTCACCTCCGAGAACCCCTCAGTAGACTACACTTCGGACGTGTGTCTAGTCTTCATCAATGCGTACGCTACGGAAGGCTACGATCGTCAAGCTCTGTCCGATACCCACAGTGACTCAATTGTTGAAAACGTTGCAGGCAACTGTTCGAACACTATTGTAGTTGTCCACAATGCTGGTATCCGCACCGCCGAGGCATGGGTTGACCATGCCAACGTCACTGCTATTATCTACGCCCACCTCCCTGGCCAAGACACTGGTCGCGCATTGGTCAAGCTTCTCTACGGAGAGTCCAACTTCTCGGGGCGGTTGCCGTACACCGTGGCCAAGAATGCCTCAGACTATGGTTCCCTGTTGGAGCCGTCGCAACCGGAAGGGAAGTACCAGTACTTCCCCCAGTCCGGTTTCTCCGAAGGGGTTTATATAGACTATCGTGCGTTTGACAAGGACGGGATCGTGCCCCAATACGCGTTCGGATACGGGCTTTCCTACACCACATTCGAGTACTCTGACCTTAAGATCTCGAAAAAGTCCGGCGGGGTGCCGTCGATCTACCCAGCTAAGGCATCAATTCTCCCTGGTGGGAACCCACATCTCTTTGACGAACTGGTGATAGTGGCAGCAAAGATGAGAAATACTGGCAAGGTCGATGGTCAGGAAGTTGCCCAGCTATATGTGGGCATCCCAGGTGGACCAGTGCGGCAGCTTCGCGGCTTCGACAAGGTTCTCATCAAGGCTGGCAGCTCCGCGACCGTTACTTTCAGCTTAACCCGCCGGGATTTGAGTACTTGGGATACCAACGCCCAAGAATGGTCCCTCCAGCAGGGGACATACAAGATATATGTTGGGCGGGATAGCCGTGACTTGCCCCTAGAAGGAAAGTTAGTTTTCTGATAGCTAAGTAGCAGAACATATATCAGGATTGAACCCTCTTAACTATTCAGCTTCCGAATGAACATGCCTCTTTTCATCCAAGCTTGCCATTCATCACTAAATCAATCATTCATAATCCCATCATCTATGCACACGTCTTTCCCATGCATAGCAGCAAGCTTATTTGTGCGCTCAATAAAAGAACTCACAAGAGATTAGTAACAATATTCAGGCCTTGTGGCGTGTAAAGTTTATGAGGCTTTTTTTGCCCTTGAATATTTAATGCAGAACCGAGATTGAGTCTGGAACGAAATTCCCAAGGCAAGCACGACTTATGCACCGTGGTGAATAAAACACGCCCAAGCACTGGGGTCTCCGCCTCCGTGGCTACGAACCTCTAACACGGCTGTATGCAATGCTTCTGCAATCAATCTGTTAAATGGCGTTCCAGTTTGATGCTTGACAAGATAACTGTAGAAGCTTCCGGCCACTTGCGCGCAGGTTGCATCACCTACTGGCCACAACGACCCAATGACGTGCGCAAACCCTGCCACTTAAAAAACACTGGCCAGGTGGATTGCTTCATCAGTGAACTCGCACGCGCTCACGTGGGCTGTCGAGCATGCTGAGAGATAGGCAACGCGAGCGTTGCTGAAAACACGATTAGATATTTGTTATACTGTCAGTATGTCTACGGCAGGGGTGGTTGAACCGCTGCGATGGAGAAGAAGATGACTGTCGGACGGGTTGATAGGATTAGAAGAGCCATGGCAGGCAAGGTGGATGATATCAGTGTCTTCCATTGCACTTGAGACTGCTTCTGGTGCTGGATACCTCTGCAAAATAACGGTATAGATATTGCTGCAGGCCTGCTGAATCGCGTTAACCTCTGACTCGACGCCTGGGAGTGGCTGCTCGTTTGGAGTGGGAGGCATAGCGGCTATATAGATAGATGTCGGGTTGTTTTTTGGAGGGAGTTTTGCCAACTGAGATCTAGAATAGGCGAGTGCCTTGATAGTCGGTATGTACGAGGAAATAGCACGGCTCATGGTATTCTCAATTACCTGACCCTAATTTCCAGTAGTATGAAACGGAAGGGAGCTGGCAACCCCAGTACCAATCCACCATATGCGAGACAGAGCGCCTGAAACGGGTACTTCAAGATTCAGTTTTCTGGTGACCGGCTTGACACAGTGAGACCAGAGCCAATGAGGGGAGTTGTCATCGTAATGGGTATAGAATGACCCCAGTTCACTTTCGATGTCTCGGAAATTTCCGCCGTGCGAAACTGGCGTATCTGGTCATCTAATGCAAATCTCGACGTCTGCCGCATTTCTGGTAGGTGTAGAGAGCATAAATTTTGGTCCTGGACGATGATGATGTGGTTGCCAAAATCAGTGATACTGATAATCGCGACTGGCCCTTCTGTAGCCTGGTTCATGAGGTCCTGAATAGAAAGTTCCAGAAGGAATTGTTCATAGCCTTCTTGCTGACGGATCTTGTTTATACACTTCTCCAGCTTACGTGGCACTTTTCTCTGCTGTTGCACCAGCTGGTATCTGTTTCTGCGTGGACCGAGTCGAGGGCTTGTGATAAGATAAAACGAAGTCGATCATATTCTTTTGCTAGGTCTAGGTAGTCTCCTTAGAGCCGGCCAACATCGCTGCGGCTGTCAACGAGGTAGCCAAGGATCAGCCCGCGGCCGAATTCCAGTATCAGGAGTGCCTTTTCAGGCTGTCGCAACAGGAGGAACATGGAACAGCCGTCGGCAGCTAGTCCTTCTGTTTGCGAAACTGCATGCCTCTGGTCCTCACGGTTGAGATATCGTGTACATACAGGAGGCAGAAGCTGCACGGCTCCTCAGCAAGGACTGCGGCTTCTTGCCACCAATCCTGTTGAAGCTTTTGAAGCATGCGTATGGCTCCGCGTGCTGATCGTATACGGTAGAGAGGTACTGCATTTGGCAGGTTGGCAGAGGCAAGGAAATGTTGGAGCGCCATCGCCAAATCTTGCAAGTTTCCGGTCTGCAGATTGCGGCTGCAGAGATGCATAGAGAAATTGTTTAGATATGACGCTCGAACAGGATGATCATCCGGAGTAGTTGCCACGGCCAGGTTGGCGTTTGTGATAGCTGTCTCCAAGTCCTGCAGGTTCCCAGTCTGCTCAAAGGGGCTGAAGAGGTGGCTAGAAAGGTTATACAGACAGGTTGCATGGTCAGGTCGATGATCTTCAGTAGTGGCAGCCATTGCTAGTTTAGTGTTAGTTATAGCAGCCTCCAGACCCTGTAGGCTCCTAGTCTGCTTATAGCGATTGGTAAGATGGATCGAAAGATTGCTCAGATGACCCGCCCTATCAGGATCGTCATCAGGAGTACTAGCCACTGCTAGGCTGGCATTATCCATGGCAGCCTCCAGATCCTGCAGTCGACGAGTCCGCTCATACCGACGGGCAAGGTAACTGGAAAGAATGTTCAGGCGGCCTGCACAGTTTGAATTGCTCTCAGGAGTGGCAGTCACGGCGCGGTTAGCATAAAGTATCACGGCCTCCAGATCCTGAAAATTGCCAGTCCGCTCATAGTGACTCGCAAGATGTATAGAGAGATTGTTCAAACGGACTGCATGATCAGGATGCTCATCGGGAGTGGCAGAAACTGCCGTGCTGGAGTTTGTTATGGCCGCCTCTAGATCCTGCAGATTCCCAACTCGTTCATACCGACTGGTAAGGTAAATGGAAATGTTATCCACACGGCGTGCATAATCAGGATGGGTGTTAGGTGTGCCAGCAACAGCCAAATTGGCATTATCGATGGCAGCCTCCACATCCTGCAGATTTCAAGTCGCTCATAGAGACTATAGAGGTGAATAAAAAGATTGTTCAGACACCGTGCATGGTAAGGGTGATCTTCAAGTGCGGCAGTGACTGCCAGATTGGCATTGGTAATGGCAGCCTCCAATCTTCGAAATTTTGAGTTCGCTTATAGCGACAGGAGAGATGACTAGAAAGAATGTTTAGACGGACCACGCGATCAGAATCGTTCAAAGCTGTAGCAGCCACAGCCAGATGGGCATATGTGATGCCAGCATCCAGATCTTGCTAGTTTCCGGTTCTCTTATAGCGGCTGAAGAGATAACTGGTTAGGTTGTTCAGGCAGTCCACATTGTCAGCATGATCATCAGACGTGGCAGACAATGCTTGGCTGGTGTGGGTGATGGCTGCGTCCAGATCTTGCGAGTTTCCTGTCCTCTTATAGCGACGGAAGAGGTGAACAGAAAGATTATTCAGATGGCCTGCATGATCAGGATTGCCTAGAGGACTGACAGAAACTTCTAGGTTGAGGTTGGTTATAGTAGCGTCCAGATCTTGCAGCTCTCCGGTCTCTCCATAGTGGACTATATATATAAATAGTAAGATATGTTCAGACACATTGCATGAAGAGCATGGTTATTAGACGTGGCAGCCACCGCCAGGCTCGCATTCTTGATGGCAGCGTCAAGATCTTGTTTCTCGGCAGGATCAATAGAGAGGTTGTTTAGGTAGACTGCTCGATCAGGATGGTCTTCAAGAGTAGCCGGCGCAGCCGTGATACGAACGTCTGGGTCTTGCAGATTCCTAGTCCGCTCATGAAGACTGTAGAGATGGCGGCAAAGGTCATCCAGTAAGCCGCGCGTTCAGGATCATCTGCTATGATTGCATTCATCGCGAATTCGTTGTTGGTAGCAGTACCGTCGAAGTCTGTCTTTTTTCCCATTCAGCTCAAACGTTTACAGTGTCATAAAACAGGGTAGTAAGGTTCGCGACAAGCCCAAGCTGGCTGCAATAGTGAAATTTCTGGAAAGAAAAATAATGAATCGGAAAAAAATTTAGAAATGAAAGGGAAAAACCAAGGATAGTAAACATTTGGTAGAGAAGTAATAAGAACCGATTACTCGCAGTCTATTGCTCATCGCGGGCCTAACCTTCGTGCCTCACCTTTGTGCCTAACTGCATGTGGTTTCCTTAGTATTATGGCCAAGTCGCATAGGTGGCAAAGGCTCTGCCACTAACGCCTAACCGAGTGATCCTTCGATTCAACGTCGTTCAGCATCCTCCAACCAAGAGCGGTCGTGCTTGATATTCGGGGCCTTGCCTCATAAAGGCCAGTCTCTGCTATTGGATGTGGTACAGTCCTTATTTAGAACCATTTTATTGAGCATGCGGCTCAGATACTCAGTCGCCCGCCAATGTAGGTCAAACCGGGCTCTAGTCTCAGATTCTCAATGTCTGTGAACTCGTTGATGATTGTTCAGCCCCGCGGCGATATTAGCACCACCACCCTGTTGTAGCAGAGCCAAGCTATAGCTATCCTCCAATGACGCCCTGCTACGGTACGTCGTATATGCCACGCCCATGCCGGCAACAGCTGGCTTCTCCTGCGCCGCGTACATGGCTAAAATAACTTCCGAGCTAGAAGCCTCAACCCAACACAATTGTTCTCCTCGCCTTAATGACTTATCTGGGCTTGTCTCCCATTTCACGATAATTTCATGTATAGGACCTACGTGAATGCCGGAATTAACGCATAATTCTAGTATTAAACAACAATATAATATGGGTCGATACCTAGGTGGACTGTCCGTGAACATGACGCAGGCAACGTAGTCCTAATATATTATATTAGGTTAAAATATAAAAGCAGGCGGATTATGAGTTTAGTACTTCTGATAAGAGAATTGCTTGATCCTAACCTATATAGTATAATTAGTTACAAGCGTTAAATAGGAGTGCACCATAACGCATCAAGCACCCTTTCTCTGCCTCAACCGTTCTTTAATCATCCATCTTGAGTGAACGGCTAGTTACCTCGCCTCACCTCACATTTACCACCGCACATTTGGAGCAGACCAGCGGACCCAGCCACTTAGGAAACTGAAGGACTTCGTGGAACCCTCCTAGAACCAGGTAAAGAGAGAGATTTGTCTTATCGAACGAGTATTTTATGAGCTATTATAATACAAATGCGGTTAATTCTAGCAGGCGATGTATTGAAGTATACGCTCTCTGTTTGTTTTTCGGAGAGGGTGGTTCGCTAATTGTCGGCCTTGAGGCTGGTTCAACAAAGTTCAGTAGGACTGGGCTCTAATGAGTGTTCGTTTGTATCATGATATAGACGTGTGGAATGGTAACATGCATATATATAGTGGATATATGGGGGTCAAATTTCTAGCTTTCTATGCTCGTAGGAAATGCAACTTGGTAACCCAGATTTACCTTGGGAGCAGCAACTCGTCTGTACTTAACTCCAACGTATTATGTACATACACTATTTCGCCCTGCTTTTCCCTGAGCTCAGCCCTTGAAAAGTGAGTAGTTTTCGTACTAGTTGGATGTCTCTGCTTGAATAAGGACCAGGAATTCAATCGTGATTGCGTAATTTACTAGAATTGTCACAGAGTCAGAAAGGGTCGAAAGTCAAGCTTCTTGGATAGCTAGCTTGGATTTGACATTTATAGCTGTTAATTACTCTCTATTTAGCGAGGGAAATCAAAACGTGTATATTTTCTCTGTTCAGCCTAGTTTTCCTACAAAATCGAAGTGGTCAAACTCTATGACTGACACGAATGACCTTATTTATCTGCTGCCATCCCCGTGTCCTTGATACATTAGCCCTCCAGAGCTCATGACCGATCAAGCTTTGCATTCTGCAAGATCTTTGCATGATCCAACCCATGTGTCGTCCCCCGCTTCAAGATACACTGACGAACCCACTCCCCCCTGGGCCGCATAACAGCCCTAAACGGTTTCGGTAGCGTAACGAACCCTTCGGTACAATCCATATTGTCAACCTTGTGCCTCCGCCCCGTCTCCTCATCGACGACCCCAGCATCGACATCAAACGCCCAGAGCATACGCGCCATCTGGATAAACAGCTGGTTGCGCGCAATGAAGCGACCTGTGCAGATGCGCCGTCCCCAACCGAAGCCGATGTGTGGGAGATCCTTAAGGGCGGAAGCGTTGAAGCCGCAGGCGTCGATCGAGGGTTCGGACGGGGGCTTCTCGGCGAGCCAGCGCTCAGGGATGAAGGAATCGACGTCTTCGCCAAAGACCGACTCATCGTGGGAGATGGCAAAGGCGTTGGGGAGGATGGTGGAGTTCGCCGGGATATGGTAGCCCATATATTCGTCTTGGACCTTGGTGAAGTGGGGGACACCTGATACGACAACGGGGCGCCAGCGGAGGGTTTCACTCGCTGTATTCCATCAGTAAGATACTGCTCGGTTCCACGGGAAAGACAAAGGAAGCATACCAATGGCATCGATATAGGCCAGCTTCGGACGATCCTCAAAGGTAGGCATTCGATCCTTCCCGACGACCTCGTCGAGAAGCTGCTGTGCCTTCTTCACCCAGGTCGAGCCCGAGGTGATCCAGGCGACAATAAACCAGTCTAGTGCAACGGTCGAGGTATCCAAGCCTGCATCCGCGAGAATGCCCAGGTCGAATGCGAGCTCCTCTTCGGGCATAGTGACAGCTTCGGGAGAGTCCTTCATATACTTGGTGAAGTTCCAGCCGCGGTTACCCAACCCCTTCTTGAGGTTCCCGACGTGCAATTGTCGCTCCAGCTCGTACAGCTCCTCGCCCTCCTTTTTCCAAGGCGCGAGAAACTTCGGCAGATAGTTCAGCGAAGGAAACGAGTCGACAAGATACGCGCCGACCTGGCCCGTCCGGGCGAACTCGGCCTGCACTTTCTTCCCATCCATGAGCTCTTTCTCATAGCCCGTCTGTAACCGATATCCGTAGTTCAGGCAATAGATGGTACTCGCCATGGCGCGCTCGAAATGGTGGTGGAAGTCGACACCCTTCTCGCCAAATTTGTCGCACTCTCCCAGCACATCGAAGAGCAGCTGCTGCGACTCGAGATCCTGAAGAGGGCGGTAGTTGCTCGCCGCGCGGAGCACCAGAAGAGGGGCTTCCATGCGCTGGTGCAGCTTGTATCGCTCGTCGTACGGCCGCAGCAGCATGTGCATATTCTTCGTGACCAGCTCACCGGCCATGACCATGCGAGGCCGATCAGAGTAGCGTCCACTCCGCCGGTTGAGCAGGTCGTGTGCGACTTGATGCGTCGACAGGATAATGAGGGGCTGACCGGCCATGCTGAAGTGCATGATTGGTCCATATTCCTTGCTCAAGTGGTATAGATGCAGCCACTGGAGGCTCTTAGGGAGCTGGTGAATATTCCCAATCAACGGGGCCGGTTTCGGCCCAGGGGGCAAGGGCAGCGGCGAGCGTTTACCGAACGATCGAGCCAGCCAGGCAATTGCGACCGCTCCAAGGGCGGCCAAAAGCAGTGTCTTGATGTCGGTGATCATCTTTTCGCCGTGAAAGAAGCTGCCCAGAGGCGGCGATGATGGAGACGACAATGAAGATGACAGACGACTGACGACAACGGCGCGCGGGCAAATGGAGGCCTCGCAAACTTAAGTACACCACCCTTAAGTTCCTACCTAGTGTGCCATTTGCTAGCATTCTGTCCCCAACAGCCTGACCAAGCATATCGCGCCGTTGGCCAATGGCTTCAGAGGCGAGCAGATCAGGAATCCCAGACGACTCATTGGGAGATGGGGACTCCTCGAGGGGTTTCAATTCGGGGAGCTCGTTCCGGCCTGCGCCAGCACACCACAGAACAGACTACTTCGCAGTAGTTCTTTAGCGGTGGGGAGGCGCTCGAGCCGCGCCGTTTCGAGGCTTGGCTGGCCCCTGCCTGACGGGGAATCGAAGGGGCAGAGTCAAAATAGGAAGGAGGAGAATACTAACGTATGGGACGGGGCCGGACCGTCATTTGATACCAGCTCGGAGTAGGTTCGGAGCCTGGGCCATTTCAGCAGCCCACAGGCCGGCCCCCAACGATCCTGGGGGTTGGCTCAGTGGTAGCTAAGTAGTGCCTAAAGGTGGCTAAGTGGAGGATGAGCAGACACTAAGTGGAGACCGTCAACTGTCAACGCCGTTAGCGGTACTTTTATTGGCAGGTCATGAGCGTTCCAGGATTGGCGTACTTTTGGCGCTGCTTCGGATTCCTTTGGTGAGGCAAGAAGCCCACTCCCATGGACGCGGCGTACACGACGCCCAGACAAAAGGTCAAGCAGGTACAGGGGTATCACTCTTGTCAGAGTAGGATTGTTTGGGACTGCTGCAGCAGTCGGTATTTACGTTCTGAAGAAAACAAGTATTATATCATGCTTAGATTGGATTTGACCCTTATTTCTATCTTTATTCACTCGCTCTCTTTCTATCTCTTTTTCCTGTAGAGAATAAAAGAGCAACGACAGGCATAATATCTCGCAGACCCCGACCAGTCCAATGCAGTCTCGAAGGGCCTTTTCGCCTTCCTGTTCTTGACATTGGAGAACCGGTTCGTTGTGGGCCTCATGGCTAAGGGTCATTAATGTGTCATATCCTCCAGAGGGAAAAATTGATCAATCATAACAGCGTAGAGCCCTCAGGGGGTTGGGGCTGGAAATGGCAAGATCTGCATTACTGCCTTCGAGGAATAAACCCGGTGCTCTGCAAGAGGAAAATGAAATAATGCTCGCCACAGCGGATGGAGGCTACGGTACATATACCGATTGTGCCTGGGAACTTGCACACGTTTGACCCTAAAAGCCTTCTACTTTATCCTCCTCCCGCCTGTTTCTGTGTTTTTGCACTCGAACAGCTTTCCCAACGGCCCTCCAGAGTCGACTTAGAGACGAGTATCAGGTGAAGGTATCAGAATGCGGTTCGTACTCTGGGGTTTCGGGCTCGCTACCCTGGCAGCCGTTGTCTCGGCGCAGGCAATGCCGCAGTGTGCAGTATGAATTAAACTCAGAGAGGAAAATCGCACCTGCAGGTCCAGCTAACAACCTCCAGAGTGACTGCCTTGCTACAAGTCTCGAGAGTTCAACATGTAGTGCCACAGACGCAGAATGTATCTGCGCCGACCAGGTTCTGATGGCAAATGTGCAAACCTGCGTTCTGGGAAGCTGTACGGTAGTTGAAGGGCTTTGTACGGACCCCCCGGTCCCTTTCCTTTACCCTCTATTCTTTAGTTGGTCCAACTAATTTTCGGCCCTGCCAAACCGATAGCCGCCCAAAATGCCACGGCGACGATGTGCAAGCAGCCTGTTCGGGACAAGAGCTGGGTCGCTCCAACTGCAACGATCGTGACGGGCTCTCTAGCCCTGATCTGTGTTCTCGTGAGGGTACACGATTGTGTATCTCGTAAGGAGTTCAAGTGGGCCGATGTGTGCGCAGTTTGTGCCATGGTGGGCAGACCACAACCCGTGAGAGCTTTATAGAACGCCGTGGGCTGACCTGGAGACCTAGGCCTTTTCCATCCCGATGGACGTGTTCGAGTTCTACAGTACGCCCTTCTGCGAGTACCCAGACCGCCGTCCTGCCTGTTGACTACTGCAATAGTGAAGAGCGCCGGGATGGGCAAAGACGTCTGGACCTTGACACCAACGCAGATTACCAATGCCGCCAAGGAAAGTACCAGCTCCTGAGACAGCTTGTCAGAATGCATCCTTTCTAACAGCGTTGCAGTATACTTGGGTGACCCAAGTAGCCTATATCCCCGCCATTGTCCTCACCAAAGTCGCCGTCCTCTGCTTCTTCATGCAGGTCTTTCCTAGTCCGAAATTCCGCCTGCTGTGCTACGGCACAATCGTCTGGTGCTTTCTGTTTATGATTTCGACGACCATCGCTGCGATTCTAGCCTGCGTGCCCGTCGAAAAGCTGTGGACGAACTGGATGGGAAATAAGGAAGGGGTGTGCTATGATAACAATGCGTTCTGGTGGACCCATTCGGTAGGTCACTGGTCTCGAGACTATCTATTACTGGTATCCGATGAGCGGCAGGCTGACGTTTGGTGAACAGGCAATCAACATCGCCACAGATCTGTGGATCCTGGGGATGCCGATTCCGCTGCTACTGAAGCTGCAGCTGAAACTGAAGAAGAAGATATACTTGCTTCTGATGTTTTCAGTTGGTACTGTGTAAGTGACATTCTTTGCCCGTTACCTTACATGTCAAGTTACAGTCTGACGGTATGGTAGCATTACGGTCATCAGTATCGTCCGCTTTTCCGGTCTTTTAAAATACTCGACCTCAACGAACATCACCTGTAAGCCGCACGCTGTTCTGACACTTTACAATACACTGACCCGTCCAGACAACAATGTAATGGTCGCGACGTACAGCGTCATTGAATGTAACATCTCGATAGTGTGCTGCTGCATGCCCGCGATCCTCTCCGCTCTTCGCCGCACTTTTCCGGACGTCTTCGATAGCCAGAACCGGTCACTCCGTTACAATAGCTCTCCCTTCTCGAGTAATGCGATCCAGAAGATGGTTACCCACGAGGTTACTTATATGCCCCGCGCGGCGAACTCGGATGACGCGATTGAGCTTGTCAGCCGCGGAAATGGGTCGGGGCCGAAGAATTCTTGGTAGTAGAGGGCGGAACTCTCGAGTATTAGAGAAGGTTTCCTTTGTATTGAATCTGGTTAGGTTAATAATAGGTGTAAAGCAGGTATATGGCCCTCTTCAGCAAGGTAATGCGTGTCCAGCCGTCTTATTTCCGCAATCCACTCCACACTTAGGGAAACGCGCTGCAGGACGAGAGATTATAGCATGCGCTTCGTGGTATCAGCCTCCCCACGCGTCTGGGCGTCTGTTTGGCCTTTCCGTTAGACGGAATCTTAGCCACTCAGCGCAGTTCGCGTGAGTACAGGCTTTTCTCGCTTCGTTCTGTCTTGCTCAGCCCGAGGCTGACCTGTGTTCATACAAGCCGGACATTATACGCAACCAGGCAAGTCAGGTTTAGTGGAGCAGTGGCCGGCACGTTCACGGTAGGAGAGGCTTGACAGGTCAACCGTTCCGTGGCATCTCCGCCCTATCAATGTCCTGCACACCCAAAAGACCTATATTCGGAAAAACAATAGAACTAATGCAACGACAGAAAATTCGTGTAGTAACTAATCCTAGGCTTGCGTCTGTACGCCTTAGCTAATGTCCTACCTATTTTTCAGGCATTCTAGAGTCTGCCGGTCCACTTTTCCGGGCTATTTCAGACTTGAATTCGCTTAACAACCAGATATAGAATTTCACTTTGTTGGGAGAGCTGATAGAAGTGAGTGCTCTATTCCTAGTTTCAGCGATGATGGAAATTTTCGGTAAATTATCATTGTTGAGATGATCTCTTATCACCAAGCGCTAGATTTGCTCTTGGTCTACTGTGGCGTGCGACGTTCCCGTCCGGCGCCTTGATTAGTCGCCAGTGGTGCTGTGCTATACTTGCGCCCTATCAGCATCAAGCACCGGCTGGCCCAGCGCACAGACGATTAACCAATACTGATCGATCAATTGATCTGCCAATAGAGAGCATAGATGACATCGTCGTTAATGTGGGCCCCGCTACCCCAAGTCATCACCCGCGTAGGATCAGAATTGCAATGCTAAGGTCATCCTCAAGTGGTAAAGTCCATGCAGGTCATATCCAAACGGGGTTAGGGAGAGGTAGTTCCATTGACGGAAGCCTCTGTGAAGAGCCTCTCAGCCAAAAGCAGTTGACCTACTACTTTGCTGTAGTACCGGCCAACTATAATCTTGTTGTTCTTGGGCAGATGATGTGCCTCACCCCAAACATTTAAATATCCGTGTCCGGGCACCACCAACACGCATACCTTCTTCGGTGCCACTACATAACAATAGTACCGGTGGTAAATCATAGCTAGAGAATCAGGTAGCAATAGCACCAACTGATATTGTCACGGGCAAACCTCTTAATTCAGCTCGTCCCAGCCGGCCGGTCGAGCACAACTTGACGCCGTCAGCCGCCAGTCTGACCTTGGAACCCTGGTCCGTAAAGACGGGTCTACGCCCACCTGCAGCTGCTGAAACTCGCGAGGTGCGGGTCAAGAACATCAAGGTACGCAACCTGAGCTGCTGGGACGCCAAAAAATTTATCGCCTCTGCCCGCGGGAGTCCTTAGGGCCGGGTATATTACTAAGTCCAAAGTGCTGCCAGTAACGTATGCCGTAAGCGAATGGGCCATGCAAGCGAGCGGGCCACGCTGTGTATTCCATATAAAATGGCGCCTTTTTATACTCTATTATCGCAACAACAAGTAGGTTGTAGGTAATAATATAAAACTGCGGTAGAATATATCCTTTTATAAATATAATCGTCTCATTTTTAAGCTCCATAACCTTAAGTTTCCCTCTAAATAGTATAATACTTTAAAATACCATAAATACAGCTGTAATTTATATTACTCAGAGAATGTGACGAGCTACGCCCGAAGTCTTGATTCGGGCATTGCCCGAATTGCGATGGACATGATCAACATGATCAACAACATGATCAACAGGATTAACAAGATCAACGTGGTCAACATTATCAACGTGACCAATATGTTTGATACTGATCAACACGCTCGGAGTCCTATGACCCGAGCTCGCTACCAAGCTTGCCATTCCGGCAAAGCATATAAGAAGCTCAACGGTCACTGTTTATTAGTTCTTTAACGAATTCTTCTCTAGTCCAATGCTACTTGTTAGTATCAACGACTCTAGCTCGTGACAGAGAAATACTTAATATAGCAGAATAAAATCTCTAATACCTAAATAGAGGTTACTAAACTAGACTAAATATATACTTATTCATCTCTAAACCAACTTGTCGCAGAGATATCAGCGTATGTAAAGACACCAGTTTATATGGAATACACAGGTGGCCCACTCGCTTGCATGGCCCATTTGCTTACTGTCACAGGCTATGGCCTGAATCTTGGTTGTCGGCCATGCCCTCAACCTGGTTCTAAATAAGGTCTCCTGCAACATCAATGTACAGCCTCGGAAGCTTCTATCTCTTGTTTCTTTCTCTAAGCTTGTGATACTCGTTTATAAAGGACAGCTAGTTGAAAACAATACTACCTACGCCCGTTACACTTACGGGATACGTTATAGCTGTGGTGGCAGGTTCCTGGATCGCAAGATATTAATCTTGGCCAACATGATCTTCCACCTGTCGGACCTTCAGAGAATCGTCAAGTCTATGGTTCAGGCACAGCACATCCTTCACAAGGAGCTCTGCTAGTCAACTCTCATTTGGGACTCTCACTCTCACCCTGGGCCTGGCGCAGCAGGTCAAGTATAAGGACATCAATCCGAAGGAGTGGAAGATAACTTACAAGTATGAGCGTGATTAGCGCAAAGCAAAAGTAGCATATCAAGCTGGTCAAAGTCGGCTAATGGCTCGTTGGACCACTTGACTCGGCCACAAAAATTCAAGCCTCTATGGATGAGCACCTAGAGCCTTAACCAAACGGGCCATGTAGGGCGACAGTTTGCACTGTTCCTGGTAGGTGTGTACAGCCGGGCTATCATGGAGGACACAGGCGTCAATGATGTAGATATAAACTGAGCACTGGACGTAATTTGCAATTCGTATCAATCTGAGGATTGGTATATACTAAGACACTGCATCAGCAGGCTTAGATTTTGAGATGACAGTTGTTTTACTAGACGGACTGTTCCAACCAAGCCGGCTCAACACCACCGAAACCGTGTATAGACCAGAAGTCATCTTCGCCAATTGGATATGGCTGATTAGAGGAAATGGGTTAGTATGTATAAGAAAGAATAGAAACTAAGTAATCAGCCGCATCACTGCCGATCACAGGTGCGTGCGCGACATCGGCATCTTAATACTCAGCGATGGTCTCCCTGCCAGACAGCTACTTGCAGCCATTCTTGTCGCAATATTCGATGTAGTAACTAGTCAACTGCACTTGCAGGAGCCAGTATACTTGAGCCACAGCGGTCACTGAAGTAGCGGATCTCCTCGCTAGAAGGAAATTCCTACCCGTTGTACCTTGGCAAGCGGTTCAGAATCAAGGTATCCTAGAGCCCCTCTGCTCTTGTTCCTGCCTTTTTTAATACGCTCACTCTTTATTTTGCGGGTTGAAGAGAATCACACCTACACCCTAATCTTCTTCCTCCACCAAGCAAACCCCAGCTCGTGTGCGCTTGAGATTCATTTTCTTGAGAACGCGTATGACAGGAATATTCCAGCACCTGCTGGAGCCGTGTTCAGTGGAATCATATGATTAAGAAGGATAAAACTACTTACAAGTGAAGAATGCAGAGCCAGGCGCGGAAACTCCTTTGGTCACGGACAGAGAGGCCCCTTCTAGACCCCGCACCTTTCAATATCCCGCCAATCTCCAGAGCGCGGGGAAACCAGCACATGCTTATAGAAGAGGTAAATTCTAGCGGAGAAAATATATTGGACACGCCGAAGAAATCAATGACGAGCTTTTATATTACTTGAAGGCCGAGAGTTTAGGCTAAAAGTAAATAATTCCTTTCTTCTGATCTAGCAGTCTTAGTTCCAATTGTATCCTTTAAGCTACAGTTGCCATTCCCCTAGAAGAGTCCTTGTCCCTTGTCTATTCCAAGATATGTAAGACCTTCTCGTGAAGAACCACGGAGGATGGCTCCGGGCCGGATCCATATCTCAGATTAAATCGTTTTTATCCGCAATGCCGTGATATGTTGGGGGGTTAAAGTCGTATATGAGCAGCTCTGGTCTCTCTCATCTGGATTGCCCTCCTACAGCACCAGTGTCAGAACCAAAGAGTGCAGTAGTATTCACAGACGATGTTCAAACTTCATTCTTTTACCGCGGCACTAGCTGCAGGTCTCCTCACAACAATGTTCAATTCTCCATAACCTTACCATTCCAAATATACTTGCTAATGTTGTGCTTCAATATATAGTGTTTCCGCCGCTGGGTTGCACGAGGCTGCACTTGCTGCTGGACTCGAGTATTTCGGCACCGCGACAGATAATGGCGAGCTGTCGGATATTCCTTACGTGACTCAGCTCAATAATACCGCTGACTTTGGTCAAATCACCCCGGGAAACACGCAAAAGGTAGGTATCCGCATCTCATGATGTTAACCCACGCCAAACACACAATACATGAGATCGTCATGTTGACGCATGGGTGATAGTGGGATAGCACAGAGCCATCGCAGGGCACTTTCAGCTTCACCAAGGGCGACGTCATTGCCGATCTGGCTGACGCCAATGGCCAGTACTTGCGGTGCCATACTCTTGTCTGGCATAACCAGCTTCCTAGCTGGGGTAAGATCTTCCACCGGTCTCTGTAAAAAAGTGAACAGAAAGAAAAAGAATTACAAAGACTAACATGAGAGCAGTGACTAGTGGAAGCTGGACTAATGCCACTCTAACTGCCGCACTACGAAACCATATCACGAACGTGGTCAATCATTACAAGGGGCGCTGTATACATTGGGACGTTGTCAACGAGGGTAAGTAGAGTCCATGCTAGACCGACTCGTCCCGGTCTCCGTCAGAGTCTGATTATCTCTCTCCAATTTAAGCACTGAACGAAGATGGCACCTATCGCACCAACATATTCTACACCACCATCGGCGAAGCCTATATCCCCATTGCATTCGCTGCCGCTGCAGCTGCTGATCCAGACGTCAAGCTCTACTACAACGACTACAACCTCGAATACGGCGGAGCCAAGGCGGCTGGTGCCAGAGCTATTGTGCAACTCATCAAGAACGCGGGCGTGAAGATCGATGGTGTGGGCTTTCAGGCACACTTTAGTGTTGGCACTGTGCCGAGCAGGAGCTCCCTGGCCAGTGTGCTGCAGTCGTTCACCGCGCTAGGGGTCGAAGTCGCGTACACGGAGGCCGATGTCCGTATCCAACTGCCGACCTCTGCAACGACGCTGGCACAACAGTCGACAGACTTTCAGAACCTGGCGGGATCGTGTGTGGACACGGCCGGGTGTGTCGGATTCACAATCTGGGACTGGACGGATAAGTACAGCTGGGTGCCCAGTACGTTCTCGGGATATGGTGCTGCGCTACCGTGGGATGAGAACTTTGTTAAGAAGCCTGCCTACGATGGCTTGTTGGTAGGGTTGGGCGGCACCGTAACCACTACCACCACAACAGCCACCTCTACCACGACCAGCGCCACGGCCACAAGCACTGCAACCGCCCCGCATTGGGGTCAGTGTGGTGGTATTGGCTGGACTGGGCCGACAGTGTGTGCGAATCCTTGGTCTTGCACCTATGTAAACGACTGGTATTCACAGTGTCTGTAGGCGGCAGTAGTCGCCAGAACGTCTGTAAATGGTTGGATAATCAAACCGTTGGATGAAGAAGGTGGGAAAGAAGAAATATGGAAGAGACTGTATTAGCGAATCCAGAAATGGCAGAAGTCTGTCAATATGACGCCAGGGGACAGTAAGTTCGTGCAGTCTGCTTCTCTAGTGTACAATTGATCGTATTTGTAGTTGATGTTTGACATCTCACTTGTATATACACATTGCAGGTAAGGTCCACTCCTCATGAATTGTGTTCCGATATACCAATAAAGGACCACATGCACAATCGACATCATAATATCACATCACCGCCAAGTGTCACTCTCAGTAACCGTCGACACCCCACAGCTTGAAGGCACAGTGTACGAGCGGTTAGGATCACTTTCCCACACGATCGAGCCGTCCGTCTCCTTGCGGATGTACTTGTATTCAAATGTCGTCCCGGCTGGGAGATCGATGTCCGCATACCAGAGGTTGTTGGAGGAGGTGTACTTCGAGGCGCTGAGCGCAACAGCACTGCCGGTATCCCAGTTGCCCAGCTGAGAAATAGAGCCTACTATGTATACATTTTCACCGTAGGTAGTTGTGGCGATTACATTGAAAGTCACGGCGACGGTACTAGGTGTTGTACAGGCGGTGGTGGTGCTGGTGGTGCTGGTGATGCTGGTGGTGGCAGTCGTCGAGGTAGCTGTGATGGTCGTGGTCCCGCTAGTCGTACCGCTGGTCAGGGTGCTAGGCCAGGATGTGGCGGTCGCGGTACTGTAGGTTCCAGTTGCAGAGCCCGTGGAACAAGATGAGGGGAGGGTATTTGCAGAGGCGGCGCCCCAGGAGGGAGGGACGACGCCGTTACGGCGCATGTTGGCCGTCAAGAGGGCAGCGTACGACCAGGTCAGATCGCGCGCAGATAGGCAGGTGCCGTATGTTTTGTCGAATTGTTCAGAAAGGGAACCGTTGGTCATGGCGTGGGCCTCGACGATGCTCACGTAGCCGTCAGCGTACGTCTTGACTGCGTCGATGATGGCCGTGAAGGCAGAGCTCCCGGAGGCGTAAGTGCCTACGGCGGCCGAGCTGTAGATATCCTTAAAGAACGCGAGAGAGGTGCTCGTGATGGAGATGGAGCCGGCCTTCTGCCACTGGTAGATGGCATCGTAGAGCTGCTCGGCTGCGGCGAGGGTGGTCAAAAACCAGGGGTTACCGTTGTAGTATGAATCTTCAGGATAGCGACCAGCTGCGACAGCAATGCCCTGTGCGATACCCGCATTGAGCGAGTAAACGGAGCGGAATGAGTCAGTGTATACCTTGTGGTTGGCGAGGGCACGAGGGGAGCAGGGCTGGAAAGTGGTATCATCGCAGGCAGCGTCGGGGTCGAAGGTGTGGATGCTGGCCAGGACAGTGTTGGCGTCCTTGCCAGACCGGCCACCACCAGTATTAGCATTAATATATGAGCCTGTCCAGAAATTTTGCATGTAGCAGAGGATCTGAGGAGCCTGTGAATCACACCATGAGCAGGAGGCTCCCACTCTGTTGGCAAAAGTGCTCCCCTCAACGAGGGCACGGTGCTGCACGGCGACGGTGAAGAAGGACATAGAGTTCACCTCTTCCCATAGATCTGATTGTGTAGAAGCAATGTTAGCACAGTTGATGGAAAAATGCCATTGGAGTCCTCGACATACCATAGCCGCTCTGGCTCCAATACTGAGCAACGTAGGACAAGTCGTTGCGCACAATAGGCCAGATATTGTTACTGGCATAGCTGGAGTAGCCGTTATCCTAATAATGTCAGCTAGCATCTTCCACGCCGACAAGATCGAATCATACAATCAACCAGTTGCCGAAACCGATAAGGGTAGTGGCGCGCAGGGCCGGACCATCTCGCTGAGGACGACCCCAGGAGCCGGTGAAGGCAGTCATATCAACATAAAACTTAGGCTCTGCAAGACCTCCGCTCGACAGACCGCCAGACGGGTTTGAGACGGTCTGCAAGTATGCCTGAGAGTTGGTATATTCTTCAAGAACAGTCTGCAGACTTAGATCGCCATTGTGAAAGAGGTCGACAAGGACTTTCACGGTCAGAGCGGCATCTCGCGTCCAGGTATAGTAGTCTGCTCCTGTCAATAATTATTCCACAGTCGACCAAAGGCCAGATAGCCGCTGAGCTCACAGTCTGGGTTTTCAGTACTAGGGCTGGCGATGACCACACCAGCCTTGGCGGTCTTCGCATAAGCGCCACTTGAGCCAATGTTGGCGAGGATGCCATCCAGAGCAAAGCTAGTCTCGGTAGATAACCAGGCGTCTAAGCTGGCAGTAGCCCGCGCAGACAACTGAGGAGCCGCGGTGACAGCATGGCTGAGAGCTAGCACCGGAAGTACTTTAGAAAGGCAAAGCATGGCACAGCGAACAGGCGAGAGTTGAACGGAAAAGACAATTTCAATCGGGGAGAAGAAGGTTATTCTATTACACTGATTATCATAGATTCTGGTAGACCAAGTAACTCTGGGGTCTGATATCCTTTAAAATAGTCGTCGGCATTGTATGACAGGTGCCTGGGTATATTGCATGTGTTTAGCTAGTGGACGGCTGCCATGCACGGTTGCGATGTCTCCCTAGGGTTTAGGAATCTGATTGGGCCACCCAAGATGACTTCATATATTACCACCAACTTCTGGATATTGAAATTTCCCGAGCGTACCAAAGGACAAAAGGAAGTGGATGCTCTGTGAATATTAGCAATTTCCCCATGGGGTTCTTGGCGGAGATTTACAATGTACGCTGCTGCTCCGATTGGTGGCTATGTCCGGAGCCAACAGCTGCTAAGATTGTTAGTGCCAATCATCTTGCTTTTCAAGTCTTCTTGCAAGTCCCGCCTTCGTCCAGCTGAGCATTCGGTAGTTACGGTGTGCGTATAGGCCACCTACTGTAGCACCGGGCACGTTGCCAATCCGAGTCAAGCCATACATCCTGTCGTCTTAAGGTTCCCGCAGTATCGCCGCTCCCTGCTAGCCCGTTTTTCCGCATCAACATCGTGATGGTGTACTGCCGGTAGATTTGCAAAGGTCCGGTCTGTTCGATGGGAAGATGGGTGGCTGATGATTAGAGCTTTTTGATGATGCTACTGTTCGAGAGCTAGTCGAGTCCATTCTAGCCGCAACTCACCGGTTATTGAGTGCTGTCCTCCACCTGAAAGTATAGAGCAGGCCGCTGATGAGGGGTACGGTGGGATCTATTGGTCTGAAGACTTGGCACTGCAATCGCAGAACATGGTTCATATCTAGACATAATCTGCACCCAATCGCTGTGGCGCATGTAGTCAAAATTAGAAAGTAGATAGGAGTAACAATTATCACAACTAGATCTCAGACAGGCTGCACTGCGGTCGCTCAGGAACTAACTTCACGAACTTTCTTAAGGAAAGACTAAAGACTTCATCAGGAGATTCCCGAAACAAGGTCGACCAGGAAGGCCTTTATACAGCCGTCATTGTTGCTGGCCTCGGTTCTCCAAACTATACCGGTGTATATCAGCCGGCTTTCCCTATAATATGCTGCTGGCGACAACGCTGTCCATACCAAGAACTGGTTGCTCTTGAGAGGAGACCACCAGCGGCACAGTTGCAGCCCTTCCCACCGGGACCTGAGACATGAGACTTGAAGTCTGCGCAGGAGATCTATCCATTCTACAGAAGTAATTGAGCCGGAAGACAGAATTTCACTGAGAGGCTCTCGAGCATCCTCGGAAAACCCTCAAAGTGCCTTTTTTTTTTCTTTTCTTTTATTCTAAGCTCTGTCGCCTTTTTTCCCGTACTTCTCATACCACGAATGCAAATTTTACCAACACTGGCAACCACCTATATCACCAACAATGCTTGCCTTTCGTCCCTTTAAATAATCTCAATTTGGAGATCCTCGCTTCAGGTACCCCAGTTTCCCAATGACCATTTAGTCGCAGTGAGGCCCAAACAGCACGTCATCGAACCACACCTGACCCTGCAAATCCACGCCATTCTCGCCAAAACCACAGACGGCCCTGAGGCTGAGCGTCATGTTGCGCTCAGGAGGCGTAATCTCGCCGCTAAGAGCCGTCCAGTCACCCGCGGTCGAAATGTCCTCCGAAGCGATCTCGTCGTCACCGAGCAGTGCGGACACAGTGCACCCGTCCACTGGGCCAAACGGCTCAACAAGACGGAATTGCACGGTTAGCTCGTACGGCTGCTCGTCGTCGAGCCAGTACAAGTCCTGGTTGACCGTGCCGGTGGGAGCATCTTTGGTTGTTGCGATGGCCCTGGGAGGGTTAGCATGGCAGGGAAGCAAAAGAAGAACAGTGGCACCCTTACAGGAAGTTGTCATGGTCGTCGCCAGATTGGACCCACGCCGTGGTGTAGGAGGGATTCGGTGCGGCCGCGTACCAGTAGTCGAAGCCGCTTTCGAAGGAGAAGTTGTTGATGTCGTTGCAGGGCATCTTGACTGAAGGTCGGTGATTCGATTGATGAAGTCAATTGTTTGAATGTTTTGACTTGTGATTGTGCTGAATTGATTGAAGCAGTGGAAGGGAGTTTATGTAGTTTCAGGCTGGGGCTGTGTATCCTGTAGCGCTGGGCTCACCTTGACGTATAATGTAAAAATTGTGCCCGCAATCAAGAAAAATGTAGGGTATGATTTTAGATCTCCACCGGAGGGAGAATAGCGCCAATAATGAATGGTGTAGCCTAGTTTGTAGTACCTTTTGGCCCCCAAAATCTAGCCTACCCGCTAAGAGTGCCGTGAGTTTAGGGGGCTACACCAATGGTCAGATGTGTTACGCTGATGCCTAATACCACGCCGAGCTCTATTGTGGATTTGAGGCTTAGATCTTAACTTGAGCCCCTGCGAGCTTGTTAGTGTGCTTTTGAGGGTCTAAAATATGAGAGATTATCTGAGCACGCTGTCGAGGCTTTGCATACGGAGACGGAGCTGAGTGAACATATCCATAGTTAGACGCATAGCTATAGTCCAAAGCACCATTACGCTTCTAGCAACGTATTTTCAGGTCATTATGGTTGCCGGCAGTTTTCCTTGAGCTGGTAGTTTGAACTTTTGAACACAGAGCTTCAAGCGACTTGTTCTGTTCGACATCGCACTGTATTGATTCCCCTTCCGCCATACATACATCTCTCGTAGTGGCCGCCAAGTTGGTTGTTAAGGAACAAGCAAAGCGTTGACGACGGAGCACCGATATCTTCGCGTGGCACCACCGCTTACAGTGATGTAGTACTTTATGGTGCACTGACAACATGTTTTCAGATACAGCCAAGTCTTGGTATGGAGTTGGGAGCCTCAGTTGAGCGATGAAACCCAGTTAGTCTTATTAAGAGGATGTTACCTTAGCGGAACCACCGAGTTCAACTGCCTTATGGTAACAGACCTTATGATGACCTCGTTACTGGGTTGCATCCATGAGTCTTTGCAGCTGTATTGAGAAGCATGGGAGACCGCCTCGCTCGGGGAGATCTCCAAGTATAAGCCTTAGAATACCTCCACTATTTGTTCAGTCATTTTTGACCTTACATCGCATTGGCAGTCTTCTATAACCTCTGGCTAGGATAAGACCAGAACAAGACAGGACATAATCGCGGACAGCAGGGAATAAGAGGTATGAAATGAGTCCCTTGATTTAGCGTGCGGGAACACGAACAAAAGAGGGAGTGGAGCTGGAGGCAATACAGGGCAAGGGGAAAGTACCACATAGCGTGCTTCATCACGGACTAGGGGTCCGGTTCCGGCGCAGAGTTACTCTTAGGTTATCCATCTTATATTGGCATGGATTTGGATGTGGACGAAGGTAGCAAAACAAGTATCTGGTATTTCTGTGGATAATGTATGGGTTCTCATTGATATCTGATATCCGCGGGTATGCCGCAGTCTAAGGTAGACTAGCCTGGGCGAGAAATCAAGGAATTTATACATTGAAGCTCTCACCCGCTACTGTGCTTGGCTGTTAGCAATCACTTCCCGTTTAACAGCCATTTTATTGGTGAAGGGACTCCAGCCCGTGGGAATAAATATGGCCAAGGCTTTGATATATCAAGGGAACAATAGCGGAGCAAATACGGTAGGCTGCGAGGTCGGGCTATATTAGAAAGTTACAAGACAGACGCAACCCGGGAGTCAAACCAGATCAATTAAAGGATGCGATCTAAGCAGCAACAGCAGATCAAGCCATCTGAGGGTGAGCAGCTCGCCGGCGATAGGAATACAGCGAGGAAGACTGAACGCTGCATCCCCACCCATCTTCACTGTACGCGTAGTCACGCTGCCAAAGGCAGAGTCGGAGTTTTCTACTGAGAGTACTTAGTCAAGAGCAGAGCCAATTTGCCTTCGTCAGCAGGAAGATTAACTATTTATAGTTCAAAGAGGGTTGCAATCCGTATAGATGGTATATAGGGGTATATACTGTAATCAGACTGGATCTCACCCCGCCACAGAACTGTTATGGAGCATATGCTCCGGTGGAATGCGGGGGGTTGGAACGAGGTCAGAATGAAACAGTATCGACTGTACGCATGTAGCCTACTAGAGAGCGGGTGTTATGGTCAGGATTCTCTCTCTGCAAGTTATATCTTAATTTTGCCTTAACCCGAACACAAGATGTTTATTTCGTTGCCCAACTACCAAAGGCCTCAGCGTGAGCAGCGAATTGGTTCGGGGCCCCTGGCTTCTATCACGTACGCTCTATCCACTGCCCCAAAATAGCTGCAACCTGCAAAATATTCTTCTCCATGAATACCCTACGCCCATTCCCGTGAATGCCGATATCCGTCAGCTTCAGGTGCTTGGCCGGTACGCCTGCCTGTTGCAAGAACTGCACTGTACACTAGTCATACGGTGCATGATAGGATGACTCAGTAGTCGCGACTAGGACTGGCACGTGTGCGAGGTTGACGAGCTGTCTCGGTAAAGGGGAACCGGCCTGGATAACACAGTCCGAGTACAGGGACGAATTGGAAGGAATGATCTTCTTAACAAGATCATTGGCTGGGTCGGTCTCGGGTGGCAAGAAGGTAAGGGAGATATCGGCAAGCCCGTAAGGGCGCGCAGAGGCGTTGCTGAATACGGCCTCCTGGGAGGGCCCGCGGGTTCGATCGAGACAACTGAGTGCACAAGATTCGGGCGCACATCCGCAATGAGCCAGGCAATTGGCCCACCCTGTGAATGGGAAAGGAGGACAACTGGGGATCCAATAAGGTCAAGCAGAGCAGCGCCGGCAGCCTGGACAGTCGATTGCTGGTAGGTCGCTGAGTCAAGGAACTCGACCGTTGACGCATAATAAGTGTCGAAGATCGGATCACCCATTATGCCCGTCCCGTTCCATTGAGTGTGCAAGGACGCCTGCGGCCAGAGATTATATTGTTGTGGTGCAGTGAAGCGCTGCTGCAACAGCTCGGCGCTATATGTGCTCAGCGTTCCATTGCCAGGGAACCAGGGACTGCGACCTCGAAAAGTTTGGTCAAGGATATAGCGTGCATATCCTTGAGAAAGTATGAAGCCCAGCCTTCTCCTCCATCAGGCTTGTTGAGCCAATTCTACTCGTCACGGTTACGTTTGCTGTAGAAAAGAGATGGACCATCATTTAATACGTACTGTGCCTGTTTGAGCTTGTCCATGAATGAAAATGGTTGGATATGGCTTGGTTACACCCGTAGTTGGCGTCAGCTTTTCCACATACATCTGATTCGTGAAGACATGCTGGCCTGCGTTATCCTGCGTATATTGTCCTCCAACATACACGTATGGAGCACTGGGCTGGCATCTCGCCGCGCCAGGCTATTGAAGCGCCAGCAGCAATTGCCCAAGCAAGCAACGGTAATCCTATCTTCATATGCATCGTGCTTGCGGGGAGAACTGTAATGTTAGACCAGGCAGGTTCTTAAGTTCAGCAAACTGTACAAAAGGAGTTTTAGGATAGACTTGTTTACCCAACACCCAATACGCACCCTAAACCACCGTAAGTTAGGTTAAGAGCGTTGCCATAGCAACTTAGTCAGTTGTTTCAAAGACAGTATAACAACAGAGCAGTAAGTTGAGTACTCATTAAGATGGCATAAGTAGACCTGGACAAGGAACCAGAAGAATATGCGGCCGATTTTCGATTTTTTTGCTGTTTATCCGAGTGTAAGCCAAATGATACTGTTCTGAAGTTCTATCTCAACAGTTTACTTTGCTGAAGTGGCATTTATCAGATATGCCCTATATATACTTCTTTATCTAGGCAGAGGCGGCAGGTATGTGGAAAATGTCTTCGGCTTCCATCTTGTACTAAAAACCCTAAGCCAATCATGCATGTATAAGCCAGGGTTAGCTTGCACAACACATGGTTATATAAGGACAGCATCTCCTCAATTTAAGGCGCCACTTTGAACATTGACTGTGACTTTCTGAGACGCAATCCAGCGGAAAAATCTTTAAGACTCCCAATGGATACCGCATCGACCACAGCCGCGCTAATCCCAATCAGCACCCACAGCCTCTTCTGCTCCATCACCGGTCCCACCCCGCACGACCCCTCCGACCCTCTAGTCGTGATTTTCCCTGGCGCCGGCGACGTAGCGTCATCATACGTCGCGGTAGAACGTCTCCTCCGCCCGTTCGTAAGGACACTCCTCTACGACCGGTCTGGACTCGGGCGCAGTGAGCAATGTCCATCACAATTACCACCAACTATCGGTGCAAAGCCCACCGCCCAGGGCCAAGGACAGGCCGTCGCAGCGGCAACAGAAATAGGCGCGGTTCTAGAGAATGCAGGAATCAGCTCGGATACACTATTGTTGCTAGTTGCGCACTCTTACGGCGCTATCGTGGCGCGAGAGTTCCTGCACTTGTATTCCGAGCGCGTTGCTGGTATGGTCCTCGTCGATGCGTCCACCGAGCGCGCGAGCGAGTATTTCAACGTCCCGGATGCGAATATTATTGCTGTCATGGGGGATCTGAGTTATGCCCGCGCTACTGGCTTACGGAGCCAGACAGTGCTAAGAGATGAGGAATGGAGGGTGCGCGCGAAGGAGATCATTGCGAGCTATGGAGCTGCAGCTGCTGAAGCAGCAAGTTTCTATGAGGTTTGCGAGACACTAAAGAGGAAGGAGCAGTTCAGAAGGCAGGCGTTGGGAAATAGGCCGTTGAGTGTGATTCGCGCCAATACGGCCAGCGATTATAGAGCTGTCTACGAGAAGGGCGTTGCTGCTGGAAACGGCACGGAAGAGCAGAGGGCGGCTTTTCGGAGAATACTGGATCAGTGGGAGTACATTGATAAAGAGCTACAGGAGGAGCAGTTGCGACTGTCATCAAACACGCATTTCTTGAGACTGGAGGGGTGCGGGCATAATGTGCATCTTGTACGCCCCGAGGTTATTGCTCAGGAGGTGAGGTGGGTGAGGGACAGAATCAAAACTGTTAGCAAGCTGAATGTAACCATGCTTTAGCTCTCTGAACCGAACTTATTGCTAACCTTTCGGTTATTCACTTCCGTCGCGTGCCTATAACCTAGCTTCTGCGCCTTGCTTTGCAGGGGGCATGCTAGCAAGCCGTACTAGAGCCTGGGGGATAACGCAGACTGAAAGCATACTCACCTCAATAAAATTGTAGACCTGTCTCCAAGAACAAATACTGGCAGGGTATATCAGACATATTCTCATGCTGTACATAAATTAAGAATTGAAGTACAATTAAAAATATAAAAAAAAATAAATATTCAGATAGATAGAAATAATATCCTATATTTGGGCAAAGATAGGCATAATCTAAAGACTAAGAAAATTATACACAAGTGGTGTGGTTTAGAAATCAAGAAATTTATATTATGCCGCAAGTTCTCTTCGCTCTGACCGACATTAGCAGAATCCCGAACCAACGACCTATGAACTAGTAGCGGCAGAGCTACAAAAGGGGTTTAGTTGCCATGTGAGCTGTAGACCCATGGATACCGGCTTACTGTATCCTCAGCAGAAGACACTTGCTTAGGGAACAGCTAAACCCGCTACAACGTGCCCCATGGCTCCCACAAGGGTCACGGGAAGACGCTCGACTTCGTATAAAGGCCCCGAATAAGCAGACAAAAGAGGAGGCAGCTGTCAAGTTCCGGGAATACTACTCCTCCCTCCCAGAGACAGGTATAAAGGTCTTTACAGATGGATCCAAGCTGTCTACGCGAATGGCAGGCGCCGGCTTTGCGCTATACCAGTCAGGAAGACTATATCTCCAATCACCCATCCCCCTCGGCCCGAATAAAGACGTCTTTGATGCTGAAGCAGAGGCAGCTCTTGCTGGGATGAAAGCTGCCATGCAGTTTCATACTGCGCGCTTTGCCACTAACCTATGGATCTTACTAGACAACTTAGAGGTGGCTACCCGCCTCCTTTCACCATTTGCGGGCTCATCACAGGCTGTCTTTGAAAGCTTCCGAACCCTAGCCTCAACCTTGCTCGAGCGTGGAAGGTTCCCATACACTAATGGCGGCTTAGTACGCCTTTGCTGGGTACCTGGACACACTCAAATCCCTGAGAATGAAGCAGCTGATCAGGCTGCCAAAGAGGGAGCTGCCATGGCGCCCCCAATCTCCTTCTTATGCCTCACTAAAGGATCAAGCGAAGGCTGCCATGATAGCCAACGTACAAAGCCACAGGCGGGCCAGAGCTCCACAATCTTACCAGGATCTCTGGATTACCCCCTCCCCCCGATGCCCGCAGGAGCTACACCTCCCACGCCGCCTTCTCGCACGTGTCCTAGCAGCTCGAACAGGGCATGGCGACTTTGCAGACTATCATGAGCGGTTTAATCACGAAGACGCCCAGCTTCATTGCCGGTGCGGAGCAAGGAAGTCCCCAGTGCACTTCTTCTTTTGTCGGATAGCCAAGAGACGCTTCCCCCGGCCCCCAGGGCCCCCCTCAGAGACAATCCCCTTCCTTTTGGGAACCTCAAAAGGCGCAGCCAAGCTGGCTGCCTGGCTATCAGAGACTCGTTTTGACGATAATATCTGTCCAAGACGGCCCCTGCTGGAGCACGCCTGAGGCAATACCGACACAAAAAAAAAAAGAATAGGGAGAAGGTGAACTGGTGATCATGGAGCAGAGGCGGATCCATGCAGTTGGCATTGCTTTTTATCTACTAAGTGGACTTTCCTCTCTGACTGAGGCAGCTATGTAAACGCGCCAAAAGTCTATCGTCTGTACATAGAACTAGCAGTAGTTAAAGACACCCAGGACTCACCCCCTGGCGGCCTTTGCCCTCATTAGGGATAGTGGAAACCGTGCCAGTCACGAGCCACGGCCGTAAAATACTGACAACCAGAATAAAAGCCCTTACTAATAAGGGTTGACCCTTTTTGGTGTAGTGGCAAAATCTCTCAATACACAACAACACTTGCTTAGGGCACATTTTGCTTTCCAATTGATATGTGTCAACCGGAGAAAATCCCTCCTTATTGATCAATGTCCAGCACCTCGCTCGTCCGATCATTTGATACATCGCATCGCCATGCAGCAGCTCGTATAAACTGAACTATCTACAGATATCGAGAACCTTCTCTTGAAGCCTTAGAAAAGCTATAAATTGCCTATACAGATCGTAGTTAGGAGATCAAGACCTTAATTACATAACTGTATTCGACGCTAGTAACCACCTCCATAGCCTACAATATGGAAATGTCATGTGGCCTTCATCGTGTACACCAGGTGTACACGATGAGCCCCTATGGCTGGCTTACGCCACGTGATATAAGCGGCCTATAATTTGACCCCTGATCTGACCCCTCTATGTATTGTATTGAAGAGAGAATGAACAGATTATCTATCGTCATTTGAGATAGAGAATCAATCGCCACATGGCGCCCGATCCTTAGTAGGCTACGTTCGTGTAATTGATACAGCTTCCTTCTGCCCTTTCCCCATTGAGCTTCCACTACACCAATAATCTGGCTATATCATTTAGCGGCATGCCTGTAAATCCGCTCCTCCTCTAGAGCCTGGATAGGTCATTGTATTCAGCTGAATTAGTAAGAACGGCCCTCATCGATTTGGAGCTTTTCGCCTAGCCGCTCCTGGAAGTACCCGGTTGCTTCGAGACAAGATATTCCAGGATGTAAGCCAATGTCTTTGCGGTAGAATAGGCAGTGGGTGACTGTTCCAAAAGGCTCAGGCTTTCTTTAGGCAGCCAGTGATTGATAAGAAAGAAGTAAAAGGATACTCTCCATTTGCATCGGAAAGGGTTCAGGGCAAGACGGCGCTTCCTTAGGTGAGTGTTATTTTTTCCCTGATGGAACAAAGCCTTATAACAGCGATTTCTATCATTCAGTTGAGTTGTTATACAAGGTTTGCGTCTTCCCTTTCTTTCCTCCTAGTGTTTTCTAAATCGTGCAATGCTAAGCTTGCCTTCTTGTAGGAATGGACGCCGATAAGACTGCATCTATTGACAAGCATTTCTCAGATGCTGGAATCAGAGACACCACTTACTGGAACTGCCGTACTTGACTCTGCAACAGTAGGGGTTCACTACTACGATTCTCGAGTCCTCGAAAATAGTGCTTACTTCAGTCCCCCACATAAGGACAGCGGGACATTGACCATCTTGTTTCGATCCCATGTTGAAAATGACGGCCTGGAATCGCTGATCTCGACTCGACAGAAGAAACTGATAGCGATACTGTAGGAAGGGACGCAACTTTCATACCTATCCCAACTGCTAGCGATTAGGCACCTGAGGTAGTAGTCTTGCAGGCCTTAGACTTCAGCGCATGCTTGGAAGTGAGCGGGTTCGGGCTTGCGTGCACAGAGTACGTGGTCCTGGCTGGAGGGATTACGAGAGCTGCGGATTACAACGGTTGAGTGTTGCACTATTCTGCGCTCCTACGCCCGTGTCCTAGTCTCATGTTGGCAGTACCAATTTATACTCTGTGGCCGCCTCAATGCTCAACTTCAAACCCTAGCTAATGTGGTCGAGCAGAAGCACAAGTAAGCTTCATGCGGCAGGGTCGGGCCAGGAGACCTAAGGGTCAGCTGCCTGTACGCTAGCTACTACGGAGTCTGTTTGTATAGCCATTACAAGAAAGGTGCACCCTCAAACTAAGGAACCACTCCGAGCATACCTAGAACATCTTCCCTTTCCTAAAACCTTTTGTCTTCCTTTATTTCCTGCACCCTCGTCGTCTCCCTTCCCTGTAAGCATCGACATGATGGTTAGGGCGTTTGTGGTCAACTCGGACTCTTGTATTTGGGCAATCGCATTCAATTGCTTTGATCCTGTTATTTGGAATACCAATGGCGATCAAGCGGAGAGTATATGGAGTAAAAGGGTATATCATCTCGTTCCCGGATTCTCACCTGGCACTCCCGTCTCCTCCCCTTGCCGCAGCAAACCAACATCCGTATACGAGGAGACCCGCTCAAAATTCCTCTGGACGACGATACAACCCATCTCGGTCGAATCCATATTTGAATGAGTTGTATAGTAAGTATCTGTAGTAGTCTCCAGATTTCGATTCGCTTTTCGATGGAGGTGATTGTCGAGGCGATACCAGCTGCGCGGCCCGATTGGCGAAAGATGGTTCCGCTCAGAGGAAGTGCGGCCAGTTAATTTTCGAAATGCGCTCAAGAAGAGCTTGTGCGAGATAGGCAGGTTTGCGCAGAGGATGCCGCCTAGGGGCTCCCAGACGGAGAGGATGCCGAGGGGGACGCCGGCCCCTGTGATGTCAGGACCATTCAGAAGGGTCAGGAGGGTTAGGCTTACAGGTAAAGTCCGTAGAGCCCTGCGAGACGACAACTGAGAGGCGCGCGGCACTGACAGTGCATGTTCTGGCTTCATTAGCCTCAGCGATCTACTTCCATATGGGTGTATAATATACGCCAGTCCCACCGTGAACAGCAAACTAAGCCGAATCTTCTTACTCCTTGATACCTGCAGCCGCAGGATGGTCGGCAGCGGCAGGACCAATATCCACAGATCCGTGACTAGGTTCGTAATATTCGTAAAATAGCTGAATGCGACGAGGTTAAAGCAGTCGCCGTCGATGTCCTGGTCCCAGAACCGTTGGATCGGTCGGCATTGGAAACCGAGGACAAGTTCCATGGTCATGAGCCAGAGGACAACGAAGATAGCAGTGAGAATGACTATCCTGCGGAAGACGGGTTTGGGGAAGATGCGATGGTAGAGGGCCAGGACAGAGAGCTTCGTGCTGGCGATGGCGAAGTCGTAGAGGTGGCTGAAGATGTAGTCGCCCTGTTCCGGTCAGGGTTGGAATAGAAGAAGCATCAACGAGGGCTTACCAGCATAAAGGTCTTCACATCTTCTGCATCGACCGCCTCGATGTGTCGTCCCATTCCGTACGGAGGCCCTGGATCGTGTTAGGTCATGCAGTGAATGGGCTCGTGTTGGCTTCCGCCGTACCATATACAAGCCCACTAATACATAGGCCAACACTGACAGCCTGGAATCCGCTTGTCAGGATTCTTCATGCGACTCGAAGAGCGAGCCCTACCGTCGCCCAGACCATTAGCAGGTCATCGAATGCCAAACCATTTCTGCCTGGACGCGACTCGGCCCAGAGTCGCAGGCTCGTCGACAGGATTTCCAGCAGAATAGGGATTGAGTAGCAGACTTCGAGGTCAAGAACTTTCGACTGAGCCAGATATTCAGGGCTTAGGTCAGTCATCTAGGCGGCTGGCCCTTCCACAGTGCCGGTCCCGGGGTGCAGGAGCAAAGCATGGATGGATCCTGAACGTGGACCCCAGAGCACAGACGCGGGTTTGGATGGTTCTTATTTTGAGAAGCATTTAGTTTCTGATTTTCTTATTTTTTAAGTGATAGCGCAAATTAATCAGCACGGCTGCAGCGTGCTCTGTCAGACTGGAATGTTACTTAAAGACTCGCTCCCCGCATTGCGGCCGAATCACATTCTCACCTCAGAAGCCTGCCTATGCTGACCTCCTGCACCCTCATCACACTATGCGTCTGACGCTCAGGTCGTTCTTCGTCGCGGCTACCAGTTTCATCTTTGTGCAGTTAGCAGTCGCCGCGCAAGGTCCAATCGTTAACCTCGAATATGCGATATACCAGGGATACCATAATTCGGCGTCTGGGCTGAACATCTGGAAAGGGTCAGAAATATCAAAATCCAAGCAGTCCCCTGCTTGCTCACTAACAGGGTTACTGACATGGTAATCGCTTGCTAGGATCCGGTATGCCGCCGCACCCGTAGGGAAATTACGGTGGCAGCCGCCCCAAGCGGTCCAGGCCCCAGGCCGCAGTCTGCGAGCCATTCCCGCTATCGATCAGCCCCCAATGTGCCCTCAGTCGGGTGCGGCCGGGACTCCGCCCTCTTACGGCTTTAACTCAAGCCCTGGAGACGAAGACTGTTTGTTCCTGAACGTCTATGCCGCTGCGGGCGCATCTGACCTTCCCGTCCTAGTGTGGATTCGTAAGGCGACACCCCCCAACCTTCCTCCAGTGGTAGCTTTGGTTGATGTTCGTGATTCCGTCTTCTAGATGGCGGAGGGTATGCATTGTTTGGCGCGACATACGATCCGAGCGCGATGATCAATACTAATGATAACCAATTTATTGTTGTCGAGATCCAGTATCGCCTTGGGGCTTTTGGCTTCCTCTCATCAGATGAGGTCAAGAAACTCGGCCGGCCTAATGCAGGACTGTTGGACCAACGGTTCGCTCTGGAATGGGTGCAGCGGCATATCAGCAAGTTCGGGGGGGATCCCAGTCGTGTCACCGTTGGAGGAGAGTCAGCTGGCGGGGGTGCTGTGATGCTGCAGGCTCTCGCATACGGGGGCCGCGAGAGCCATTTATTCCAGAATGTAAGCGAACACTTCCGCTACGGGGTCGCCAACTGACCAACTGACCCTGACTACTCCAAAGATCATCGCGGCAAGTCCTTGGTCTGCTTCCATATATAGATACAATGACCCTGAGCCGACTCGTCACTACGACCGTTTCGCTGAGCTAGCCGGCTGTGGACCGGGGGCTCTGCGACGAGGACGCCACAACACTACATTCGACTGCTTGCTCAACGCTCCTACTGAAGCACTGCAAAATGCGAGCGCCGAAGTGTCAACGTCTGGAAAAATCTTTGGCGGGTTCGCCTTCCTGCCCGTTATTGACGGGGAGCTGCTCACCACGCGACCATCTCAGCAGTTGTTACACGGCCACGTCAGCGGCCAGCGCCTTCTTGTCGGGGTGAGTCTGACGTGCATTGATTCCAGCATAATCAGTCCAGCATGGCACATTGCTGCACCGATCATCCAGCGACTTATTAAGTACTATTCTCCAGAACAACGCAAACGACGGTGTCCCCCTCAGCGACCCGACAATCATCGACCGCGCCACCTTCAATGACCATATCGATCTCACCTTCCCCCACCTAACCGCCCATGACAAGGCAGCCCTAAACAGAGTCTACCAGACCGAGACGACCGAGCCAGGAAACTCTGGTATCCGGTTTGACACGCTCGGCGATGAAGGCCCAACAGCCCTAAACCAGTCCGAAATGGCGACAGGCTTGCAGCAAACCGTCTTTAATATCTTTGCAGAAACATCCTTTGATTGTCCCGCGCAATGGCTCGCCGAGGCATATAGCGTTGGGAGCCGCAAGGCGTGGAAATACCAGTACTCAGCCACACCAGCCTATCACGGCGCCGATCTCGGCGCATACTTTTCCAGCGCCACTCCCAGCCCGGGCTTCAACCACGCGTTCCAGAGGATCTGGGGCAATTTCATCATCGCCAACACCCCGATTATTTCCCATACCGATGCCACAGCAAACATGTCGAATGCGACGGCGCCCGCTGATTCTCTGGGAAACCTCGCGTGGCCGACCTACTCGCTGGACGGACCCTGGCAGATGGATATGAATACCACGGGCGGTACTTTAAAGTTGCATGTAGAGACGGAACATCTGAAGTATTGGATCAGGCAGGGACCCGGAATTGTGAATGTTTTTCGCCTTGTAGATGCGTACGGTTGGGAGGGGGGCCGAGGGGCGAGGTGTACTTGGTGGAGAGCGGTTGCCGGGAGGGTGCCGCTCTGATTGTAGATTAAGGGGGATGTGATAAATGGGGAATAGACTATAGAGATGGCAGAATTGAGGCTATTCTGAGATCGGCAGAGGGTGTGAGCGGCTCAAGGTTAATGGGTAGAGTTACTGCTGGCTCGCTGAGGGATCTGTTGGTAATGTTGCGGATCGGTGGTAGGCAGCAAACAGCTATATGGACAGTAAGTTGTACAATGTTCAGAACGAATAAACTTCGATCGGGAAATCCGGAGCTCTTATGACTACATAGTTGAGGCTGGCTCACCAGCGTGAAGGCGAGCCCTATGCCCTAGATACATATGCAACTTCACTACATTAGAATCTAGATTGCGCTTGACAATAGCTAGATCGGCCCAATCTATTCTACTTCAGCAGCCCAGGAGTCTATAATTTTTCTATATGTTAAGTATCTCGCGCTTTCAGGTTTCCATTCCTTATCTACGGTGAAACATCTTTTAGAATCCATAGACCGTGACAACCCGTGACAGGTCCAAGGTCAGAATCTGAACCTGCGCGTTTTGGGCCTATCATGACGGGTAGCCCGCGGGTTATGTCAGGGTCAAAGAGTCCAAGTGTCAAGGCATCTGCATATCCAGAAATGAGCTCTCGGACCCAGGTACAAAGGAAAATTTCTATTTTTACTGCCTTAGTAATATAGTTAGCAAGTTCTTCCGAAGTTTTTCATGCAGAGAATGATAGTTTGCTATATATTTCGAATATTTCGTTTAAAGTATCTATATATATATTCAACCCGGCAACCATCAAAGCCAAAAATATCAGTCTCTCAGAGTTTGCCGCGGTAGTAATTCACCTCCTTCAATACAAGAGGGCATGCCGACTAAGTACTTGCTATCAAGTTATTCAAACTCTTTATTCAACTGACTCTGCTTCGCGCAATTTGGTCGAGGTCCTCAAGCCCATTGTCCAGCAGGCCGTGCAGCTGTACCCTCAGGTCATACTGCCGCACCTGACAACCTCTGCTCCAGACACTTATGAAGAGCTAGAGCTATGGAATTTTCTTCGTCAATTTTTCTCTCGGGCTTGGCGTATGTTCATCATAATCCATGCTGGACACCTTGGACAGGATTTCACATCGAAACTGTTCAATGTCGCGAACGATGTCATATCAGATCCAGAATCCCAGGGCAAACTCCCCATAACTGCTAATGACCAGAACAATTGCAGTCTGGGATCTAGTCCACCCGACTTGAGTTGCGCCTACATAGCGCCGGAATCCCCGCGGTCGGCGCAAGTGAGAAGCGGGCCTTTTGCATCAGTTGGGTGGCATAGTCTCTCTCCGCATTTAGGGAAACTGTCTGAACTACATTTATAAGCAAAGCGTTACTGCTGAGTGCAGTCTCTTTACCCTTGCCAGAATCAGGTCCTAGGCAAGCGAGGATTAGACCATTTGCCGTAGCCACCCAGAATTGGAGCCCAGACTGACTTAATCGAAGGGCATTGGAATATTAGTGTCATTGCTAGTGGGCGAAAGGCCGTACCTCTAGATGTGGTCTCAATGGCTGTGACAGCAACCCGGTTCAAAGAGTCTGTCTGGGGAGCGATACCGGGTTCTCAGCATACCCATGCCTTAGCAACGCATCAGAAATGCAGCGTGCAAACCGGAATACACAGCATACGGTCAAACGAACGAAGAAAAACGTGCATGGTTATTTGTCTTGTCAGGTAAATTTAGGTGGCATACCTTCTTCACGCAAACTACAGTTTGCCCGTTACCGATAGATCGAGCAGCTGGTCGGAAGCAGATCTCCTACTTCCATATATAGACGCAATGTCAATGCCGTTGCCGTGCAAATATACCAAGTGGGGTTGAGAAGGAACCTGGCCAACTGAAAGCTGCTGCTCGCGCTCAATTTCTATTCATTTTACTGATATGGAATTCTGCAGGAACTGCAGCGATTTCCTGAAATTGTGATAAGGGGCTATAATCTAATAAGACCAGCATAAATATCTTGTAAATGAGACATAAATGTCTCATTACTTTTTCCCCAGCTTGTTCTGGATAATATCCGCCGCCCGTTCTGCAACAGTATACAGAGTGCTCGTAAGATCACCACTGACCTGTGCCAGGAGAATTGAAGCATCAATAACCCTTACATTTTCCGTTCCATAGACAGTAAGGGTGTTATCTACACCACCCAGCTCTTTGGGGAGCATCGCCGCCGTACCGAGAAGGTGGTGGTTTGCGCTGACTATGGGGATATGAGAACCAAACAGGTCGTGAGGCGCAGCAGACAAAACAGACTTACACGAGCTTGAATCCGCGCATCCCACTCATCATCCGTAGCGTTGATGGGTAAATCAGTGCTAGGCGGCTGCACCCTCTTCCCAGCAATCGAGCTCACAGGAGCAGTCCCCCAGAATCTGGCAACGGTCTGCGCAATCTTCCGCTGCAGAGTAAGATCCCACTCTGCCATAAAATAATTTAGATTGATAGCCGGATATGCGGCTGGATCAGCGGACGAAATATGCACCCTGCCCCTCGCAAAAGGGAGAAGAGTAAAGAACGCAGAGTCGACGTTTGCCCCTAGTGCTGTAGTTAGGATCTCGACGCAAGGCACGTCTTGGGCAAAGATAAGATCGTGCTGGACTTGATAGAGGTGTTCAAGTGCAGAGGTAGAGATAGCGTTTTTGCTTCCCTCTGCAACTTGATCAGCCCAGGGTTTGAGCTGTGCAGCGATTTCGGTCGCGACGGTCTCTGCCTTGGCGCCGAGGATGTCGTAGGCTGTCATATAGGTCACATAGGAGGCCATTCCAGAGAAGGTAGAGTTGCTGGCGTAGGCCACGAAAGTGTTGGGTTGGTCAATGGCGTTTTCTCCACAGAGGGTAGGGAGACTTTGATGGGAATTTTAAGATCCTCAAGAATTCTATTAAAAGTTAGTGCAAATAACGCTAGATATCGTAGGACATACTCTGGATTCCCAACCCCAGAGAGCTCCAGAATAGCCGGGGACCGAACCGATCCAGCCGAAAGAATGATCTCCTTATTAGCATACAGATTCTTAACACTACCATCTGGCGCCGTATACTCCACCCCTTCAGCCAACGCCTTAGTCCCGTTGCTCTCCGCCCACTTGGTCCTATTCCACATGTCCTTGAAGTAAAATAAGATTCGACCTATCCCGAACAGGATAATGATAAGCTCTCGCGGCATGCTCCCGAACATTCGCCTCGCGGTCCAGATCTGCGGCCATACAAAGAACCGCGCAGACTGGCCCCATTGACATCTTCGTTAAAAAGGACCCCGAACTGCTGCCACGTTTGGTTTACTAGCGACGCAAACGAGCCGTTGTGGAGATCATACTGGTAAGCCACGTTGACGGGGGCCTTTTCGGCCATGGTACGAGTCGACATATGAAGCTCCGGCGGCTAGTTGAACTTCTGTCGGTGTCTCAAACCTCTCGCTTTTTAGATGGTATGGCCATAAACTGTCACAGTTCCAACCTTCATTACCAACTCGCTCCCGCGCGTCGATTTGGGCACTCTCCGCGCGGATGTATGCCATTCCTACCGCCGTCAGCCAACCCACACACTCTACAAGTAAGACTTGTATGACAGAGAAGAACAACCATTAATTGTGCTTGTTCCACCCCATGCCTTCCCAGCATGACACTCGAGTACTTTCCCACCCGCATACACTTGCTGCGTTGTCGCATAAAGCCAGTCAATGGCCGTGCTCAGCCCCGTACTACCACCGAACCCCTCGACGCTGGTGACATTGGGGTTCTTGCCCTCATCTCTGCCGGCTTCGATTACTGCAACGCTGATATCGGGGATTTCGGAGAGGCGATTGGCCACGGCCAATCCTGTCGTTCCGCCGCCGATTATGATGAAGTCGAAGTGATCTTGGTCGGAGGGGGATGTGGTCGCGGCGGTTAAAGCGATTAAGAAGTATAGCGAGTGTGCGAGGGCAGCAAGGTCTTTAGGTAAGAGAACCATTGTGCCTCTTGGTCAATGGAAGTTTGGTGTCAGGAGGGGGTTGAGTATTGGCGCTGGGGATCCAAGTAAGTGGGATCGGCATACGCACGTTGCTATAAATGGCCCCCAGCAACAATCCTGGCGGCGAGATAAATGTTACATTCCTCGCATCGAAATGAAAGGGATCTTTTGGTCCTGTTACTGTCATCTTGATATCAACCTTTACGCGGATAGTAACATGCCGTTCGGTTTTGTGCGTAAGCACTTATATTTTCGAAATCCCCCTATTATATTTCATGCAAGTCATTCTATTTTATGGAATCCTATAGACTATACTACGATAATCGTCTCGAGCAATCCCATTCAACCATGACTCTTGATTGTTCAGCCCCAACGACTCGAATGCTCATTGACGAGGTTATTGTCCGCCATCTTGCTCGTTCTCTCGCACAGGATCCTCCACATACCTATTAAGACAGTCTTCAAGCACAGCGGTTGGCTGGCTGAAATCCAGTGGTGAGACTTCCATGCAATAAGCTTGTCTCAGCATGTTATCTTCTAACTCAGCCAGCAAGAGCCAACCCCTTGAAAGGCTAAGTTCCCACGATTTGCTGGCTTTCACTTGTAAGAAAGCAACCGCGGCAACGAAGTTCAGCTCAGATGGGATTTCATGGATAGCTCGCAAGGTCTAAAAATAGCAGATCATCAGCAAGAAATAAGGGGAGAAGACTTAAGTAGGCTTGCAAGATACATGAACCCACATTCAGGAGACCACAGGCTCCAGAGCTAAGGCGAGTTCGTGCCTTGACTTCGGAATAATGTAACATATTGCACACAGCAAAGTCTTTGCTGCGAAATTAGTCGGTTAAATCCTTACCCTAAAACTTACAGGACGAAATTCTACTGTTCTAAAAGGCACTGGAAAGGATATTTAAAAGAATTACGCGAATTCATAGTTTGCCTGGAGGTGGAGATATACATAGTGTAAACATCGCATCCTCTGCAGGCTCCACAGCCACATCCTCATTCTTGGCTTTGATGTTTATCCTCCAACTAGAGTGGATAATGCCTCGGCAACTAGGGTGTTCCCTATCTCTTCACTTACAAGGGCAAAGTGTGGCAATATGGTGGCGGCATTTCCTCCCTGATATCTCGATAAATGCAAAACCCGCAACATGTCCGGGCGTAATCGATCCAAGGTTGCGAGGACATGCGTCGTCAAGCTACGAATAAGGTAAGTATTGCAATGTTGTTTTCAGAGCTGGTTGGTTGCCGGCTTGGTGCTCTCCTGCTAGTTGCCGCTCTTCTATTAGAAAGCTTGCTCGGCCGTCTCTCTGCCTATCTTGGTTAAACGAGTCAGCATGCCAAGTATCTCTTGATATCTCAGATTTAATGTGCCTTTGGCGCTGTCACTCGCCCGCTCGCTTGCTTGATTGACATTGGGCCTGAGAATGTCCTGCCTGAACCTTCCTCAGCCCCAGCAGGCATCAAAGTATTCCGGGCACGAAACGAGACTCTGCCAAGATGTATTGATGCAGGTCAATGTGAAGACATGGGTTGCGGCTCTGCCTATAAAAAGGCGCCTGTAAAGCATGTCTTTCCGGAATGAATGCTATAGAATACAACATCACCTAATCGAAGACAGTTAAGAGAGATCGCAGATTGAAAATCTTCACAGTCACGTCGAAATTGATCCCCCAGCCTTCAACAACTTTCAATCACGGACATATCTCTGCGATTGTCATTCAGGCTCACTCTTTATCTTACTTAATATGATGTTTCGTGCGCTCCTCCTTGTGGTTGCGGCCGCTTCTGTATCCAGGACTCTAGCTCAGCAGGTTAGGTGTGATCAGAACCCTATCGGTCCTACCTTTGACGAAGCCAAGTTCGATAAATTGGTCGATACATGGCATGGCGCATTTGGTGGCGGTGGCGGGTTCCTCGGCAGGCCTGACGGTTTCCATGAAACTTACCAGGCTGTCTGTTGCGACGGATGGTGTTTGGTGGCCAGTAACTCGGCAGGGTCCGGCAGAAAATGGAAGGACGACGACTTCACGAGTGCCGCCGACAGATTGATGGACATCGGCAGCAGTCACAGCCAGTGCAAGACCCAACTCTGTTCTGGTAATGGTCTCGATATATACTGCACCCTTGAATTCGTGAACAGCGAGTACGGAACTACGGGTACTACCTGCGATGCAGAGTATCACGGTGTTGTGGAAGCCTTCGGAGACACCTGTGCAGGAGCTCCTGGATACAACGGACCTGAGTTTTAAATTCATGACCCCTCTGCACTGACGAAGACACATGTTGCCTGCTTGTGGCATTAGGGTTGCTCGCAGTTGCTCATCAGTTTATACCTGAGATGTCAAATATAGTATATCTACTTTTACTTGGAATCTTACCTCTGCCATAGGAATTCAATACAGGTCGAGCTGGGACGATTGAACCCTACCATCATTACCCAGAATCCTCTTGGATTCGAGGCAACTGAATCAGCTCGGATGCCCAGGACAATAGGCTAAGAAGACAGAAGAACCCTTGCCTGCCGAAAAGGAATCATTGAAGTGTCCTAGGATGTCTGCATTATCTGTTGCGGTCCGTCTTACCTTTAGGCATCTAACCCTCCTACACACAAATTCACTCCCAGCCTAAAAGCTTGTTTCCGTTGCCACCACATTGATTCTCCTCTTGCCCATGCACACTGGGGAATCAGCTCCACGTGGCCAGCTTGCCATGACATCCCTAAGTTCAAAAAAGTCACTGAATTTTTCGCGCATACTGTCACTGTACATGCGTTTGACATCAATATCAAGCTGCATCATCTCCCGACAAAAGTTCGATTACTTGCAGCGGTACTTCATCCGTTGACAGCACAGTGGGATCTGTACAATCCGATGGTCGGTTGGGCACGGACACTCCCGCTTCCTCTGTGGGACTTGGGGTTTTACTTGTTACAGTCCTACAAAACAATAGTTACAGAGTCTCCTCTGCATCGCTAAAGAGACCGCGAACACAGAGAGAACGCAGGAGTATGTTGGCGTTGTGCAAAGTATATGTTTGTCAAGATCCGTCCTTTTAGCTGATCTTAGATTCTTTGCAAATATAACTATTATGCTTGGATGTGCATTGTAAGTGGTATTAGGCAGGTGTTTTGGCACCGCAACTATCTTAGGGAAAATAATCAAAATTCACGTGGTATCCTTTGTACTGTATGCTAAAAATGATCGCCTGCTACTTATGATCCTGACGGTTGTGGTTTGGGACACAGGACAAACAGGCTGTTGCAAAGACGATGTTTAGTTAATGCCACGACCAGGATTTGTCTTGCGTGACTCTCGCAGATATAGATTTGCGCTGTAGAATCCATTTCAGAACTATTCAAGAGAAAACTCAATCTGACCAGTTTAATGAGCCACTGATACACTTGAATCATGGTCGTGAGGCACAGCCGCCTTCAACGCAGCACTGGTTGGAACTTAACGCGTTTCTATAAAATGAGACCCGACGGCCCACGTCAGCCCATCACCATCCCCTCCTTCTCTTATATCTCTCACCTGCCTTTCTTCTCCACCGCCATAAGATCCTCGCTCAAACAGGGTCAGGAAGCAAAGCGATCACAAGAATGACGAACGATATGGAGAAAATGAAAGGAGGTCGAGAATCCTTGAAGCGGAAGAGTGCGCTCCCCTTCCCTTCCAGTAGGACAAAGGCACCGTACAATTTCAAAGAGGTGTAAGCCATACTGACAATTCTTTCACGGGCAGGAGCGGACTTAGAAGGCGATCAGTCAACATTTGATGACTTTGAATTCAATAAATTTGACGACTCTGAGCAAGAAGAATGGTGGAGGGAGGATGAGAGCGAAGATTTGGATTGTGAACAAAAAATTGAAGAGCACGAATACACCATCCCCGGTGACCCGGCACGAACGGTGAAAATTCGGCTCTTCCTGACTGATGAAGGAATGAACAAATCCGGGTGGATGAAAAACTTTGTCGTTGAATGCAATTGGACGGCCAGACAGTTCTCCCAAGATGAGAAGGGAGACGGCGAAGACCAAGATCTTGTTCACGGTTCTAATGAAGCCTTTGAGCGAGCCTGGACTCTACACGCCTTGGTAAGTCCTGGAATACTGACAGCTGATGCCGAATCGCAGTTAGTGGGCAAGTCTGCAAAAGAACGCTAGGTGATACAGGCTCAAGCCCAATTGGACGCTACTTACTTTTGGCGAGCGTGCGGATTTCGTTGAATCGGAGCATCTCACAGTTTTGCATTTTCATTCGATTCCCAGCATCAGTCTCGCGTCCTTGGTGCGACTTCCGATTTTGACCCCGGAGAGACGATGCCGAAGGTCTTGAAGACGAAGAACTCTCTGAAACTGCTATTTCACTGAGGTAAAGAAAATAAAATTGGGGAGACTTCGCGACACTTTGCCGCTACATCATGCAGCTCTTACTCTGGGAGACAATGAGCTCAAAGCTTTTTTCGTGACCCATGTTGACGACAATATTGGCTGGGATGGGGTTACTACCTCCGAAGCCACACTTCTGCATCTAACAGCTTGCGAGCTCAAGCCCCTGGGTACTCAGTGGCTACTTGAGAGTGTCCCCAACGCGGACTCCTGGAAAATGGCTCGGGATATTAATGGGTACACCCCTCTTGAGGCATTGCAAGAGAAATTAGAGACCATGCAAACACGAGAGGAAATTGGATCAAGGGTCTTGAATCTATCAGACCACTTTAGAGGGTACCCCGATACCGCAGTGTCCTGTCACTCCTTGCTATCCGGACCGGAGACTCTAGGGCTTAATAACGAACGCCTCAGATGGGGGTGTACATGCAGAGAGTGCCTGGGAGGGTTTCTATCTGCCCGAATGAGGAAAACTTTGATCTTTCACGGCGAGACTAAGTATGACCTTATTGCGTAGGAAATCGATGATGGCGGCTTTTGGGTAAAGGATAATGATTAAATCCTGATGTGCGAATGAACCTAAAAACCAACAAGTCACTTCCAAAAGGTTTCGTGAATCTTTTCAAAATCGTCGTGGAGTGTCTCGAGGCGAAAGGAATTCCCACTGCCGAAGATCTCGAGTGGTGCTGTAACAATCGGAGCGAGTGGCCACCAGATACCAAGAACTATCTGCGACGTGCTGGGACGCAGATGGGCTGTCGTGCGGTACTTCGGTACATGTTCGACGCTGCTAAGGAAGAGGATGAGAACGCAGGTAATGGAGAGTGTCAACTCATATTGAAGGAGGAATGGCCAGATCTACCAACTTGCAGAAATGACCACGGGTATGAATTCGTTGCTAGGGCTTGTGGTTATGGTGGGGATGATTTTCTTTCGTTATCATTATGGTAGATCGAACAGTTTTCATCACCTAGATGTGCAACTCATTTCTCTTCAGCTGCATTAATGAGCAATGACTGCGGTTCCTGAGACCTGTACACGGTACTTAGTCTCCTTCTCTGTCCCGAAATAGCACAAATCACGTATAGTATGTGCATGGCAGCTGCAAGGTGGTGCGATAGTTGACGAGTATATGCAGTATGCTGCAGGGGAACATCTACAGTAAAGGCGTAGAGGAACGACTGGATTAAGAGTGCATGGGGAAAGAAGAGACTGTTTCACAATGGTTGTTGAACCTTTTGAAAATCTGTATTTCATTACGCGAACTGTAAGATGATAATATAAAGTTATCTAACTCGATAACCCACTGAGGCAGTGAATGGATCCTTGGAATTAAGCCTAACTGCCTAGGCTTGAAGGGACAAGATTCCGAGAACGAAATAGCCGTGTTAGGTGGCCCGCTTGCCCAATGGAATACATAACAAAAAAAATGGATATGCTTCACAGGCTGCTTGAGATACTCGAAGCCCGTGGTTCCCCCTCATGATACACAGCGTTAAGCTCAATTGTGGGCCATACTTGGACTAATCCTGTTGCTTGCTCAGAGCGTTGAGACAGCTCCACTAGACAGTGGTGCTGTAACTGCAACCTCGTCCCATCGCGTAGATCCCGGAACTCACCTATCTCTTTTAAAGGATTTTTCGCGCAGCCAGAGTCTGAGGATCAAGTAGAATAGCCACCAGTGTGGTACCTGTAAAACTTTTAGTTCAAAACCTTCCGTGCCACTGGTTCCAGCTTCAAACACCCGGCGACCTTGGCATCTGAACATAGCCACAAACTAGTGCGGCCCCTGGGAAGTGGTTCAGCTCTAGCTGAGAAGGAAACCTTGTATGCCCGTAGCGAGAATTAGAAGAACACTTCCCGGGATTATTGAGCCTAACAACGGAAATCGCAGTGGAGATAAGTTGAGAGAGCGCTGGCGCCATTACAGATATAACATCTTGTATGAAGAAAGCCAAGTGCCAAGTAATTCAGACCCTCAGATCTTTGCTAACATGATAGTCAAAGTGTACTTAAATTCCGCATATTCTGCTTCAATAGGCAATTGGAAAAGTGCATACGTATATCGTCACCTAACGTCCATAATCAAACTTCAAGGTTCCAGATAATCAGACGACGAAACCAGCTGCTCGCAGGCATCGAACGGCGTCTATTTCATTTCACCTTCGCCAAGGCAGCGCCTCAGCGGGTAGGAGTCTCCCAGGCAAGTTGTAACCACACCCTTGACCCAGGACAGTGAGTTCTGGCCGTAGGAATAGGTGTCATGAGTGAAAGAATCGGCCTGGAAATATTCATACTGCGCGCTTCCAGGTTGTCCGCGGAAAACATACCCGCTCTTGCGGAAGGTCAGCGGGTTGCTAACGATCGCGCCCCATTTATTCTTCGGGATTGTCATTGTAACCGTGCCGGTGAGCGTGGCGGTCTCAGTCCACTGGTAGTTGATAGTTGTGCCGATCTGTAGGAATTTCTCAACCGTGGCAGTGAAAGAGGTGCCGACGGAGATGCTATTTGCGATACTCTGGCCTTGAGCCATAGCAGCGGTGGCATCAGCCTGGTTGGCATGGACGATGGTGGACATCGGGATATCCCAGCCTAGAAATTCGGCGTCAGGAAGAGGGATGATAAACTCGGCACTAGAGCGCTTGCTGAGACGTCTTAACGAGGTGGACTCATGATCGTTGGCCTCAAAAGATTTCGGGACCGTGGGGGGCGAGTGGGCAGCGGCACCCAGATAGAGCTCTAGGTCTTCTTTTTCGATAGTCTTTGTCATGCCATCGTGTAGAAGGAGGACAACTTTGTCATGTCCGATACTCTCGGGGTCAACAATCGCTTCGGAGGGTAGAGCAGCAGCAAGCGAGCTATTAATGCAGAGGGAAGCCAGGAAAGGCAATGGTATCTTCATGGTGTTAGGTAAGACGCAGTTTTTTGATTACCGAGTAGCTGTGCTTGGGAATTGATCAATGAGAAATGGCATGTTAGAGGGCACGATGGGAAGATTACCTTATTTATAGTATCTGCCAGCAATATCATCTTTGTCCTGCAGTTGATACTCTATGGGAATTACTCTGTACTTTTGCTAGGCTACGCAGATCTAACATACATTGCTATGCTAGTGGCAGGAGAAAACGAATCAAAGAGAACAGCCATCATGAGAGACTGCTCGGAACGCATCTAGACAACAGCCGGTATTGTTCCGACATGACACCGAGAAACAGCTGTTAATCTATAGATGCCAGTCTATCGAGGCATGACGTAAAAAGATTGCGGGATTAATAGATTTGACATTGCCCGGCCGTTGAAGATCATGTAGATCGTGGGCCGTCGGCGCCACTATGCAGACCCATTCGCTCCGAAGCGGAATCTGCCGGATGAAAAACGCCCCAGTTCGTTAAGACTAGCTATATTAGACGTGCAACAGCTGCAGGAATGGTTCTGGTCAGGATTCAGACTGGGTGAGGTATTATATACGAGTAAGACATGACTTCCCCCTGAGAGAAACATCATACGAATTAGGAATAGAATATCTCAGATCCTTGGATGTATGGGGATTTTTCGGCATTTTCAACCTTGGCAGTTCTATCCCAAGGAAGGGCATCTGAGCTACATTGATCCAAAGGGTAGGACCTGCTTGTGGGAGTTCTTAAAGGCTGCTTTCCCATGTTTGAGTGGTTGACAATACGTTCGCAAGCTTACCCCTAAAGGACATCTCATGCCACGAATCACACTTTATAAAGCAGACAGGATGATAGCCTCTATACCTCTGGTTATTGCTGCCCTGGCCACTACGTAAGTCATTTGCCCAGCCGACATGACTGACTACTGAACTGATGTTCCCAGTGCCTTTGCAGACCTTCACACTCAAGGTGTCTGTATCGATACCCCTGGCTCCGGAGTGGTAGGCCCTACTTGTCATAGAACTGATGGCGAGAAATGCACTTCTAACTGGGTAACAGGAAGTTTATAATAGAGCGGCCACCGAAAAGGCCTGCGAGGCCTATAAGAACCGAAACACTGGTAGTAATCAATGGGATCAATGCCCCGACTGTGTTTTGAAGAGTGAGCGGGACCTGTTGTACTATTGTGAGTCCCAAGGCCAGCATATTGGAGGTGACGAGTTGAATTACTATTGCAAGCAAAACGGTGCCGGAGATAGCGTTGCTTGGTAGAGGAGCCATAAGGAGGCACACGGAAGCCTGATGGCCTAGGTGTTTAAAAAACTTCTACCTGATGCATAGAAACTCTGTTCTTCCTGCGCGAAGTTACCTTATAGTACACGCTTCTAAGTATACCCGCAAAAGCAGCTGCCTGCTCAATCCTGCTCTGGCCGTTTGTAATCAGGGTAGCGCCATGCCAGCGTAACTTACAGAGACAGCCAGATATGCAGGCGATACTTTAGGATTTTTGCCCAAGAGTTGTCTTGTATATAATCATTGATGGAATGTTTTTATGGCCATGCTTGCTCAACTCGGAAACCAAATTAACTCGGCTATCAGCTCTTATTGCTTGATCGGAGTCCACAATACCAAAGGCTTCAAAGGCTCAAGAAAAAAGAAGAATGAGAGAAATGAACACGGCGGCCTGATTATTGGATCACTAGAATCTAGATATAATCCAATCATGGACCTCCTCGGCCGTCGTATTTTGGAACTCCTCCAACTCGCCTTTTTTGACGGCGAGATAGGTGTCCACTATGGGATCACTCAGGTATTGACGCATGGGCGCACTCTGCTCTAGAGCTGACAGGCTCTCCTGCAGAGACGTCGGGATCCGGGTCTGAATCCCCAGAGCCGCCCGTTGGTCGGCCGACAGGTTGCTGACGGGCGCCGGTTAAGGGGGTCTGGCGCAGTAGCCCGTCCAGGCCGGCCGCCAGCAGAGCTGACAGGGCCAGGTAGGGGTTGGCCAGGCCGTCCATCATTTTGACCTCGAACCGATTGACGGCGATCCGGCGCAGGAGGACCTCCCGATTGTCCCATCCCCACGCGCAGTCGACGCCGCCCCTGGTTATTCCGGGAGCCACATGCCGATAGCTTAGCTCGTGAGGGAGGGCAAACGCTGACACGGCAGGGAAGTGCTGCAGAATGCCGGCAAAGAACGGCTCGGTCTGGCGCCCGTCCTGCGTCGTCGAGTACAGCGAGAGGTGGACATGTGCGCCAGTGCCGGGGAACTCGGGAAACGGCCGGGGATGCAGCGTCGCCCTCAAGCCATATTTGCTCACAATGCTCCGAATAGCTTGCCGGGCAATCACCAACCGGTCTACGGCTCGCAAGCGATGGTCTGGGGGCAAGACGAACTCCCATTGACCCGGTCTACGCTCGGCGTGGACCTGTTGAACCACGATGCCAGCCGCGCTGAGCCTATCCACCACCTCTTCCAAGAGACCAAGGTGCTTCTCATCGTCGGGGGTCATACTATACCAGGAGTAGTCCAGGTTGGCCGCGCGAAAGACTCTAGGACCCGGTTCCTGGTTCAGTCGAAGGAGGATGGCTTCCACCTCGAAAGCCGATGCGCACCGAGGACCCCGACTGCCACTGCACCTGGTCAGTCAAACTCTGCAGCTTTGACCGCGCACACTGGCCGATGGGCCGTCCGTCTTGGTCGACCCACCAGGGCATGACGACGGCGCGCGTGCCCTCCGAATCAGGCCGGAGTTGAAGAGAGGTCAGATCTGGTTTCAAGCAGAAGGATCCAGTTGGACAGCCGCCTCCCGCAATATGATCCTGGGGCAGCAGGTAGAGGACTCCGTTGGGCACGGACAAGTTGTCGTCGTGCTGGGTCAATTCGACGAAGCGCGCCACGGGGAGCATCCGGACCAAACTGGTTCCGATGTAGCTGGTGCACTGCACCCACACATAGTTTACCTGATTCTTGGCGAAGAAGTCGTCCCACTGCATGGGGGATGTAGGGGAGCACCGCATGGCACAGCAAAATAGGGCAAGAGGGGGTGGAGGGGCGCTGTTGGGGAGGAGAGGGGCTAAACTGTATGAGCGAGAAAATGACGCGCGACAGCTTTTATGTCTGTTTTCTGCTTAGATCACACTGTCGACGCTTGCCCTGTTCCGCGCCAATCGGTGCGATACACGAATATTTGGCCTCTTCTGCAGAGTCTCCGAACTCTGAACAGAAAAGAAAGAGAGGAATTGAAGGTGCAGTCGAGTATGCTGTTCTACGGCCGTCATGGTTTATGGGCAAGTCTTTCGATCTTTCTTTAACCCGTCCGTTTATGTCAGCAGATGATATAACGTAATCCACCACCGAGCTGCGCGGCCAAATATGGAAAAATTATGTTCAGAAATATAAACAAGAACTGCAAGGCTTCAGACAAAACAGATATTACAATTTCCTATCTGAATAAAACAGCGCTATCTATTAGTACATGACAATCTATTATGTCCTGTCTGGTTGCAGTTGCTGCAGGTTGGTGGCCTACGTTGCCTTGGTACCTGTTGGGCGAGTTCTTCATGTTCTCGAGCTTTTTGCTGTCCTTCACTGCCTGTCAGACTGCCACCAGTCTGAATAAAATATCTTGATGTCTTCTGCTTCTCTTTTTGGTATTTCATACCTGCACGAAGTTGCTGGATC